>NC_141765.1:86701920-87022862 GCF_982258835.1 Parasteatoda tepidariorum
GCCTGACATTGAAAAAGAGAAAAGCTCGTTGCATCAGAACTACGCAGAAGAAGATCATTTGAACATAATAATAGTTGGCATAGATTCCGTTTCAAAACTAAACTTTTTGAGACATTTTCAAAAGACTCACAGATTTATTAAGGAAAACCTTGCATATATTGAACTTAAAGGTTATACAAAAGTAGCTGATAATACATTCCCGAACCTGGTGCCCTTTCTCACTGGGCAATTTATTGAACATTATTGGAATGAAACAGTGAGAGATATGTTTTTTGATGATGTAGATTTTATATGGAAAAATTATTCTAGTCGAGGATATCGAACGTTGTTTGCTGAGGACGCCCCTCATATAGCAACGTTTAATTATCTAAAAAAAGGTTTTCGTGATCCACCAGCTGATTATTATTTCCGTCCTTTTGCTTTAGCTGTTGAAAAATCACTAGTTCGACGTGAAAGTAGAACTAATTGTTTGCAATCAAGATTTGAAATGAATATTCTGTACAGTTATCTTAAAGACTTTGTCAAAACAATGAAAAATAGACCTTACTTTTCTTTCACATTTGTTGCTAGACTTACACATGATAGCTTAAATAATGCAGGATATGCAGATGAGCCAACATTTCATCTCTTACGAGATCTCCATGACATTGGTGCTTTAAATAAAAGCTTATTGATATTGTTTAGTGATCACGGAATAAGGTTTGGACCAATAAGACAAACATACATTGGTAAATTTGAAGAAAGGATGCCTTTTATTTATTTATTTTTTCCGCAATGGTTTCTCTCAAAATACCCTGACCGTGCGAAAAACCTACGCGAGAACCAGGACCGGTTAACAACGCCATTTGATGTACACGCAACGCTTGTACATCTGTTGAATATTACACATTATTCCACAGCAGAGCTTAATGAAACTCTTTCTATTAAGAGTTCAAATGGTTTAAGCCTCATGAATCCAATACCTAAAGAAAGAACTTGTGAGCAGGCCAATATTTTGCCTCATTGGTGCCCATGCCAAATTCATAAGCCAATACCCATCACAGAGCCTGTTGTTACAAACTGTGCATTGGCACTTATGGATACAATTAATGAACTTTTAAAACCTTTTTCCAACTCTTGTGTGCCGTTGAAAATGGATAAAATTCTAGATGCTAGATTTGGGCAAGCAAATGATATGGTCCTACGATTTGTCAAGCATCAGAATGATGTTATTAATAGGCACGTCGTTCTTGGCCAAAAAATAAACGCCCCTGGTGATTATTTGATTGTAATAAGTGCCAAACCAAGTGGTGGTATATTTGAAGGTACTGTTCGATACGATGTTGAGGATGGCACATATCGAGTTTTAGACGATATAAGCAGACTCAATGTCTACGGTAATCAATCAATTTGCATATCTAATGCAAGAATGAGGAAATTCTGTTTCTGTAAATCGAAGACAACTATTTTTAAAAACTTTTTGAAACCATGATAAATTCAATATATTCATAGTCATTTAATATAAGTTATTTAATTCTCATTGTTTCAATTACATATTTTTTACACGTGTGTGATATTTTTTAATTTCTATGTATTTATAGAATAATACAGTAGAGCTTTAAAGCAAACACAGGCAAACTTACATTCATTTTTAATAACTCCCAGTTAATTATACTGTGTTTCTAAATAAAATAAGCTTACCATTGTAGGAAAATAAGTAAACGTATAAATAATAAAGTAGAAAGTAAAACATATAAAAAATATTCAAATTGCTGTCTGGATTTTTAATATTCTAATTTCAGATCAAATGTAGTTTTCTATTTTTTCTAAAAATAATTAGCAAAATATAATAAGATAACTCAAGACATTCCGAAAAAAGGCCAAACTTGGTGTTAAAAACATGTTACGGTCCTTTGTACTCATGGAACTTAATTTTTTCCCCTGAAAATTTATAAACAAGACGACTTTTATTATAGAATATGTGTTGATTAAACAGCTTTCTCTTACTGTAATATCTAGAACTGATGTTTTTAAATTCCCTAAAATGTCACTTAAAATCCTCTTCCATGAAGTTATTCCATGAATTCTTCCAGTCCTTCATAAAATAATCAAATAACTGTGAGATGTCAAATTTTCAGCAACAAGTGTTCTTTCTGTTATTTGATTTTACAGCTAGACCAAAATAATTTTATTATCTGCAAAAATTGTTTTTTTTTAATTGAAAAATTTGCTTTTCGTTGTTTTAAAGCTTAAAACTGTTTATTTGTATACATAAATAATATAGTATATATATATATATATATATATATATATATACATCAATGTATATTTTGAATTTTATTATATAGCTTTATTATACATGAAACTTATTTGTACTTTGCGAATTACAATTCCATATGTGATGTATGTATTTCGTAGCTCTTCCATTGTAAAGTGTTTGCTCTCTTATGAAATGTATTCAATAAGTTTTAAGTTCAACTGATTTTAGTTTGTAACATATCCACCGTTCTTTATGTATGTTATGTAATGGTTATTTAATAACTTATTCCTTATAATAAATAATTTTTCTTTTAATGAATGCTCTTATGAAATGTGTTCAGTAAGTTATCAGTTCATTTTCAGCTGTTTTTGATTGTAATACCCTGAATGACTGAAATCAAGAGAATATCGGCTTTCACCGGTGAATGTCAATAATCTCATAGTCGCTTTGGTGAATGTCCAAAATATTTGTTATATCTGATTTGATATTAATTTATTCGTTGATATTATTATATTTATTCTATATTTTAATATCTGCTGAGGATGGATTAGGAGAAACATCAGTGTTCGGTGTACTTGTTAAATGCATACTGGGCAATGGCACTTGATCTTAAAAAAACATTGATATAGGGCATACCGGGCAGTGGCACTTAGCTGAACCTAGAATATATGTTTCGGAAATTTACCAAATCGACTATGTGATTGTCAATATTCATCGGTTGAAGTCAAAAGCCACCAATTTCATTCATTCGCAGTAACATATTCACTGTTCTTTACATGTGCATGCATGTAATAATTATTTAATAACTTACAATTTCCATTAAAAAAATTTTAATTAAAAATATGGAAGCATTAGTTCCTAGATATATTTTTTAAAATAAGAATAACTAAATTATAATAACGTTTTTTTCTTGTTTTTATATTTTATATTTTTAAAACTATTATCTAGATTATGTTTCAAATAACTTGAAATTATGATGTAGAATTTCAAAGAATATCATGTATTTAGATAGTGCTTAGTAAATTAAATTGATAAAATAATTTTGCTCTAGAAAAGTACAGCTGGTAATTCTTTCTTCACTTTTGAAGCATTGCTAAATCAAACTATTCATTATTAGATACAGCGAAAAATAAAATTTCTTTCAAATGAGTTAAATACATAAAGAATAGATAAAAATCATCCATGTGCATGCTTGCAATAGGCAGCTATGATCCTATGTGTAGGCCTATATTTAGTTTCTATTAGAGAGTCTTATAGAGAGTCGTTGGAAATAGATAAGAGGACACCGATGTCCTATTTCTTATGACTCTCTATTTACAGGAAAAAATAAATTTTTGTATTATTTAATTAAAAGAAACAGTCTACTAAAAAAACCTTTAGATTATCGCGATTATATTTGTATTAAAATATAAAATCCAAAAAAAGGTAGTTTTAAAATCTTTTTTTTTTTTTTATTCCTATTCAAAAATTTATTAATAATTGATTTTGTAAATTAAATAAATTTTAGCGGCGAATAACTGTTTCTCTTAGATCTAAATAACTGCAAATAAGTGCAAATTTGAAAAGTTATTGTTAGGAAGAGAGCAGTATTTTGAAGATTTTACTTTTAACTCAAAAAAATGACGCAGTTGTTTCATGCTGTATTTTATAATCAGAAATTGGAATTCTAAGTATAATATTTTTATCTTATTTTGACTTAAATTTAAACAAAATAATGAAAAAAATATGTAAAATTCATCCAATAAAAATTCTGCATTAAAGGGTTAAAACGTGTGATTTTTAAAATATTCCAAATACTACAGTCCAAATATTGAGTCATTTGTACATAAATGTAGAAAGAGTGGAGCAGACTTGGAATTTGCACAGAGTCACACATTCATATGACTCTAAGGGACCCCACGTCGATGACAATTGAAATTTTTTTGTTAATTTGACTAAAAAAGTTACATTGTTATTCTGAAATTTTATATTTAATATTGAAAGTTCGACAACATTTATTTTTAAGTTTATTTTGATGAGGAGCAAGTTTATACTGTTATGTTTATTCTGCTGATTAACACATTTCTAAGCGACTCACACGAAAAAAATTCATACAAATTAAAATTACAGAATTAGAAAATAACAATTATGTAAACAATTTAAAATTATTATTTAAACACGGTCCTTAAAAGCAAAAATTTCTCAATTCTAAAAATCTGTGAACATAAAATATAAAAATTAAACTAAAGTATAAAATTTTGAAGAAAAAAATTAGAAATTTTTTTAAGATATTCGTTTTTAGGAATGAAGACAGAAAAAGAAAAAAATATCATAATTATTTTAAGTCGAAAATCTGAGGCTAAAAGAGAATCATTTTTCAAAGCTGGAAAATATTATAATATAATAAGTGAAAACATTATAAGAAAATATCATATTTCCATAGGAAGAAAAGGCTCCTCAAAATGTCTTTCATAATTGAGCAAAAATGTCGGGATCGCTAAATAATATTTAAGTTAGAAAAAAATAATAAACTCTGATGAATCACTATAAAGAAAAGTGTTATTAAAAGCATAACAACTTAGCATAACGCTTAGATTGCTGAGTAATTAAAAGTTGTGCTTCCAATTGACGATTAAATATTCATTGCCCTTAATTTATATTTTTTGACTCCTTGCCAAAATTAAACAAAAAAAGAAAAGAAAGAGGAAAAAGGAAGCACAGAAGAGGGGACAAAATTATATTTTAGCTAGTAAAAAACATAAACTATAGTAAACTCTGATAAGTTATTTAATTTTATTTTATAACCGTTGTTGAACAGTCGACCCAATTTTTGAGTTTACAACTACCAATGTTAAACTCCGTAGCCTCTTAATTTTCGACCCAATCCAGAAGACAGGGGAACTCTTGGATCAAGTATTGGAAGAAACTCGCCTTCACGTAAAACGTTTTGATGGAACTAACCCACATTTGCGTTGCTTGGAGAGGAAAGCAGCAAAAACACTCCCACGGTTAGCGTGACTGCAGGGGTACTGAAACCCACGATCCGTCAACCTCTGAGGATACTTTACGTCAGTACTGTTGACAGCGCTGGCTGGGTGCGGAATCCGTATCGACCAGTCATCACTGGGATTCGAACTCGGGTCACCGCATTGGGAGGCGAGCATTCTATTCCCAGAGCCATCAAAACTCTGATGAGTCACTACTGAGGAAGGCGGGATGAAAAGTTTCAAAGATGGGTGATTGTCAATTAAAACTTAGAATTTTTTCTTTTAGTATTTTTTTTTATCGCCTCTCTGTTTCTTGCGAAAATTACATTGGTGATGATATTTTTAAACTAGTCTTCTTCATTAATGATTTCTCATGTTTTGCTTGCTTATTTGCTTAATTCTTGTTTAAATATTGGTGACCCCAAATGTGTGTTTATACTTTTTCTGCTTAAGATTTACGGAGATGATTACGAAACATCTTTTATAAAAAGAATCTAATTATTTTAGTTGTTTGTCTTTTAACTTTCAAGTTACTAGTGCACGTGTTAAACACTTTGCTTTATTAAGGGCGTTTCCATATAAATACTATATTTTATTTAATGCTTCGCATAAATTATTATCATCGTTAATTTTCTTAATTAATAGATTAAGTTCTGAAACAGCTTGACTTTTAGTTTATAAGCTGTTTTGAACCGTGAAAACAAAATATTTCATACAAATGAGATTAGAAATTTCTATTTCATATGCTAAAATACATTTAATTTTAAGCATCAATATTTCTTAGAAAATAAAGCTAAAAACGCTGAATGAATATTTTACAGATTAATCTCCTCAAAAAACTGTTACTTTGTATTAGAGTTAAACTAACTTAATGTTCGAGTTAAACACGATAATTTTTTTCAGAAGCAATTTTTTTTCTAAATGATAAATGCAATTCATCACTCGGTAATTGTATGAAATGTAATTTTATTTATATAATACTAAAATAATTGATATAAAATAAAACATCCATATTTTAATTTAATTGCGCATTATATTTATATTTCAGAAATTAGGCAATGTCTACGTTACATTAGTTTTAAGATTTAGGTATTTTCTGTCACCATTAAAAAAAGCACTTTTAAATATATTTATTAACCAATAGATTTTACTTAAATACAGTGCACTCCCGATTATCCGGGTTAATCCCCGGGACAGGTCGCACGGACAATTGAAAAACACGGATAATCCGAAAACTCCTTTTTATTAAAGAAAAAAATCAATACCAGTACAAAAAATAGAAAAATTACTGATACTTGCACGTTGTATAACATCAAATTAGGAATTTTCCTTTTAACGTTTGCTGCCTAAAAATTTTTTTAATGCAACTTTACCATATATTGACACATATTTTACAAACCGCAGTAATGTAAAATCCTCCCGTATAATCTAATAAAGTTTCCGCAGAGCAGCAGAATGAGAAATTGTATTTTCCTCATTTACTACATCTTCTGCATCAGTTACTATCATCACTGTTTGATTTAACAAGTAACGATGTCATCATCTGTCAAATACAGGAAGACAGGCTCACACTTTGAAACTAATCTTCTAAATTTTCTTCATCAAAAATTTCGAAACCTTAGATTTATTTTGCTTGCTCAAGAATATTATTATCATATTCTTCTTGAATATCTAAAGATTGTTCATCAAGCGGTATGATCTTTCTCCACGATCGTAATAACGTAGATGATTTTACCTTTGACTATGCTGCTGATATTACATATACTGCAATCCAATAATATTGCTTCTAAAAAATTTTTAGTGTTATAACTTCATGAATCAAATTTTTTAATCGTAAAAATGTTTCTCGTCAAATTTTTTGTTTGACTCCTGAATGGGCACGGATAATCCGCAAGCCGGATAATCCGCGCACGGATAATCGGGAGTGTACAGTAATTTATTTCCATGGAAATATTTCGAACTGACCTGAAGTTCTAAAAATCTACTTTAAGTGTTAATGTTTTTAAGTAACACATCCACTTTTAGAGTAAGGAGTAAAAAAGTTCAGACGATGCGTTTTTCTATTCTAATATTTTCTGTAAGCAAAACTTCTTAATGATATAATTTTGCAATTTGTAGCTTTAGTTATCTTACATGGGGACCAACTAATGATAGACTTGAAATTTTTAATTAAACAAACACCAAATGAGAACTTAAACAATGGAGATCAAAAATTTTGAGACTATAAACTATCACTGAAAATATAGCAATTTTTTTAATACTTCGTTGCATGTCCTTTTGCTTTAATGACTGCGGCACACCATCTTGGCATGAAATTAACAAGGCCTTCTTGAGTGAACTAGTAGATTTTCGCCCATTCCCACTGAAGATCCTGAAAGAGTTCTTCTGCCTTTGTTGGATGCCTCCGTGCACCGACTTTTCTTCCAATGAGCTCCCAAAGGTGTTCTATAAGATTTAGGCTAGGTGATTGACTTGGACAGTTCAAAGTTTTAACTCCTTAACTGTAAACCAACTTTTCACAGTTTTGGATGTGCTCTTAGGGATCATTTTCCAGCTGAAATATCCATCCACGAGGAATCATTTTACGGGCATAAGGTCCCAAGTAGCACCTAATATTAGATAACGTCAGAAAATCAGTAAAATCTAACATTATCTTGCACAACTTCCGATATTGGAAAGATACAAGAGGTCACTGTTCGCTCTGCATTAGAGAATATTAGATTTTATGCAAACTAATATTATCTAGAGTTCGCCGTATTATTTTTTAGTATTAATTTTGAAGCTATATAATATTAGATTTTGTATTTTCTGATATTATCTTGCGTTGCTTTTTATTTTTTGGATTAAGCAAAGGGAAGATTTGGATGGTAGTTGAATAATTCAGCGATATAATTTTACTTAATTTTCTGTAATGCTGTGAGGCAGTAAAACATAGAATAATAATTTTATAATGTCATTCAGTGCATTATTTACTTAGCAATACAGGAATACTAAATCAAATTATATTAGCGAATTCCGTTACCATCCATTTTCGTTCCTCCTACTTCAAAAGTATATCCAATGTTCAGCTGATTTTATCGATTATTTCAAATTTAAAAAATAATACTATACCATAACTTTTATTGATATTTTTTTCCTTTCTTCATACAATGGGTTTTCTGATGAATTTTATATCATTAATAATTTTCAAGCTTTTAATTTTAAAATGCATTTTGAAATTTTTTTTTTGGAAATGATCTTATTTTATCAAAATCTCAATTGAATTTGTTAGTTTGTAAAACATATTTTATAAAAGTTGTAACTTAAGCCGCTTGTAATTTCACAATCTTCATTCATTATTTATATTCTGAAATTATGTAATAAAAAAGCGCCCTACATAATTGCAAAGTTAAATTTACTTTTGAATTGAGTTGAAAATTTACCTTAATTTTTTCCACTTTCAAATTATGACTATGTTATTCATTTCCAAAAATATTAAAATAAAAATATAACTGGAACTTTTAAATATGTTACTTTTTGTAAAAATTGAGACAATAAAGAAAATTTAAAAATATTCAAATTACTTACTTGCATAAATCTTTTTCCTGAAATTAAATGGAAAAATACTTACGTAACTTTATCCTTTTGAAATCTAAAGTTTTACTTACGAAACACTTGAAATAAAACCCAAAGGCACCTGCAGAAATATTTTCAGGGAGTGAAACAAGGAAAGCCTTTATTAATTTTTTTTCAGAAAATTGCCTATAATTTTTTGTAATTATTTTCACTATCACATCAGAAATTTTTAACGTTTCGTTAATTAGTTAAAGATACTATGTACTAACCAATAATTTTAGCCGAAAAATTTAAGTAACATTTAAATTTCGAAAACAAAAAAAAGTAGTAAATATTGTATTTTATCAAAAATAAATTTGCACAAACATTTAATTGCATACAAGTATGAAACGAGAAAACATAACATCTGTTTTTACTATAAGTTGCCTTTCGTATCAATTATCCATATTTGACTACTATCAGTTACTTTTTGAGAACGTTGCTATAACAAAATTTTTGTTCAAAATCAATCAATTCAGTTGCTTGCATTTCTCTGATTAGAGATTTTGCAAACATAGTAAAAACAAACAAAATATTATAGGTAAACGCTTTAAATGGGACATTTTAAAAAAAGAAGTTGCAATCGCACATGCTTTCAAGAAGAATATACAAGACCTTTCAGATGAAAGTTTAAGCAATATTCTTTTATGCAAAGAATGGGAATTTTTATCATAATGTAAATGTTATTCAGCTTTAAGTCAAAGAACCTTTTACGATTATAATTATTTTACAATTATATTATTTTAAATATGATAAAAATGAAAAAAAGCATAAACTTTTTGCCTCAAATGAAGAGTCATGTGAAAATTTCCGAAATTAAAAAAATAAACACAATGTTGATAATAGGAATACTCACAAGTTTGAGATAGACTTTAAAATTAGCGTTAAAAGAAAATTGCTTCCGATATCGTACCGAAATATTAAAAATAACCAAGTTTTAAATGTATTCAATTGTTTTCATGATACTTAAACACTATCTACTATAAAGATTTTCTAACCTTATATTTCATAATATTTTATCAATGCAAATATCATATCTGACAAATCAAATTTTTTAAACTTTTGAAGTTTTATTACAAAGTTGTAGAAGAAATTACACATCACAGTATTAAAGAAAAAAAATCCATGATAAACATTTCAATTTCACGGCATAATAATTTTATTTAAAAACAAAACACACACTACAAAATAAACTTTATCCGATTGTAAATGCAATGCATTACCTTTATTGTTTAAAATAATTTGGTAAAACACAAGTTAAAAATACATAATTGTTATTAAATAAAATAATTTTTTTTCATGACTTAAGAACTATTTGATACAGTTTGAAAAAAGTTTATTTCCTTGAAATTATATTTCCAAGCAGTCATTAAATCCTTTCATAAAAGTTTTTATGAAAAGTTTAGCAACAGTTAAAGCGTGTGTACCACACAAAACAGGGATGAGATTTTCAGGTTTCCCTCTTTCTTCAAACTTCAACAACAAAATAAACATGAGGAATTTCCGCCATGGCAGATTTAAATTGGACCTTGCTGAATATCTACATTGGTTGCTTCAGTTGCTTTAAGGATCAAACCTAGAACTTCCGACTTTCCATCAACGTGTGCAATTACCATTTGCACAGTAGCCAGCATCCTTTCTAAAAATCAAATCGGCTCTGAGATTCTGCATTTGAAAACAAACAGTTTCTTCATAGATTTTCTTGAAGAGGAAGACCTGCTGCTGAAATTACAAAAGAAAATAAATTAAACTTTAAAATGAAAGAAAAAAAACGAATTTAAAACTATTGAACATTGAATATCTATTTGAAACTTAAATTATTTAATTTGAAAATGTTGTAAAAAATTGTAATATCCTTTACAATGAAATTCAATGGGTACATTCCAGTATTCAATACCTGCAACAAAAAATCTCGTGAGTGAAACACAAGAAGCCAAAAAAAAAAAAAGAAGGAAAAAGAAGGAGGAGGAGGGTATTAACTAAAAGAGTTCAGCTCGTAAAAACTCCCAGGCAACTATCACATATTTTTTAAAGAAACATTCAAACTGCAAAACCGTTTCTATAGCCCCTTTTACCTGAAAATAACTACTCGTTATGTGGCAAGTCAACAAAAAAAGTGGCGAAAAGTGTAAAATAAACAACTACTTACTTTCTTCCATTGCTTATTTTAAAAATCATTTAATGTAAAAGCATGTCAATGTAAAAGATACTCTGACAATTCAGAATTCATCAATTTGTGGTTGAAAAAAACATGCAGAAGGAGGATTTCACAATATATATATATATATATATATATATATATATATATATATATATATATATATATATATATATATATATATATATATATATATATATATATATATATATATATATATATATATATATATATATATATATATATATATATATATAATGTATATATATATATATATATATATATATATATATATATATATATATATATATATATATATATATAAGTTCAAAATGAAGAATAAAACAAAGAAAAATTATAGACATATGAAAAAAAGGGGGTGGGAAATAATAAGTAAAAAAAACAACAAACATTTTATTTTAAAAAAAAAAAAAAAAATGAAATGTTAATTAAAAAACCGGAAAAAAAGCCGGAAAAAAGATATAATCTTTTCTTCAGCCCACACGATTATATCCGCAAAACAGAGTGCTTTCTGATATTGTATCAATAAAGCCAAAGCAAAATATATTAATACAATAGTGTGAGGAGCACTCAAAAAAATTTTTTTATAAAATAACTACAAAAAATAGATCATAAAAAGTAAATATAACATGTAAAAACAGATAATAAAATAAAAGAAAAAGAAAAAATAAAATAAAAAGAAAAAACATTAAAAAGGGGGGACTATAAAGCGAGTAGCAAAATCATAACAACTTACATGGACAGTTATTTTTCAAGAATGATTTAAAAATGTTTTCGCAGAAAGATTGCCAGATTACAAAATATGAAAACAAAAGATGAAAACAAAAGCGCAAATTGAGTGTAACAAAAGGGTTCTAAAGTGTCGTTCTTACTGCACTGCTGAAGTGATTTGTTATTCTGAGTTTTGATTTGTTAGTTACCAAGGATGGGCCCGAAATGGATGTGCACAAGATAATATTATACTGGATAATTTTAAAAATTGATCATAAATAGTTTTAGAAGATAGATGTTTATTTAAGAAAAAATATAAAATAGAAAAGAGAAACATAAATTGCCTGCTTTGCAGATAATTTTAGCCGCGGATTTGCACGATATGGATTAGCACATAGAAAAATTATTTAAATTATCAAAGAAAAAATTTTAATAGATAATTTTTAACACGGATTTGCCCGAAATGGATTTGCACATGGAAAAATTAACAAAGAAAAATTTTAGCAGATAATTTTAACCACGGATTTGCCCGAAATGGATTTGCACATGGAATTGTATAAATTAATAAAGAAATTTTTAGCAAACAGTTTATCCACGGATTTGCCCGAAATGGATTTGCACATGGAAAAACTGTATAGATTAACAAGGGAAATTATTTAGCAAAGGAATTTTTAGTAAATAATTCTAACCACGGATTTGCCCGAAATGGATTTGCACATGGAAAGATTAACAAAGAAAAAATTTTAGTACATAATTATAGCCACGGATTTGCCCGAAATGGATTTGCACATGGAAAAATTACATAAATTAACAAAAATTATTTAGTAAATAATTTTGGCAATGAATTTTGGCCTGAAATGGATTTGCACATGGGAAAATCTTAAAAATTAACAAAAAAAATGTTTAGAAAATATATCCACCAAAATATACGATTAATTCAATGATTTTATATAAAATTTTATTACATTAGTTGGGTATCCATTGTTTTTTATCAGATTTTGAAAGAGTTTATCGATTTGTATTTTGGATAACTTTCTTAACTTTCTTAGTGTTTTCTTGTATTTATTTATTATATATATATATATATATATATATATATATATATATATATATATATATATATATATATATATATATATATATATATATATATATATATATATATATATATATATGGGTCATTCTCACAAAAACAGTCATTTTCATGTCTCCAGTATATTTTATGTTTGTTTTGCAACTTACGAAAAAAAAAAAATTCAGGGAAAGTGTCCTTCAGAATGCAGGCTAACAAAAGAATAAAAATAAAATTATCAATTTTTATTTTTTATTTATTTCAGATAATTAAAATATACCAATATGTCATTCCCTCACTTGTCCCCACTGCTGATTTAAAAAAAGAAAAAAATTATTTCTGAAATAAATTTTTTTTTTTTTACAAATTCGTGTTTTTTATTTCAGAATATTGAAATATAGAATTCCGAAAATCAATTTTAAATTTAATTTCTGATAAAAAATATTAACACAGCACTATTTTAAACTTTGTCCCCAGTGTTTTGCATCATTCCCTCACAACAATGTTCTTATCACCTGCAATCTTCTTAGAATAAAAATATTTTAATAAAAACTTTAGCAGTTAACAACTGGCATCATAGAACAAAATTGCAGTATGTTTCCATCTTCAACTTAAAGAAGCTTTGCTATGGAATAAATTTGAATGAATCAAACCAGGTAAAATTTTTTACTTTTGTCATTCCGTCATGTCATTTTTTAGAGTAAAATAAAATACAACTTCATCGAGAAAGTGGATAATTATATGTTGCTTTCTTGTATGAATATAATTGTATGTGATTGACTTCAGAAATTAATTAGGCCTAACTGTTATTTTTAAATTTTATTAAATTTGTCATTCCCTCACTAGTGTATAAAATGACGGAATGACGCTGAAGTGAGGGAATGATTCAAAATGAGTATATTATTAAATTTTTTTTGTTCAATCGTGCCAGGCAATTTTATTTCCCAAACCTGTAAAAACTATTAAATATATAAAACTAAATTATAATAAGTATTAGATATACTTAGTATAATATCATTTTCAAACTTTAGGTAGATGTAACTTAGATAAAAACATGTATTAAAATAAAATATCATTCCCTCACTTTTTAAATAATGAAATTAATTAATTTATTTAATAATTGATTTAAAAAAATTTATTAATAAATTAATAAATTAATTTATTAAATTAATTCACTTATTTATTAAATTAATTAATTAGTTATTAACTATTATAAAATAATTAATTATAAATTAATTAGTTATTAACTATTATAAAATAATTAATTATAAATTAATTATTTAAAAAATTAATTAATTTATAGGATATATACTTTCTTTATAATGCCATTACATATTTCTATTAATATAAAAAGTTACAGAGTTTTTTATTCACTTTACTTTTTTGGGATTTTATGAACTGAAAAATGACAGTTTTCGTGAGAATGACCCATATATATATATATATATATATATATATTTCTTCATATTGTTCTTTAAGAGTCAGTATGTCTAACTAAATTTTTTCACATATTTATTATTTTGATTGTTACATTAAATTTTTACAGCCTTAGATTATTTTTCATAGGAATTGTTTTAAAAAATATAATTTAATAAAAGTAAAAAAAGAAATTTGCAAAATATGGCTTTTAAAGTTTCGAAATGAAATCTTTTTGGACCTATTAATATCGGTCACTAACTCATTAGGTTTTAGGAAATAGAGGCTGCTAAAACATTATAAAATTCCAGGCCACTAACTGAAAATTTAAATTTTCAGGTCTGCTTTTTAGTTGCTCCTAACTTACTTTTTACGAACATTCAGGTATATTCTGATACAAAAATATATCAAATTCAATGCTTCTGATTTTAATACATCGCACAAGCTTATATGAAGCCAACGGGAAATTTTAGAATTTTTCTTTTTTTTTTAACGTCCTTAATAAAAAAATTGTACTTTCCAGCTTTGCTCTTCATTCAGCATAAACACCATTTTCAATAGATCATATTACTGTTTATTTTTTAATCACTTAATCACAAATTAATATATTCAAAAAATTCAAATAAAAATGTTTGATTCATTGTTTTACAATACTTTAAACATGACATTTTAATACGGTAACAATATTGTTTGTATTAAACTTTAAACATTCAACAATGTATTGGTTTTAACTGAGCCAAAAGTGACAGATTATTAATTGTTTTAACAAGGCATATTTGTTAACAGATAATAATTTTTTTATCTTTTTCATTGTTGCAGAAAAATTTTGTCACAGACGAATAACTGAGCGAACGTTGTTTTACAGGGGAGATTTCCGTATCGTGATCTGCGGCAGAATAATCTGCAAGTCTTGGAAACTTCCGGGCAGTGGCCCACGAGAAACTAAAAAAAATATCACAGAAAGGGACTAACTCGAAGGGTATAACTCGTACCCACCCACGCACAAACATCTACATAATTTTTTTTTTTTTAAAATCTGCAAGTGTAAAATCTACTTGGCACCTTGGCGATTGTAGTTGGTGTGACAGATCACGATACGGAAATATTCCCGTTTTGCAAGCATATTCTGAACTAATTGCAATACTTATTATTTATAATTCGACAAAACATTATAACAGAGAAGTCCACAATATGCGCGAACTACTCATAGTCAATAATAACCACAATTCATAATATTTACTTACTTTATTAAATATATAATCATTAAATTAATTCTTAAAAGTTTTGATTAAGCTGTCAAGGTTATTAAGTACACTCATTGTTTCCACAACATCATCCTCTCTAACACATTGTGCTTTATATTCATTTTCTAGCAAATTTTTAACTAAAGGAAAAACACTACCTACGATAATACCTTAATGTTTCATGCAACTATCATTGAAATTTATAAAGCTTACGAAAAATTACTAAATTATAAATTCCTTAAGTCGCTTAAGTAGGCACGCCCAATAAATTCCTCTATGTCAAACAATATGGTGATGTAAATAATCATGAAGAAGTTGCAACTCAACAGTTGATAAAGTTTTTCGAGTTGTATCATTCACTAACTACCGCTAATATTATCTTGCGTTTCCTGGCATAAAATTGCATTGGCTAAAAATGATATTTTAAGTAATATTTCATTTATACTGTTTTTTTTCATAAATAAATGCTTATTTATAAATAATATTGTACAGCATTTCACAAAAAAGTGGCGATGGATCAAAAGTAATGAAATAGATGATAATTTTAAAAGTTCGAATATTAGATTAAACACTATTTAATGTTTAATATTAGATTTATACACTATATAATACTATTTAATATTAGATTAAACACTATTTGCTCTAATATTAGAAGATAGGATTCAGAAACCTAGAGTTTTGTAGCAGAGCAGTATTATTTTGCATCTTTCTAATGTTAGATAATATCATTTTGCTACCTGGGGTAGTATGTGAACTTCTAAAATGTTTTATAAACATATTGATAAACACTCCCGTTGATGCGTATGAGGGGTGCGGTGCCATTATGATGAAAAGCTTAAATATTATAGGAAACTTAGAACTACGAAATTTAATGTAATGTTGAAAGGCACAAAATTTAGACCCATTTACCATATATAAATTGATAATATTCTGAAATACTTTCTTAATGATCTCAATAATTTTTGTTTAATGATATCGAATAGATTCTCTTTACGTTTAGGTAGGTTAACAGAATGGAAATGGTCTGCTTATTATTTTAAAAAGTTTATTTTCAATAACAAGGAAAATTTAAATAACAGTAGCAATTCAACAAATTTTTATAAAATTGATAGACCAATTAAGCAACTACAAAAAAAAGTAATTAGCCCCATAGACAAAGCTAACAATAATTATGCAATCCTCTGAAAAAAATTCTATGTTGAACTTTAAAATTGGGAATAAAAAAATAGTAAAACTTTTAAGCTTAGTAATTTAAATAATAATATTATCATTAAGAACATTTTAATATTTTGTAACAAGTTAAAAATTAAAATTAATAAATTATAGTTTCCATACTTAAATATCAGTTCAAAATTTCTGATCAAATTGATGGAATACCACAAAGACCTAATTTTTCATCTCTCCTATCTAACTTATTTTTACACTATTATGAAAAAAATTATACTGTAATATTAAATTTGTTTTTAGATTTATTGATGATTTAATTTTCTGTAATTTTCAAAATTATACAATTTTGTTAAATATTATTTAACAAAATTGTATAATATTAAAAATTAATCTTGCTTCGTAATCAGGACGATAATATTAAGTTTAATTTTTGGAATAAGGCATGAAAAACGAAGAAAATATCTGCATTGCTGATTTATACCATAAAAAAAATTATTTTAAATCTAATATAAATAAACTAATTGCATAAACTAATTACATAAACTAGTTATTATAAATAATCTAAAAACACATTCATTTAAATGTCATTTTAAAACAAATGAACAGAACTTAAAGAATTTGTAGTAACGTCTATTTATCGAAAAAAGAAACAGACGAATTCTTCCAAAATTTGATTAAAAAAACAATGAATATCCGACTTATGTAATTAAATTCTATATAAAATCATTGAGTTAATTGTATGTTATAATTATTAATAAATTAATAAAAAAATTCTTTGTTAACTAAATTTATATTTTTACCATGTGCAAATCTAATTCTGGCAAATTCGCGGATAAGAATCTTCTAATATATATTAAAGAATTTTTTAAAACAATTTTTTTATCATTGAATGTTAATAATAACTTTAAAACATAAAAATTAAATGTTTTGAAAATAACTTTTTATCACTAAATGTTATTAATATCTTTAAAATTCTCAATATTAAAATATTATAGTTAAAATTCAAACTTATTAATTATTAACTTATAGTATAGAATTATCCAGTATAAACTTATATATGGAATTATCCAGTGCAATGTTATTACCTTGCGCACTTCCAGATTCGGGCCAATCTAAGGTAACTAAAATAACAAATGAAACACGCTTCTGTGCTTCAGTTAGAACGTGCCATAAAATAGACTCATCATCCCTTATTTGCGCTTCAATTTTCATATTTTGTAATCTGACAAACTTTTTACGAAAATATTTTAAAAAATGCCATTAAATATAAGTACGTAGGAATTCGCTTTACGGTTTACATATTACACTTTCTGTTATTTCTTAAATTTTTATTTTTTGTTTGATATGTTTTATTTTGAATTTTTTCTTAATTTGTACTATTTTCGTTTAAATTTTTAGGTGCTTTTCACTATACTGTGTTGATGTATTTTGCTTGGGCTTTATTAATACTATATTCGAAAGCACGCTTTTTTGCAGATGTGATCGTGTGAGATGATGACGAGATTATATCTTTTCCTTATTTTGTTTTACGACTTTTTAATTAAGAAAAATTTTCTTCTCGTTTAAAAAATCGTTGTATTTTTTCCATGTTTTCTCTCTGTACATATATATATATATATATATATATATATATATATATATATATATATATATATATATATATATATATATATATATATATATATATATATATATATATATATATATAAAAGCTATCTTCGCTGAGTGACTAAGCGAGGAAGGTGTAAATACGAGAGTTGCGGGTCTTACAATAATTTTTAGTCGTAGGCAGAGCATCAGAATCCAATTGACAACGACTTGTATCACCTTATAGATTCGGGATTTTAAAGGGAAAATCTTACAAGTAATCCCCATCACATGGGTTACAAGGGATAATGCAACACTTATAATAGGTTTGAATACTTTGTGAGATATTTCGAACGGGATTTCATTTTTCAAGGTAAAAACTATGTTAATTATTGCTTTCTTTCAACTGAAATGCCGGATGTGAATTATAAATTATGAGAATAGGTTTTGTTTTGAATAATGAATTAATAAAAAGAATTTTGACAAAGAAATAACATAAACAGATATATTTGAATATTTCAGAACATTTATATATACATTAATATATTAGAACATTTTTTGTAACATTCTAAGTGCCAACCGTGAAAATTTTTCATTTCAAAACTTGTGAGCCTCACAAAGTGACATTAAAAATTCTCAACTGCTA
This sequence comes from Parasteatoda tepidariorum, assembly GCF_982258835.1. Lineage (NCBI taxonomy): Eukaryota > Metazoa > Arthropoda > Arachnida > Araneae > Theridiidae > Parasteatoda > Parasteatoda tepidariorum. The sequence goes on from NC_141765.1 coordinate 86,720,742, forward strand.
AAAAATTTTTTAAAGTCGAAAGCATGTCGATTCACATTACCTTTTTTTATCACACTCTAAACAACAATTTTTGGAAGAATTACATTTCTTTGCACTTATGAAACTGCCCATTTAAAATTATTCTCTTACTAAAAAAAAAATTCCTTTAGCAACACCCGAAAAATGACGAGCATGTCGGAGCTTAAAAATTTATTGCATTTTTATGTAAACTGTCTGACTCACGCACTGATCCAAACACCCAGGTACCGCAGGTTTGTTAAAGTATGAGTGTTAAATTATCCGTGGGAATGTCTTTTTTCTTTTAACCAACCACCCAAAAGGGGTCGTTTCACGTTCTTGATTTTTTTCTGATGGGGTCACGGTGCTCAGATATTTTTTCGAGTGCCTGTGTTTACATGATGTGCAGATTTGAAGAGGGAAATGCACTAGTATCAGATAGTATCGCGATAGGTATCCACAGAGAGATGCACCGGACCGCTGAATGTTCAATGTCAATTTGCGTCACAATTTGTGCGAATATCGTGAACTCGGTGTTCGTAAAACGTTGCATACTCCTCCGCGGCGTTGACAGCTGAAATGACTGCAGCAATGCAGGTCTGTTTCTTCCAATGCTCTTGTGAACAATATCACCTAGGAGTGAGCGAAGACGTTTCTGACTATGGGTATACAAATCTGAATCCTTATGAAGTCATCTACGATCCCTTAAAGTTTGTCCCAACAATTCTGGGATACCCTGTATATATCAAAGCACTGTAGCCGTGCAGGGAAATAAAGCTGGGTAAAAATTTAACACATTTAAAATGTTGTAAAAAAAATCTTATAGTAGCGTTCATAGAAAATCGTTAAAAAAAATCTTATAGCAGCGTTCACAGTAAATTGATATAAGAAAAGTCTTATAGCAGCGTTCACAGTAAATTGATATAAGAAAAATCAATATCCTGAAGTTTAGGACTTCTGTATTTTTAGGGACATTTTTGCTGGATAAGGGACTATAATATGGGGACTATCGAGAATCTCAGAAATTTGGAGCTGGAAGATACTGGTTTCAAATATTAGAAGGAAAAATATGTATTTTTCATTGTTTTCTTTGTATTTTTATCTTGTATATAGTCAAACCTAGTTAATATCAAATCGAAGGGGGACAGAAAATTTGTTTAATTTATAAGTAGCTCACGTTACCAGTTTTGAATTTTTTATTTTACGAAAATCGTTCTATGCACAGACATTTTCGGTCATCTGCATTATATTAAATTAATAACTTCTATACGTCTCATATTAAATAGAAGTAATTATTTTAAAAATAAAATTATAAAGGAAGAAAAAATATTATAGCTCAGACGAAACTTAAAAAGTTTATTTACTTTCAGCTCTCTATTTCTTTTATCAATTCTATGAAAACAAATTAAAAAATACTGAAAAGTAACAAACTAATAGGAGTGAACTGATTCAATACATAAATTAGAGAGGATTATGAACAAAATAATCGGTAATATCTCGCTGTTTTGGTTTCTTATACGCGCATGCTTTTCGAAAGTCTTCTAAGATAGCAACTGGATCCAAGAACTGGTTCTTTCTTTTTCTTTTGCATTGCAAAAGAAGGAGCATTTTTGAACATTCGTCAGAGTAAAGTAAACCAAAGTATTCACAAGTGAAACTTAAGAAGAACTTTCACGCGTCTTAACCTGTAGAAATGCAATTCCGCAATATCAATTTCGTAGAACAACATATGAGGGCGTGAGAGAAATGACTACCCATATTGAGCAGAGAATCAATATGGATAGTCTTTTCGTAGAAAAATACATTTTTTTACATTCACACCCACGGGGTACACCATGAAGTGGTAAAAGAAAACTCAATTATTAAATAACAAAAAGGCTGATGTTGTTTCTCATAATGCTAACGCCCTCGCAACAGATTCCATTCATGCAACTCTTTCGTTTAACTACTGTAATGCTGCAATTATCAAAACAATAACAAAGCATTAAAAAAAAACTTTTTTAGATATGGAACAGTTAATGATTACTTTACTTTCCGGCCAGAAGGAAAATAAATTTTTTGTTCGCATAAAAAATAAATTTTTTCATAGAGTAATGAAATTCAAGTTCGCCTTAAAAGATATTTCACCTGAAGCGTGTTCAAATTCAAAGTATTTTAGAGTATTATATCAGCATACAAGCATACAATTTGAAGGAGAATCGAAAATTAGTTCACGTAAAGCGTGTTTACGTTACCGAGGCTCGACTATATATACAGTCAACCTTCAAGGAATCGAAATTTCGGTTCACTATAAATGGGAGTTCACTATATCCGTTACGCAGGCAATTTAGCTATTGGTACCAAAACTCCTCCCTTTTATTACACATTATTCTAATAAATGGCTGAAAAATATTATGTAGTAGCAAAAAATTTGTTATTTTTTATTACACCTCGTCTTGCGCTCAAAAAAAAAAAATTAATAATTTTTAGCTGATGAGCAATCCTCAACATCAGAAATGGAAACACTTCCCGACTCTCAGATAATTTTTCCTGAATTTCTGCTATTCCGCTTTTTAAACCTGTCTAACCTGCCATTCGAGCACATAAAAGTAGTCCTCACAAAATCGCTTAGCAAATTGATCGACATTTATCCAGATACTGGTAGATTGCGGCTTCTTCGAATGGTGATAATCACTTCAGTAATGCGTCTTCAACCAACACCTCCTAGAAAGAAGTAGGTGTTGCTTCAGGACTTCTAGGAGGTGTTGCTTCAACATCCTTGTGATCTGCTTTTCTCAACTTTTTTCTGCCATCTAAATTTTTTTCATGATCAGAAGTTATTAATTGCCTATTTTTCCATAGGTTACAAACTGCAGATTTGGGTAGTTTATATTCCCAGCAAATATGCATATTGATCCCACAAACACCTTACAGATGCATCATCTGCCTGGGTTGGAAACATCTGTTTGGTTGGTTTAGAGATGAGAAAGTGAGATAAAAGAAGCAAACAAGAAATAATGCTTATTGCTTCATTCTCCTCTATAGATGGTTTTAAAAATCTGTATATGTATTTATTTTGAACTAGAGATTTCAAAATTATTACAAACAAATTAAGAAAAAAATCAGTCGAAGACAGAAAAAAGTTCATTATATCCAACTTACTCGCTTTTTTGGTTCACTATAACCACAAAAAATAACATTATACGTGTATAGCAAGGCACGGGACCGAACATTTCGTTCACTATATCCGGGAGTAACTTTATATATATATATATATATATATATATATATATATATATATATATATATATATATAAAGTTACATAAAAATAAATCAATATTACAAAATGTTTAATAAAGGTACTACAATATTATTTGATCCCTTCGGAAAAAATCTATTATTGAAGACTGTTTTAATAACCGTTTAATTCGCCAATTTATCAAAATCAGTTTTTCCCTTTCAGTTTCTACTAAGATTTTCATGACATGCGTATTCCTTTTAATTACATTCAAAATTAAATTTGTTTGAACCAACTAATGTATAGGAAGTCCCTATCGAAGTGACTACTTCCTTATCTTAACTGAAAAACGGAAGTTCCATTTTAACTGGTGAAACACTTCTCAAATAAATAAAAAATTATTTCATTTATTTATCTCTTCTTTATGCAATTAGGCGGGGACAAAAAACAACAAATATCAGTTTAAACGGGGAAGATTAAAATTTGTTTCATATAAAATGATTTGGTTCCATTAAATTTTAATTAAGTCTTATTCGTATAAGCGGATTATTCGATTATCCGATATGCAAATAAATGGGGACGACTCTGCATATATATATATATATATATATATATATATATATATATATATATATATATATATATATATATATATATATATATATATATATATATATATATATATATATATATATATATATATATATATATATATATATATATATATATATATATATAAATATATATATATATATATATAAGCTCCAAATGTAGATAAAACAAAGAAAAATTATAGACGTATGAAAAAAGGGAGGAAAATAATAAGTAAAAAAATAACAAACAACAGTTAAAAAAAAAAAAGGATGAAATTTTATTTAAAAGAACCGGAAAAAAAAGATATAATCTTTTCATCAGCCCACACGATTATATCCGCAAAAAAGATTCATTAATTTACATTTCAAAATTCTTTGTTTCGATCTTATAAAAGCCAAAATGAGCAAAATTTCGCCGAATAAAAAGAAAAGTTTAGATAATTTATATTTCGTTATTAACTTTCGAAATCCTATTTTCGATGAGATCAAATTTCACTACATTTTTGAAAATTTTAAAGCCTTATTTCCATTAAAAGATTTTAACATAATTAAAAGTTTTAAATATAACAAATCTCTTGGTTCAAGGGTTGCTATTTATATTTCTGGCCTTGGCAACAATAAGTGTTGCTAGGCGACCGCAGACGATTTTAATCGAAAGTTTGATATTTTTAAACATAAACTCAGCAGACGATTTACCATTATAGCTTCATTTGTGTTGTTGACATTAAATTGAAAAGTTCTTGTCTTTCAAAAAATAGAATTGAATCGTGAACATTTTCGTGCCATTATTTTTCATAACTTTCGACATGGATTGTCAAGACAAGAGAGCTCCGATGAACTTAATTCTTTATTCAGCGATAAAGTGCCATCCTACAGCACTGTAAAAAATTGGTATAACGAATTTAATCGTGGTCGATGTTCGATCCAGGACGAATCCCGTGCAGGTCGTCCAAAATCCGTTGTTGTGCCAGAAAAGATCGATGCTGTGCGTGAACTGATAAAGCAAGATCGTCATGTGACATACCGTGAGATAGAGGCATCTTTGGACATTAGTATGACTAGCATCAATAAAATATTGCATGAACATTTGAGCGTAAAAAAAATTTGTTCGCGTTGGATCCCGCATAATCTGACAAACGCTCAAAAAAAGTCTCGTGTCGATTGGTGCAAGGAAATGTTGGAAAAATACGTTCAAGGTACATCAAAGGCTGTGTATAACATTTACACAGGTGACGAATCATGGATCTATGCATATGAGCCTGAAACAAAACAGCAATCAACTGTATAGGTCTTCCAAGACGAGGCAAAACCAACAAAAGTTGTTCGAGGAAGAAGCACATCGAAACAAATGATTGCCTATTTCTTTGTTTCGATTAACGGTCATGTGGCAACAGTGGCGTTAGAGCAACGCAGGACGGTCAATTCTGAATGATACACCACCATTTGTTTGCCGGAAGTCATCCGAGAAATTTGAAAAAAGCAGAAGAACAGGCGAATCATTCTTCATCATGACAATTCGAGCTCTCACACATCGACTCAAAGAAAGGCATTTCTGACGGAGTGAAAGATCGAACTGATGGGTCATCCGCCGTATAGCCCTGATTTGGCATCTAATGACTTCTTCTTATTCCCACACATCAAAAATAAATGACGTGGACAACGATTTTCGACCCCCGAAGAAGCGGTTGATGCATTAACGCATGTTTTGGAGTTACCTCAATTGGACTGGAAAAAGTGCTTTGAAAATTGGTTCAAATGCATGCAAAAGTGTATTGATCATCATGGAGAATATTTTGAAAAACAATAAAACCAATTTCGATCCTACATATTTGTTTTTTCATTATTATTCCAGAAATATAAATAGCAACCCTCGTCGAACCATATTTAACTATAGTGATATAAGCAAAAATTTAGGGAGTATTAATATATCCGATTATGAATGTCACTGTGAGGAGGATAAATATTTTGATTTTGTTGATAAACATCATAAACATATTATTACTGGTAATTTAAATATTATAGAAAACTTGGAACTTAGGAATTTAATGATAAAAGGCACAAAATTTAGACCCATTTACCATATATCAATCAATAAAATTCTAAAATATTTTCTTAATGAACTCAATAGTTTTTGTTTAAAGATATCAAATAGATTCTCTTTACCTTTAGATATGCTAACAGAATGGAAATGGGGTGTTTATTATTACTTTAAAAACTTTATTTTCAATAATAAGGATAATTTAAATAAGAATAACAATTCAACAAATTTTTCTAATATTGTTCAATCAATTAAGCAACTTCAAAAAATTTTGTAGTTACTCCCATAGACAAAGCTAACAAAAATTATGCTATATTCTGTAAAAAATTCTATGCTGAACTTTTAAATACGGAATTAAAAAGTAGTAAAAATTTTAAACTTAGTAATTTCAATAATAATATTGTCATTAAAAAAATTTTAGCTTTTTACAAGAGATTAAAAATTAAAATTAGCAATATACAATTTCCTTACCTAATTATCAGTCCTAAATTACATAAAATTCCTGTAAAATTTAGAACTATCACATGTGGATCGAATACTTATTTAATTAAACCTGGCACCATTTTCTCTAACTACTTAAATAAAATTATTAACAATATCACTAAAGAAGGTTTCTCTTGGATTATCACTAATAATCAGCCGATTTTAGATTTCATTAAACATAATAAAATTAATTCTATTGCGACTTTTGATTTCCAGGATCTTTTCAATAGCATTCCCCTTTCTAAACTAAAAGATGTCCTTTTGAATTATTACTATGATTTTAAAAATATCCTTTGTTGCGATTTTGATTATTGGGAAATTCTGATTAATTTTTGTCTCTTTAATAATTATCTTTACAATGGAAAGAATATTTTTCCTCAAATTAAAGGAATACCACAAGGATCTAATTATTCATCTCTCTTAGCTAACTTATTTTTGTATTATTATGAAAAAAATTATGCTCTTAGTATTAAATTTGTTTATAGATATATTTATGACTTAATTATCTTTAATTTTCAAGATTTTACTATTTTATTAAATGATATTTACCCTGAGGAATTGATCTTACTTCGTAATCATGATGATAATATTAATTTCAATTTTTTGGATTTGGGTATTATAAAAGTTGAAAATATCTGCTTTGTTGATTTATACGATAAAAGAAATTATTTTAATCTTAATATTAATAAACTAATTACTTGGAATTCTAATGTTTCTAGGAGCATCTATTTAAATACCACTTTTAATGAAATGAACAGAATTAAAATAATATGTAGTAATATTTATTTAACCAAAAAACAAATCGATAAACTCATTCAAAATTTGATAAAAAACAATGGATACCCAACTAAAGTAGTAAAATTTTAAATAAAATCATTGAATTAATCGTATAATTTTGTGGATATATTTACTGAACATTTTCTTTATTAATTTATACAATTTTTCCATGTGCAAATCCATTTCGGGCAAATCCGTAGCTAAAATTATCTACTAAAATTTTTCTCTTTGTTAATTTTTCTATGTGCAAATCCATTTCGGGCAAATCCGTGTTAAAATTATTCATTAAATTTTTTTTCTTTTATAATTTATATAATTTTTCCGTGTGCAAATCCGTGGCTAAAATTATATGCAAAACAGGCAATTTATGTTTCTCTTTTCTATTTTATATTTTTTCTTAAATAAACATCTTTTTTTCAAAAACTATTTGCGGTCAACTTTTTTAAATTATCCAGTATAAGTATTTGTCTTATCTTCATTTTGAACTTATCTAATGAGTTCTGTTTGCTTGCAGCTTATGCGCAATAAATGAAACTTATTGTTTTTCTTAACTTTCTTCTTGTTTTCTTGTATTTATTTATTTATTATATATATATATATATATATATATATATATATATATATATATATATATATATATATATATATATATATATATATATATATATATATATATATATATATATATATATATATATATATATATATATATATACTCCGAAGAGCCATTACATTATGACCACCCTGCTAATAATATGTAGGACCACCTTTAGCCCTCAAAACTGCTAGCACCCGCCGTGGCATTGATTCCACAAGGTGCTGATAGGTAGTCTGAGGTATCTGGTACCAAGCGATCACCAGCTGGTCCTGCAATTCCCTAATATTGCGAGGGGGCAGCGTGGCAGCGCGAATTACGTTTTCCAAGTAGGACCACAAATGCTCTATTGGATTAAGGTCAGGTGAATTTGGGGATCAAGACATGACTTGAAAGTTACTGGAATGTTCCTCGAACCAATCCATGACGATTCGACCCTTATGATATGGTGCATAATCCTGCTGGTAAACACCATCCCCCGCAGGAAAAACTGTTGCCATGAATGGGTGAACCTGGTCTGCAACTATGTTCAAGCAGTTTACAGTTGTCAGGGATTGTTCTATGAGGATTATGGGTCCTAATGTGCCCCATGAAACCCCTTGTTCCTGGGCGAGAAACCATGAAAACCTGGGAGAGCCCATTGTTATAGATGGAGGGTGGTCATAATATAATGACTCTTCGGTGTATATATATATAAATTCTCTATATATAAATAAATTCCATAAACGGCTTTCTATCCATGGATGTAGATTCGGGCTTATAAACAATCATCCTTTGAGAGGAGAAAAACCAATACAAGGGTTTATTTCTAATTTACGTTTGTAAATTAAGTTCTACAAATATTACCTTTTTGAATGCTTTTTTTGTTAGTGATTTTACAATAAATAGTTTATATTAACTTTTCTTCCTAGTATGGGTTCTGTTGCTTAAATTTTCCAATTAATGTTACTATGGTGCTTATATCATAGATGTCAACAATGTAATATAATTTAACTTCATATTTTAACCAAATTTATTTTTTAATAATTATTTCATTCTATATGAGCTACAATCACATTTTTATTTTTTCTTCTTAGTGATTTTTTGTTAACTGTTATACAGTCAAACCCCGCTATAGTGAACCTTCAAGGGACCGACATTTCGGTTCACTATAACCGGAAGTTCACTATATCCGTTACGCAGGCAATTTAACTAATGGTTCCTTAAATCCTCCCTTTTATTACACATTATTCAAATAAATAACCAAAAAATATTATGTAGTAGCAAAAAATGATTTATTTTTTATTTACTCTTCTTCTTGTGTACAAAAAAAAAATTAGTAAACTCTAACTAATGAGCAATCCTCAACATCAGATATGGAAACACTTCCCGACTCTCGGATAATTTTTCCTGAATTTCTGTTTTTCCGCTTTTTAAACCTGTCTAACCTGACATATTTTAGGACATAAAAGTAGTATCATGAAATCGCTTAGCAAGTTCATCGAAATTTGTTTAGATACTGGGAAAATGCGGCTTCTTCTAGTGCTGAACCACTTCAGTAATGCTTCTTCAACATCCTTGTGATCTGCTTTTCTCAACTTTTTTCAGGCATCTAAATTTTTTTCATGAGCAGAAATTATTAACTGTCTATTTTTTCATATGTTACAAACTGTAGATTTGGATAGTTTATATTCTCTGCTAATATCATCTTTATTGCCTCCATCTTCAATTTTTCTGATTATGCCCATTTCATCATCAATGAAGAACGTTTTACGTTTACTGCTCGCCATAGTTAAATTTGAGAAACTTGTTTGCAGGCTTTTTTAAACTGAACTTAGAGTAAAAAGGAGTTGAAATGAGGGCCTTATCAACACATATTAGAGTCCAACCTTTGACAAAAAATGCATATTGATCCCACTGACATCTTACAGGTGCATCATCATCTGCCTGGGTGGGAAACATCTGCTTGGTTTGTTTAGGGATGGGAGAGTGAGATAAAAGAAGCAAACAAGAAAAAATGCTTATCTCCACATTCCCCTCTATAGATGATTTTGAAAATCGGTGTATGTATTTATTTTGAAGTAGAAATTTCAAAATTATTACAAAAAAATGAAGAGAAAATCAGTCGAAGACAGAAAAAAGTTCATTATATCAAACTTCCTCATTTTTTTTTTGGTTCACTATATCCACAAAAAATAACATTATACGTGTATATCAGGGCCCGGGACAGAACATTTCGTTCACTATATCCGGGAGTTCACTATAAATCGTGTTCACTATAGCGGGGTTTGACTGTTTTAATATATCTATTTTTAAGGCTTTTTTTAAATTCAATATCGGTAAGTTTGCTTTCCATTTTTTTCTTTCATCTCAATCACCATTTCAATTGCAGTTTTATTTTTAAGCGATAAACAGAATAAAGAATAATTTTTTTATCTTGGGATAATTATTCTTTATTTCGAAATATCTCTACTTGAAGAAACGTATCTTGATGGGGATCTTTACTTTTTCCCATTAGAATATTTTTGTTTTGTTTTATTTTCCAATACTATTATTGTGTTTATATATATACATACATACACACACATATATATATACATACATATAAAAGTATGATTTTTCTGAAAAAATTCGATATAACAAGGTTTTCGATCTATATATATATATATATATATATATATATATATCTTATTTTCCGGATTTTTATTAATTTTTTTCCTTTTTTTCGAATTTTTTTCCGGTTTCTTGTTATTTTTATTATTATTTTTCTTTTCTCCCCTTTTTTCATTTTTTCCATGTTTTCTCAGCATTTTTAACTTATTCTTATGAGTTCTATTTGCTTGCAGCTTATGCGCAGTAAATAAAACTTATTGTTTTTCTTAATTTTCTTCGTGTTTTTTTCTTTCTGTATTCATTTATTATGCTATATATACATATATATATAAACATACAGAGACAAGGTTAGGGAAAGCACATTACTTGCATACTTTACTACTCAATTTCTCTTTAACTCCCAACTCACGGTCACAGGCTCATTTAAGGAAAATAAAAAAGACCTTTCTTACAATTTTCGAAATTATACCACTAGATGGCAGGGTGATTTGTTATGTGATCAAATTCTGTTTTTCTGTTGACGGGGATTGGCAGTGCGTGAATTGCATACAGTGAGAACGTTTCATATTTAGTTCAGCTGTTTACTCTGTCATCTTTTTGTAATCCTCTTCGTAAGGCTATGATCAGGATCTAAGCAACCCCAGCGAAATCTAAATTAATTTTAAAGTATGATTTTCACTTCACTTGACTGGCAATAACTCTAGCTGTAAAAGGAAAACTTTTTGTTTATTTATTTTCAGCAAGATAATTATGCGAATTTTGTTTATTTAAATTTGAAATGTTATGGCTCATATATTTATTCTTTCTAAATTAAAGAAGCATGGGTTTATTTGTCTGTGGACCTGTGTTCAGAATACGATGCGAAAGTTATTTATCGCACATTAAAATTTATCAAAACTCACCCCGAGTTCTGGTATCATGTCTAAAAGGTGAGATGAAACATTTAAGCCTATCATTAAATATTATCTACTTTTGAATGTTGCGTTTACTCATGCAGATTGTGATTTATACTCCAATCGTGTATCAGTTTCAGAAGCTATATGGCTGTCATACTAAATTTGCTTGACCGATTAGTTAGATCCTAATCGTATATGTTAATTTAAAATAAATATATATTTAAGTTTCTGCTGCAGTCTTTAATATTTGCAAGAGCTTCTTGTTTATTCTTATTATCATATGCTTTTAGATTCCTTATTTGATTACTCTTTGGATGTAAACTAATGTTGTTAATCTGGTCTGAAATTTGATCGATCTTCATCGCGCTCTTTATTTGTCTTTGTAGCATTTCATAAAACATTATGCATGTACGGATTTTAGAGAGTTGTTTCTAACATTTCTAATAAGTATCACAGTGTTTTAACGATTCCTTAGCTTATCAAAATATCTGTTTGCTAGGTAACTGAAACGAAAAGTATTCGATTTCCAGCTCGGCTCTAGATAATTAGCTAAACCGTTAAAACTCTTTTGCTTTTGAGTTTCAGATATTTATTTGAAATTTTTATTGTTGAAGGGAACGAAAGACATTGCAAAACAACATATTCATCAGCTCACACAGAAAATGCAAATTTAATTTAATTTACAGTTGAGTTTTTTGTTTTTACATAAGAATAAAATTGAATCTAATGGGGATATTTCCATATTAAGATACATCATGTCATCTACAATCGCCACGGAGTAAAATGGATTTTAAACTTGCAAATTGTTCACTGCCCGGAAGCTGCCAAGACTTGACGATTATTCCGCCGCAGATTACTGTGCAAAAATCTTCCAAATCTAATAAATTCTTCTTCATATTTGATCTTAAATTATTGTAAATGTGTTTTAATGCTAAGAATAATCTTTCTACAGCTAGTTGGCTAAGAGGAAATGCTATTGCAATGTGGTAGGCCACTTGGATTTCTCCAAGATACAATAAAATTGCTGGAGCATGGGAAAATTTAGAGCATTCTTGATTCCAGCTCTCTGCTCTATTACGATATGTGTTAGTTGTATGGTAAACGTTGTTAAACATAATTGAAGTGTCAATGCATTAAAAGTTTTGATGATTTTATAAATTTTAGAATGAAGTGAACTATTGATGTTGAACTACCTATTGTTTACTATACTAGGTTCAATGGCATTTTAGTTAGGAAAGATAGTACAGTACCCCTGCCCTTTAAAACTCACTTATTTTCTGCATAAAATAATAATATAAACCACTTCTAAAGATTTTAAAAAAGATTGAATATATTTTTAATGCCTATATTTTTTCTCCTTTTTATAAAATATTCATTGCATTTTGAAGTTAAACTTAAAGTAAACTAAAGTAATTATAAACTAAACTAAAGTAATTGGAAATAAACTCTATTAATTCTTATTTTAATCTATTTTTGCCAATTTGATAAAACTAACATTACACTTTAATTTTTCTCAATGAGTTTAAACAAAATTTTATGTTAATAATTGAATTTAAATTAAAGCATCAATACTCTATGTAAGTTTCTTTTAAGTTTTCTTTTTTAACTAGTTCCACTTTCTTTTCCCTCTATAAAATTGCAGACAGCAAAAGGCATCTATATTACAGTTTTGTGAAATTAAGCAACAAAAAGTGAGCTTTTTATAAATGTTAAAAAAATGATACTGAGTACTATAATAAAACATAGTACTTTGTTTCTCTTTGTAAATTGATTTCTTAATCCAAAATATATATTTAAATGCTGGACTGTGTGAGGCATTAATGTTACTTGGAATTCATAATAACGAAAAATCCAATCATTTATATGGATGTAAAATTCTCATAAGTGTATATGAACATAGAATAAAGTAAAATAATTGCAGTTTGTCTGACTGCAGTTCTCTGAGGATTAAAATTATTGTAATAGGCAACAGCCCAAGTGCAAATGATAGGAAATAAGTAATAGTCTGTTAAGAAATCAGTCTTTATTCTGTTATTGTATGATAATGTATTTTGATTCTGCTATTAAAATTCTAGTTAAATAAGATCCTTTTAAAACGTTACAAGTTAGAATGTGTTGTTTTCAGCCTATTACATTCTAATTCTACTGTTATAGATCAATTACATACCAATTGCACTGGTATAGACCACTTTAAATTAATAAAAGTTAAATTCAATTTCCTTTTGTTTGCACTTAATGCAGCACATGTTAAAATGATTTTAAACTGTTTGTTATTAACCTTCAACACACCTCAGTCAAACTGGCTAAATAACAATTGTCTTGCTCTGGTCTAAAGATTATTAAAATTGCCAATATTTTGTGGCAATGTTTCTAAAAATATATGCAACTTATTATTGTTTTAAGGTTCATGGTTGCTTCAGGTGTATAAATAATTTGATACAGTCTTATTTTGAGAATTTTTAATGCTTCACAATTAGAATTTCAAGAGAGGTTTTAAACATTCAGCTAATGTATAAGCTTGATAATTATTAGCAAGTAAATAAAAAAAATACATATAAAATAAAAATAAATAAAAGTATAAATAAAATACATATAAATAAAAGTACATATAAAATTTCAAGTGATCAATCAAGTATGTTCCGTAATCATTTTATCATTAAACTTCCTTTTTTTTGACAAATGTCAAAAACCCAAAGTTTTGGTGTAGAAAATCATAATAAAGAATAATAGAAAATCACAAGAGAAAAATCATTTATTTTAAATAATTATGACTAAAAATGTGTAAAATTGCAATTTATCTGTTAATTTGTTTTACTATTGAAAGTAAAAGTACAAAAAAAGAAAAAAAAATCATCTTATTCAACTTAAGACAAAAACACTAAACAACCCTAAGAGAAGTAGCAGGAAGAAACACAAGTTCTTTATCAATTTCATTTTCTAAACCTTTATAGCACTATTTAAATGTTTCAATAAGTATACATACATATTCCTCTTCATCCTGAATTTTAACATAGGGCTTCTATCATACCTCTCCCTCACAAGCTATTTGTGGCCAGTTATTTTGCCTCTCTCTATGACTTTTCTATTGTTTCAATTCCCTTAGAATTGTCCTGCACCAAGTATTTTCAGCTGTTCCCTATTTCCTATTGCCCTGGGAGTTTTAATCAAAATTTTGTTTTACTTTAAATTTTGCAGGTTTACATAGTAGAATAAGACTAATCCATTTCCATTCACGTATTTTAATTTCCTGCTTAATCAGTTTCTGTTTAGCTTTTCTAAGAATTTATGTGTTACAAGTTTTATGGAACCACTTGATATGTGAGCTTCTTTTTAAACTGTTGTTAATAAGTACTTGAAATTTTTTCATGTTATTTTCATTGCAGTGCCATGTCTCAGATCCATGTCGTAGGAAGATTTAACATTAGTATTGAAAATTCTATTCTAATTTTTAATAAGATTAATAGTTAGAATAAGTAATTTTTTTTATCTTAGAGGAAAATAAATCTGGACAGCCGATAACTGTTTAGAAATATTTTTTTTTTAAAAGTAAATTTTTTTTAGCTAAAAAATTTGAGTTTTCACTAGGCGACCAAATGTTCCCAAAACAAAACGATGTGTTTTGAGCGCTTTTACTCTCCCCCCCCCCTTAGATATCCAGCTGGGATCATCCCAGCAGTTTATAATAATATCAGGGACAAAGGTAGACAAAAAATAATAATAACTTCATTATTCCTAAATGGAGGAAAGAGCAAAAAATAACTTAAAATATTAAATTGTATATTATGTGTACAACTGAAGTTCTCGTTTCCCTTATCTGTCTAATATGGGAATCAGTCAACCTAAAATATGTTTATTTTGAAAATTTAAAATTGAAATATCTCTAAGAAATTTAGATTATATATGTAATAAATTTTAAAACCATTATTCCAATTTACCGTAATGCAATCTGAGTTTCCTGCTTATATCTTTGTTTTTAAAGCAAATCTGTGTATATTTATTTTTTTTAAATAAAAATCACACTGAGTATAGCAAATTTTAAATGCTATTTACACTGAATACCATTAAATTATAAATTAAAAATCACAATTTGCATTCATTGTATTTCATTCTATTGATAAAATTTCATTGAAAATGGTAAGTTCTACTTTTTCAGCTTCTCATAACTTATATGATTAAGGAACTATTAATGATATAAATATTTCGCACAGTGCTTATAATAAACTGTAACTAAATTATTTTTCTTGGGACGGAGAGAGAGTGAGTGTGCAATCCGCAAAACAGTTTTATATCCCTTCCCTATATTTTCTAATTCGCAGTGATTACTTAATTAAAATGAATTAGAAGTAAATTTTATGACAATTTGAATTATAAAAGAATCAATTTGCAAAATTGAGATTCAAGATTAAAACTTTTAAAGCTGTGTTTGGATGTAAGTAAAACTAAGTTGAATAATAATAATAATGAAAGCCAAGTTAACAATGCTAGTGTTATCTTAATGCGAGTAGTTTTGGGAATTCGCTATTTTATAGGAAATAATAAAGTTTCAAGCATTTAATTATTGAGAAAACAACTATAAAATTTTCCCATAAGTTAACATTGAAAGAAGCTTTGGGGATTTTTGAGGAACAACTAATCTTGAGACAAATTCTCTGTGCATTTTTTATTTATTATTTCTTTTATATGTTTTTTAATTTTCATGAAGAAATAATAACTTTTTGGTTGATTTAAATCTTTAAATACCTAAAATGCTATAAAATTATATATTTAAGGTGCTTTCTTTTATTGAAATAAAAAATGCATAGTATGTTAAAAAAAAAAAGGTAAGGAGGTTGCATTTGTCTGTGTGAAAGGGTAGGCTCACAATCACCCCTGAAACCAACAGATTTTGTGAATTCTTATAACTATTCTTTTTTAAGAAATTGTTCTTAAATTATTTATCTGGAACTAATTAATTTATATTTTTAAAATTTGGGTTTCTGTACAATAAAAATTCTACTGACTTATCTTTTATTTGATTAAGAATCCACAATTATTTCGCCTTTTCTATTTGAATATTTATTTTGTTTTCTAAAACTTGTTAGCACGAAGTTTATCAAAATAATTTTGAATCGCCTTATAGATTATTATGCTGTGAATCTCTAAAATGGGGATGTAAATATATGAGTATATATTCTTTAAATAGGTACAGAATTGTTTAAAGTTAAATCTAGTTTATCTAACCATTTATCAATGATGAAATCAAAATATATTGCATTATTTAATATAAATATAGGTTTAAAATTTCTACATCCACTCTAACCTTGTTTTGATATAAATATTTAGTCTTATTTCTGTATATTCTTAAGAGAAAAGTAATGTGTTTGAAATTGAAGGTTTTCAATAACTCAGAGTTATTGAAAGTTGTAGTTGTCCTGATATTCATGATTAAAAATATTTAGTATTGATTTTTTAGCTTTTCGTCCAGATATTCCTGATTTTTGTGTATGTTTAGAACATTTCATTTTCAACAAATACAAATGCGGATTTTAAAATAATTGATTTGAAGAATCGAAAGATTTCGATTTTTGATTCAACCTCATTTTATTTTGACTTATAATGTTTGTAAAAGTTGTAAAATTCGAATGTTTAATCTTAGGGACTGTTCACTAATTTTATATCTGATTAAGCATTAACCTTACTAATAAGATTTATTGTTTTAAACATTTTGAGAATTCTGTCATTTTATGAAGAAAAAAAAAGTTAACAATTTTAGATTACCTAGTTTTTAAGTGAATATACCCATATATTATATTCAACAAATGTAGTAACAAATCTTGTAGCTTTGTAGTTTCACAGTTATTTATTTAGTTCTTTTATCTCATTTTAAAAATAATCAATTTCCATTATCAAAGTCATTAATCATTTATCCAAAAATTATCAATAATCAATTATCAAAGAAGTTTTAAATCGTGAATTGGGAGATTATCCACTAAATTACTTTTATACAAAAATGCTAAGTAGCATATTCTTTGATACATAATATAAGTAGCATATTGCTTGATAAAAATAAGTCTTGTACTTAACTACAAATTTTTATTAAGTATTAATGTAAGAGAATGTTAACCAATTGATATTGCCTATTTTTTACAACAGTACTTTAAAAACTTTCGATACATTGATCTAAAACTATTATGAGTTGTTCAGTGTTACACTAATAAATTATGCAATTTTTATGTTTAAAAAATAGAACAAATTGTAGTTTTTTATTAGTTTGATGTGGTATAGCTCTGATTTTTACTTTTGCCTACTAAGAGGTTTGATGTCTTAGATGCATAAAAACTCATCTAAATTATTTATAATATTTTTTTTTAGTGAGCTGAAAAAATTAAGTGAAGAGAGTTTGACTAGGCAACCTGAAGAAGTATTTGATATTATATGTAAATTGGGAGAAGGGTAAGATTTTTTTTTTAAATATACATGTTTCCTTTAAATTATGAAAAATTATTTTAACATTATCCTAATGTTTCCTACAATCTTCTCTTAATGTTTTTAGGAGTTATGGAAGTGTATACAAAGCACTCCACAAAGAATCTGGACAGGTTCTTGCCATTAAACAAGTTCCGGTTGATACAGATCTTCAGGAGATAATTAAGGAAATTTCTATAATGCAACAGTGTGATAGCCCTTATGTAGTTAAATATTATGGAAGTTATTTTAAAGGAACTGACTTATGGGTAAGAGATTTTACAGTTGAATGTTGTACTTTAATTAAACTAATTAATTGTGTGAAGCAGTTTTTGAGAGTTCTTTTCTGGGCAGGCTTGGTTTTTGATATGGGAAGCATCAAAAACTGGTAAAATACTTCAGAAACCTAGCATGGAATTATAATGCATTAGAGTATATTTAAAAGATTAAATTAGTATATAAATATAAACTAAAAATATATCTAAATAAAGAAAGAAGAAGTTATAGTTTACAGTAGAAGGAAAGAAACGTTCTCTTTCATATTTTTTTTTATTATCTTATTTTAATTTCTTTTTATGGATATAGACTTTATAAAATCTGAAATATAGCACAATTTTATTATAGTGTGCTTATTATTGAAATTGTTTTGTTGTGATAATTATTTGCAAGGTTATTTATTATTTTAAGAATGGATTAACTTATCTGCAAAATTCTTTTGGAAAAACCAGTAGGCATTAAAAAGGAGGTATAATGTTTAATATAATAAATTAAAGAATTTAGACTTCTAATAATTGAAAATTTAAATTTAAAGTTTCGTATTTCCTTTTCTTTTTATTAAAGGTAATGGTGGCATTCCTAATTATAATATTTCTTAATATTCAAATGTCTAATATAAAAGTGCCAATAACTCTAGCTGTCTGTAAGAAAGATATTTTGCGACTCCAAATAGAATAAAATGTAGAAAATGAGCTCTGCTTGGAGATGGGCATTTGGAAGACTTTTCCAGATTTTCTTGTGAAGGACTTTCTTTTCATGTCTGAAATGAAAATGTTAATTGTGACATACATTTTTAACAAGCTTTGAATTTGTGAAAAAATACATTAAACTTAGAATTAATTAAATTTTATCAATATATTTTGTTTTCTTTAGAAATCATTAGTCTAATTAACCTAATGCTTAGAAAAAGTTATAAATAGTTTTTTTTTTTTTTTGGTTAAATATTCAATCAATAATTTTAGAATGATTTCTTGTCATAACATATTTGGAATATAATATGTAATAAAATAGTGGCAATTTACAAGTATAATGTCTTGAAGTTCTCAGTTCTATTTTAAATTTCATTCTTCAAGAATTATTAGAGAAATGAAATGACTCTAAGCATTTTTTTTGGAAAACACTGCCTGTGTATAACATATCCATTGACAAAAATTTTTGTTCTTAAGTATTTATTAACAGAACTAAAGAAAATATTTTATCATCAGTAGTATAGTGCAGCCTTCAAGAGAACATCTCCGTCTCGCATTGTGGCGGGTACTATGCTTACAAGGAAAATACACTTCGAATAGGGGTGTGGGGTGAATACCTAGTTTTGTTTTAATCTTGGCATAAGTCAGTCTTAGTAAACCCATTTACACCTTCGTTTCTCCATTTCACCCCTATTAGAGTTGTGCTCTTGCTTGTTACATTCTCCTCAAAGCCGCACTATACCGGATCAATCATTAATGTTTTACAACATTATTTAACATTATGTTGCAATTTTATGTTTCAGGACAAATCAAATTTCATTTATATGTACTTAAAATGAACTAAACTTATAAAAATTACACTTTAAACTTTGTTAAAGTTGAAGGTTCTACAATTAGGCATTAAATGGCTGGTATTTTATCAAAGGATAGCACTCTGACATATATTATAAAGTATATTTCAATGTAGACTCAAAATTTCTCAGAACTATTTAGAAAGTTTAAACTGTTATGTTTAAATTCAGAGATGAGGTTGCTAAGTGTCTCTTTACTTATGGCAAAAGTAAAGTATTCTTATATTTATATATAAATATATTATACTACGTGATTTGATTTGTGGTAAGAAAGAGGAGACAAATCTTTACAGTTTTTGTAAACTTTCTAAAGCAACTTTATTATTTATTATTTTTTACACATCTATATTTTTTCATTGAAATTTGTATGTTTGTTTTGATTTTGAATGATATATACAGTAATTTGGATGCAAAGAGTGTGGCAAAGAGAGTAACAGCCTCAGGCATTCATTCTTACCTCTTAGGGCATCAAAACTATAAATCTATTATCTTTATTAAGAAATTAGGTAAATTTTTTGTGGTTATATACTTGCTACATAAATTTTTTTTATAAAATATAAACTATGATTTTCAAATAATGAGGTTCTAGGTCATTAAAGTTGAAATTTGTTTTACTTATAATAAAAACTTAAGGATGTGTCATTGGAAATGATTAACTTTTTAAAATCGAAACATTTTTGCTTGAATTGACATAAAAATGGGTTTAAATATGGATTTATAATATGGGTTTTGGTTTATATGAATATCTATTATTTTTTAAATATTAGATATTCTATATCTTTCTAATATTTTTAAAAAACAAAATAGGCTCCTTTTTTGTCCCCTTCAAATGATTATTCTACTCTTTTCAGAGGCATCTAATTGGAGAGTTAGCTGCAGGCATTCAAACATCTCTGCATATTACTGTTTGGATACATACTTTTTTAATAATCTTGTTTTAAAAAAAAGGTTGTTTTTGTACCTATAAGTCCCATGTAATGGAGCAATTGTAAATATTCCTTAAGACTTGTTAATCTTTAATTGCTTATTAAAAAGAAAACAGGTAAAATCGAATTTGAAAAAATTTTAGCTTAAAATACAGTCTTGAGTGAATAATCTTGAAAATATTTATAATATTTAACGTTGAAGCCTAATAAATACATTAACTCCAATACTCCCATTTTATTAAGAGATTTTTCTTGAATATTTTAAATGCTAAGCAAATATTACTCTTTGATATTTTCTTTTTGATGTAATAAAGTTGTTTGATAGTGATTTGGTTACAACAATGTATATATATAAACAATCAAAACAAATCTGTACGATCTGATAATATAGTGGTGAAGTTTTTAAGTGATGGCAAAGTTTAACTTTTCTAACCTTAGTTGTTATTACAATCTGCAGCTTCTGCTTTGGTAAATATGTAAACAATGTATCAGGGTTCCTACAGTTCTTGGAAAACTTAAATAGTGGTAATGAAAATAAGACAAAATTCAAACATTTATTAAATATGTGACCAACACTTCTTTATTTTGTAAGGAAAATATAACTGTATGAGAAATGTGCTTCACCAGATCTCCAAATGTTAAAGTGGTATCTGAAAACTGTGATACATTTTCTGCATAAAAGGAAATTCTGGCTAGCATTAATGCAATTTTACTATCACTAAAAGACTCAGTTATTCTTGTTATGTCCACAGTAGCCCCACATTTATGCGTTCACTTTAGCCCTGTGGAATTATTAGTTAACTCATTATTGGTTAATTAAAAAATGGCAAGTAAATTTTTTTATTAAAATATGTAATAATCATATTCATTTGTAATATTATAACTCCTATTGGTGAAAATAATGAATAAAAATAGTCTTAAATGGCAAAAACAAATTAAGGATTTACTTTTTCTTCTCTAAAGATCTTGTTTTTTAATACACTGTTTACCAATCGATTTCTCATGTAACTACATAGGGAAGTGTATCACAGTTTTGTCAATCTGCCAAAATTTACATACAAATTTCAAGTGATAATAACAGAATCTTCTATTTATCTGAACTAGCCTGATTTCCCCTATATATTTCTAGCCATAAAAAAATACAGATATCAAAATGAAATAGAAATTAAATTTTTTTTGTTCATGTTGTTTTTTTTTATCTTCTTTATACTAATTTTTTTTAGTATATTAAAAAAAATTAATTAGTTTTGCAACAATTTCAAATAAAAAGGGCCATAGAATTCAGATTTTTTTTTGTGTGCATATTGCTGTTTATTTTTTATACTACAGTACAGAACCCGTTATCCGGAAATCAGAAAACTGGAAAACCAAAAAACCGGAACAAAATTCGATAAGTTTTCCCGCCATTTAAAAAAAAAAAATTTTTTTCCTCATAAGATTTTAGGATTTTTCTTTCTTTTTTAGAAGATGTTTACCATACCATCATTTTAGAAATAATCATTACTGTATTACTTCATCGTTTTTTCTTCTTTTTAAGATTATTTCCAAATTTTTTTTTTTAGTTGGGTTTAACAATAAAAAAACGGCTTTTTGTAGCGATTCAGAAAACCCGAAAAATCAGTTATCCGGAATAGCGATGGTCCCGATCGTTCCGGATAATCGGTTCCCTACTGTATAAGATATTAATTTTCTTCATATTACAGAAATATTTAATTTCAAATTATTGTATTCTTGTTTTTCTCCTTACAGATAGTGATGGAATATTGTGGTGGAGGATCTGTTTCAGATATCATGAGATTGCGAAAGAAAACAGTAAGCGTAAAATATTTCATATTTTATCTTAAATTTAAATAATAAAATCAATTGCATTTTTACTGTCTAAAAAATTCTGTATTGTTTGGATTATAGTTTTTTTTGTTTTAAAGTTTTTAAATTGCAGTTAAAAAAAACTAAGTCTAATTCTTTTCAACTTTTCTTATGACAATACTTCCCAAATTAGTATCAAAATATTATACCATCTAGTAATATTTTATGTTTAAAGTAAATAATTAATCTCATGTAAAACTTTTCAAAAATTATTATGTTGTAGGAACTCTTATTTTATATTTAAAACCTATAATTTATAGAAGATTTGACTACTGAAAATATTATTAATAAAGAAAAACTTGATTATTTACATTATTTTAGAATGACTATATAAAGGAAATCAGGGCCATATACATTTTTACTGTTTTTATAGTATAAAATCAAATCTTGTATGATTTGGTTTAGTTGTTTCAAAATTTGAAATGATTTCTTTGTACAGTTTATTTTAAATGATTTTAATCCAAATAACAATTTAATAATCATAATATCATCAATATGGTGAAATCAGGTGTCACTCCCAATTTCTTTCTAAATTTTTAGTTGCATTCAAAATTAGTGAACTGATTAAAAAAAAATTTAACTAAATAGTAATTTAAAAAATAAAAAAATATTAAATGTTCAGATTGGCTTTTAGTGAGAAATTATTCTAATTGAGAGTAAAATAAGTAATGGTATTTTGGAACAACTAACAAAATTTCAGATTACTCACTCAAAGTGAAATTACTGACTATGTTTATGAGAAATGTATTTTATTCCATTTTTATTTTATTTTATTTTATATTTCTCTCAAAAACGTGTTTCTGAAATGTTGCCAGGCAAAGTTCTGCTTTTCTTAACTGCTGTATCATTTGGCCTTATACTCAATGAAAAAATGTTTGATCATTAAGTATAAATATTCTTTATTTGTTTTTATTATTTAAATTTTTTGATTGGGTTATTCCTACTTCATAGAATATCTTTGTGTGTAATTCAATCTCATGTGAGAGATCTCATATAGTCCCATCAAATGAGAACGATGTACTATTTATTATTATAAAATTGTTTTTAATATTGTTACTCCTGTCGAATTCTTTGTCAAGACTACACAACAACATGGTGACATTATCGTAGAACCTTACAGAATTCTTTTAGAAATATTTTTCACTTTAGAAGCAAAAAAAAAAAAATAAGTAAATAAATAAATAAAAATGTATTTCTTATCTGCGGAAGTTTTTGAAAGATAAATGATCCTATCTTGATCAATGATCCTATCTTGGCAAGATCCTATCTTTCTTCGATCAATTTTTCAGCAGTTATTGCTAATGATTTCCACAAGGCTCTTGAAATAACATATTTTTAATACCATATTATTTATTGCAGCAAGTGAATCTCTACACAAAACATGCATTTTAGTAACCCCTTTCTGAAGAGTCTGATTCATATGGTTTTGTCATTGAACTTTTTTCAGTATTTACTGTCACAGATTTCATCTAGTTTAAATTTTTTAATGTGATGATGATTTACAAAATGTGAAAAAGGAAATAATTAGTGTGTTTTTTTCCTGTCGAAATGGAAGAATATCGCCCCTAATATCAGAATATGTATTCTTTTATTTGTAGATTTAAAAAAAATTCTTAAATCTACAATGAAAAAAATTAAATACGATTTTAGTCTATGCATAAAGGCTTTTTTTTTTGTAAACACAAATAGCTTCATTTACTTAAAATTAGTAGCATATATATTTGTTACTATTAAGAATGTCTTTCAGATAGGTATTATTAAATGTTAGAAAGAATTATCACAGGAAGCTTCAAACAATTCTGTCACTGGGGAGAAATATATAAAAAACTACTGAAAAACAGGCTATAATAAACAAATCAACAATTTCCCTTAAAAATTTTGAGTTATTTTATATAGTTTTTCTGTAACAGCAATTTATCCTTAAGGTTTTTAATTTTGTTTTAGCTTCTTGAAGAAGAAATAGCTACTATTCTTTGTGACACTCTTAAAGGGCTAGAATATTTGCATTATAGACGAAAAATACACAGAGATATCAAAGCTGGTAACATCCTCTTAAATACCGAAGGCCATGCAAAACTTGCAGATTTTGGAGTTGCTGGACAATTAACTGTAAGTTTTTAATTTTCTTCAAAATATTAAGTATTTTCTAATCTTTATTTTTTGGCTCTGTTTTGTTTCTCTTGTTTTAATTTAATAGAATGAAGTTTATCTGTAATTGAACTATACAAGAATTGATCTTTGTGATAAGCTATTATTTAAAGATCATTGCATTTTCTTTGAGGGGAGGAAAGTAAACAAAAATGGTAACTATGAATTTAATTTTTTGTGTGAAAAAGATGTTATGTGTATTCTTAAGTATCGAACTACAAGTCTTTCTGTTTAAGAATATAGTAGAGAGTTCCAATATAAAAAAATTAACTTTTTATTGAAAATCCTTTTGATTCAAATAGAAACAAACATATAGCTCACTAGTCAGCATTATTAAATAAAATTTAACAATAATTCAATTGGGAAAGAAAGCAACATTTCTAGCTTGACCATTCATCACAGCTGTTGTGTCTTTTAATTCTTGCAGTTGTGGTTTCACAGTTAGTTCATTTATGTAATTTGGAGTTGAAAGTTTTATTTGTTAAAGTGTGAGGATTTTTCTCTCTGTGTCTTGGAATAACTTATTTTTTCTTTTTTAGCTTTAAAAATTTTTAGGTCAAGAATGGGCGGGAAAGGGACAGATTCTTTGTTTTTTCTGTACGCGGGAAAAAACCGGTGGTTTTTGATAGGCTGCTGTCAATCATATGCAAAGGAGCTGCATGCTGATTTCATTTTCACTTTGATTTACGAGGGAGAAATGCATTACATATGTTTTTTAGTGAACAGGAGGTAGAAGGGTAATAAAAAAATGCATCACTTTACTTTAATAAAGTAAAAAATTGAAATGGAAACAGAGATTGAGTATATTACAAAAACGGCTAACATACATCTATTTTTTATTCAATAACTAAGCAGGAACATTGTTAGTTGACAGTATAAACCTTTTATCCTGTTTATAAAAAACCAGAAAAACTTTGCTCATTTTCCGTGCCATTTTGAACTAGAACTACTGAGCTGAACTCCTTGAAGCTGAGTAGATGGAAAATTGGGGGAATTCTCTTTCTCCCATTCAATCAAATGTAAAAGAGCAGCAAGCTTAGATAGAATGAAATTGAATCCAAAATCTTAATTAAAAAACTTTCTGCTAGCAAATTATTGACTCTTGTAACTAGTTCCAACTCTTTTGTCGCCACTTAATTTTGACAAAATTTATTTAAAAATCACACAATTTATTAAAAGTTTTTAATTTATACTTTATAAAGTGTTTAAATAGTTTTTAAAAGAAGCTGAACTCTGGAATAGATGTGTTTTAACTAAACCGTGATTTAACAAGACGCGCCAAGAGCTTATGCTTAAAATCGTGTGATATCACCTAAAATAGATAATATACATAACAGTGAATTTACTAACTGAGTGAGGAAAAACACCACTTTCTGACTGGTAGAAAAACCAACTGCTGCGTATCCAATTCTGGTTGCCTGAAAGTCAAATGGAATAATGAAATTGCAAGGAAAATGTAGGCGTGCAAAGCAAAGAAAGAAATTCTCCTCAAACCAGTGTCTGCCAAATTGATTGTGGGGTAAAATGAAAAAAATTTGTCAGCATATTGTACGCGAAGCGAGATGAAAAAATAATTTCGTTTTGATTTATGAAGGGGAAATCTAATCAAACAGAATATGGTTGGGAAATTATAAGAAAAATACATCAATATGCTTTTTTTTTCTAATATAATAAAGTAAAAAGAATGAAGTAAAAATACACAATTTTTAATTTAAATATAAAAACAGCTAAAATATGGCTATTGTTTCAATTTAATATTAAAGTAGAAATATAATAGTTACACTGCATTGAATATTTTTTAGAGATCCAGAAAACTGGGAAATTTAAACATCTGGGTAATTTGTTCACTGCTCTACAATATCTGTGTTCTTTGCCTGCAATATTGCACAGAAAATGAGCGTCTGAAACACAAAAATGTCTTAGCTTGTGGCTTTTGGATTGGCTCTTTATTTTAAAGCAATGTTAAAAGAAATTTTTTCTGTGTGGATTTGTTTTCTGTATTGATGAAGTAGTAAAAGGCACAAGAAGAGCGAATGGAGCTGATAGACAGGTATTGGCACGAGGAATCAAATGAAGTTAATATGAGGTGTTTGAACTTTCATTTCTCTTGTGCGTGCTACTGCCTTAGATTTGTTTGAAAAGTTCTATGAGGGATCATCCGAGCTGGTTCTAAAAAAAATTGTTACAGATATGCATGGATAGTTCAAAAGTTAAAATAAAATTCTGGGAACATTTATATCATGAACTTAAAGAAACCAACAGTTTTAATTTATTAAGCTTAGGGACTTGCAAACTGCATGTCAGATACAGAACTTTTTGTAGAGCGAATGAATCTACTAACTGGTGACTAAATAATCTGTTTCAGGCTATGTCTAGACTATTTAAGGACAGTCCTGTTCATTGGGTTGATTATAAAGCAATTACAGGCTGTATTCTTTTTCCTTTAAAATTTTGTCAAGTGAGATCCATGGAAAATGTTTAAGTCGCTGAAAGAAGCTTAGAAGTATTCCCCCATGTTAAAGAATATTTTGAACTTCAGTGAAAGATTTGCTATCAACTTTTACTGTTGGTGTTATTGAAGAAGCTTGTGGTGTTATACTTATAATGACAAAAGTACCTTTTTTTTAAAAATCTATTTCAACAATAGTTTATCCTTTTTTAAAGAGTTTCCAAAGTTCTATGCCAATGATGCCCTTGATGTTTCTGTTTTTATTGTTAATTTTGACCCCCTTTTTTTTAGCAGGATACATTTTTTGTTGATAATTACTTGACCACTAACACCAAGAATACAAAGTATTAAAATGCCTAATTGTATGGCATAGTGTATTTTTAGAATGTGTTATTCGTTTAAATACTTTATAAAATTCTTCCTTTTCCCATCAGCATGACAGGTTTGTACAGGCCAGAGTGATCCTAATAAGTCGTTTCCATTTGGCACGCTCGGACGCTAAATTTCTCCATCTGTTGATGCCCATAGTTATGGTTTTTAAGATACTTTTGCTCAGAACCAATGCAGAAAAAAAATATCTGTAACATTTATATGTTTAACTAAAATTGTATGAATTTTTTTTTATAAATGTTGCAGAAAAAAATAATAATAAAAAATAAATGTTGCAGAAATTGTATAAAAAAAAATTTTAATAAAATAAAAATAATAAAAATAAAATGAAAAATAATAAAATAAAAAAAAAATAAATGTTGCCTGAATAAAATAAAAAAATAAATGTTGCAGAAATTGTATAAATGTTGCAGAGAAAAAATTTCTGTAACATTTATATGTTTAACTAAAATTTTATAAATTTTTTTTTTGGAAAACCAGGAAAAATAATCAGAATTTTAATTAATTTTCTTGGAATTTTAATTTTAGAATAATCTGATACCTGTTCGACCTTTCTTCAAAATGACCGTTTATATGTCTTTTAAAATAATTTACATGTAGAAGACAAAATTCTTTTATGTTTGATTTTTTAATTTATTAATAATTTTACACTACTTTTACTACCACTAGGAAAAATACTTTTTAAGATCATGGAAGTTTCATAGTTGTTGGTAGGTGTGAACTTGTGTTCAAGAGAAACAAAAATATTTTGTTGCTGTTTATAATTTTATAAGAATATGTTGTAATGATTACTAAAATATGTAATCAAGTATGTACTAAGTTTCGCAAACTGTGATTGATATTTTCCTGTTATTAATGATGTAATAATAGTTTAAAATTTTTAACGATTTATTTTTTATTTTCAGGACAAAAATATTTTGTTGCTGTTTATAATTTTATAAGAATATGTTGTAATGATTACTAAAATATGTAATCAAGTATGTACTAAGTTTCGCAAACTGTGATTGATATTTTCCTGTTATTAATGATGTAATAATAGTTTAAAATTTTTAACGATTTATTTTTTATTTTCAGGACACCATGGCTAAGCGAAATACTGTTATTGGAACTCCATTTTGGATGGCACCTGAAGTTATTCAAGAAATCGGGTATGATTGTGTGGCAGATATATGGAGCCTTGGAATAACAGCATTAGAAATGGCAGAAGGAAAGCCTCCATATGGAGATATTCATCCAATGAGGGTATGATAAAAATCATTCTATGAACAAAAGGGTGCATTCAAATTTAAGTTTATTGTCATTTGTACAAATTATTACCTATGTGTTTACTTGCTGAAAACTGTTGCTACATATCTGGAATTATTACTGTTATTAACCATGTCAAATATACAATTTTGCAATGATACACTGCCCTGTGACATGTGTTTGTTCCTTAAGAATTGTGCTAACCATTTTATTACTTGCCTCTCTATTTCTCTATCACTATCATTTTATTCTAAGAGATGAGAATAGGACCAAAAAAAATATTAGAAACTAATTTAGGCCTGATAAATTGTAATTGGTATAATTGAAATTATTCTCATTGGTTGTGGTGTGGAAGTCTGGAGAGAGGTGTATCATGGGAACAGACTCAGTTCAAGTTGTCTCACCTGGGTCAAAATTACGTGGCATTTCTACCTTGGCCATTAAAAGATTGAGCTCTGAAAATGGGGCTAAATGCTTGGCCATGAATGTGTGATTTTGAACTTTTTACTTTTGAAAAAAGTATGTAGGTAGTTTTTGTTAACATAGTCTTAGGTTTGTTTTACTTCTATTTGACAGGCTATATTCATGATTCCTGCTAAGCCTCCTCCAAGTTTTCGGGATCCTGATCAGTGGTCTTCAGAGTTTATTGATTTTGTATCTAGATGCTTAGTAAAAAGTCCTGATGAAAGAGCTACAGCTACGGAACTTCTGCAGGTATCTAAAAGCATGCTTTAATGATCTTTGATAACTTGAAAGCAGTTGTAGTAATAAGACCTCAATATTTAGTATTTAAAATATTTATTAAAGAGGAAGACCATCATAGTGTCTTTTTATATACAGACTGTTAAAATATTTGGAAACTGTCAAATATCTTAAATGCAAAGCAAAATTAAAATAGATGCTTTCAATATTTTTTAAAATTTAAGATGGATACTAAACTTGATCTTCAACCGCACCCCCTAAAGAATCTTAAATTACAATTTTAGAATTTTTTGAAATAAGAATTATTGCAGATTCAGATTCCCCAGAAAAAAGTACAACTTTTTAGTTTTTGTTCCTATTTAAAATTTCAAAATATTGCTCCCATCCCTCACCCAGAGGATAAAGGTGATAGATCTAGCATCATTGAAAATTTAATAGATTTATTTTCCTTTTTTCAATCTGATGCATATTTCTCAATATGCAGTGAACTCTCACTTATGCACTAGTGTAAGGGGCCAAGGGAAAAAAGCGCATAAGTGAAAAACTTCAAAATTCTAAAACGCAACGTAAATTGCAGTGACAATATGAATAAATATGTTTCTAAAGATAAAATGTTAATATTTATACTGTTTTGGTATTTACTATAATTATACAAAGAAAAAATTTAACATACCTTAAGGCAATTTATTTTCTTACAAAATAATCTTAATACATGTTTGTATTTGTTTTTGATGACATATTTCGAAAACAGTTTTTTTTCAGTTCATATAAATGTGATAAGGGGGAGTTTCAGAAGCAAAATTAAATTGTAAATAGTCACGAATAGTGTCTAAAGCTTCTAATACTGCTGTGTGATTTGGAGGAACTTTATCATCCTCGTCAGAGTCATTCACCACATTCTCATCGTCCACAAGTTCTAGTTAGATATAAATGAACAGTTCTTCACAAAAAATTTGAGTTATATGGGAGGGGGTGAAACATCACATGATAAATTTCTAAGAAAAGCACTTGACGTCATAATATGCTACACAATAAGTTGAACCTTCTCTTATTTACTCATGATGTCCATCTGACTGCAAGTAAGTGATTGCGGTCTCTTTCATCTTTCGTATTCCAGGTGTCTTCTTTTTCTAGAAAATAGCATGGGAGTAAAAGTAACCTCTGGACAAGAGGAATGGTCATTTTATAAAAGAAGAATGGGTTTTCATTGTTGTTGGTGCAACAGATAAGACACACTATTCAAAATTCTAGAAAGAATGTCTTTCCAGAAACAGCAATAATGAAAAGGTCACAGGGGGAAGAAAATTCAATGAGATATAACAACATATTTTTCTTTTTATCTGTAACAAGGATTGCTTATTTGCTTAATTTTTAATTTAAAAATTTTTTTTTGGAAAAGGAAAAAAATATTTAAAGGATAAAAAAATTTAAATGCTAGCCTAGAATTTCGGCGCATAATTGAAAAATGTATTTTTAGAGTGACATATAAACGAAGGATGTTTACCATTATTTTCATACCCTATGTACTGGGACCTGTAAAAATCATCGTATAAATGAAAAAGGTGCATAAAAGAAGTGGTGCATAAGTGAGAGGTCACTGTATTTGTCCATTTCTATTATTTTTTTGCATCCTGTGTACAGGAGAATCTATGTAGGCCTACCATTGCCACTGCTTTTAAACACTCAATTTTAATTGCTTTGGAGAAGTAGACCCGTTAAGATAATTTCACCTCAATTGTGTATTTATAACCACCGAGACTGAATATATTCATTTTATTTTTTATAGCTTTAAAAAGTTATTACAAATCGAAAGTTTTTAGTAATATCAGTAAATAAATATATTTGTTAAGTCTTAAAATTATAATTGATTAAGAAACAAGTTATATACAGGATGTCCATTATAAGCCTTACATTTCACTACTTTCAATTAAATTCATTAAAAAGGTATCTTGGTATTGTATAACAAAGTGACTGAACCCTGTTCTATTTATTCAATTGCCATACAGAGATTTTTAATGACTAAGTTTAAAACATGGATTTCTATTTTGTAGACAA
Source organism: Parasteatoda tepidariorum (assembly GCF_982258835.1). Lineage (NCBI taxonomy): Eukaryota > Metazoa > Arthropoda > Arachnida > Araneae > Theridiidae > Parasteatoda > Parasteatoda tepidariorum. The sequence continues at coordinate 86,751,972 of NC_141765.1, forward strand.
AATGAGACATTAGTAAGAACATAACAGTAAAAATGTGTTAACATTCATAACTAGTGTGAAAATGGACTGAAGTTACCTTCAGTTCAGCATAACGATATATTTATTTACTGTCTTTTGAAATCTTATATTGTTTCGAAAATTATTATTGAGCAGAAAATTCATTTGCTGCAGTCTATCATGCTATGAGATTTATGAAAGTAGGAAGAATATTATTTATCAGCTTTCTAAACAGCCAAGAATGAAGGTATTGAAATTCTTTGCTTAGTATAAGAATTTAAGAACAAGTAAAATTATTTATACAAGTTGAATTATTTTTTTATTAAATAACACACGTTTTGATCCTAGCATACCTTCATGATTTTTTACTTAGAAAATTTGCTAATGAGGTTATTTTCAAAATTTCTTTAATTAGCAATATAAAGTTAATATATATCAAGTAGAACTAATTATACTTTTTTTGGTTTGTAGTTTGTCCTTTTTAAAAGTAGTCTGATGCATGTATACTGTACCAAAAATTTCTGGATTTTTTTAGTCCATTAAGAGGTCTGTAATTTGCTTATTAACATAATGCAGCATTAAATAAGATGAAATACAATGAAAATGTTGTAAATGAATTCTACATATTTTATTATTTATGAATTTTGCTTATTTAATAATCTTTGCCAGATTTTTTTTGGAACATATATTTTATACATTAAAAAGTTTATTTTTTTCAGCATGAATACATAAAAAATGCAAAACCTGTCACAATATTGCAACAAATGATTGCTGAAGCAAAAGAGATTCAAGAAAGTGAAACTTATCGTAGAGATAGGACCAATAACTTGGACTTTGTAAGTTTTTAATATCATTATGTGTGTATTGTTCAAAACACCTATCTTTTTAAATCATCCTAGAGGAAGTTATTCCTTTTTTTCAAATTTCTCATGTTTTATCTGATTAAAATTTTCTTTTCCTAATTCAAATATTAAGTTTTGAACAATCTATTATTTTACATTACTATGCTATTGATCATCATGAAATTTTCCTTACAATACTGAAATTTATAATTAACTGTAGATTACTTATTTTAAGTGGTAGATATATTGGTAGATACATGGGTTATGAGGATACTAAAAAAAATTTAGGAAACTCACTCTTGATTGTGGTTACATGATTCAATATATATAGAAAAATGTAAGTTATTATGATGCACAAATTTCAAATTGTGCATTTGAATAATAACTTTTTTTCGTGCTCTATTCCTGATTATTCCTTTGCAAATTCCAGATTTTGCGTTACCTTTTTTTAAAGAAAATCCTACTTAGTATGTTTTTCGAACAAATAAAAATCAACTTTTTTTGCAAAGCTCCTACAAACTCTTTTTAAGTTTATTTATTCTTTTTCTTTCTCTTTTTTTTAAAAAAAGAGAGAGAGACTTGTTTATTAGCTGTTTGAAGCTGTTATGACATTCTTTCTATTCCAACTTATTATTCTTTAGTCTGTGAGAGAGGACTTGCCCTTTGAGTCAAATTCAAAGGCATGGTGGGATGGGCAAAGCACAGGCTGGGTGATTAAAGGAAATATGAGAATGATCTTGAACTGTATATTTTGTGAGTGGAATTTTTTCTATCAAACCTTTGAATGATGGAATAATCCAGTCAGCTTAAGAACGTTACTCTAAACAACTGGTTAGGTAATGATTACTTTGCCTTGATTTCAGTAAGCTGTAAAATGCTTCTAAAAGAAAAAGAAATATTCTGAAAGTAAAGAATTTGATTTCTACAGCATTGAACAGTGATGACTGAAATGCATTACAAATAGGTTTAATTAAGCAGGCTTCTCTGTATCTAATGGGAACATCCCTTCAGAATAAAATTGTGTGATTGAAGATTTTCTGAAGTTGATAATGCATATATTGTTTACAACACATATCGCATTACATTTCAAAATATCTGAATTAATGGCTGCTCCCAATGATAGTGATGAAAATGATGAAGATGAGTAAAATATATCAGAGGATATATCCACAACTTATCAAGAGTTTCGAAGCATAAAACTCTGAAACAATATTTATTTGCTAATGTAAACCGAAAAATAAATTTGTTAATTTGCAAGCAATTGTAAGTATTGAGGGGCATATTCTTGAAATTGTTTCAAAACAAAAAATAAGTAAAGATTATGCATTTTTTCTAATAGTTCATCTAAGTGACAATCTGAAAAATATGCTCATATCTTTTGACCCTGATTTTCTGTATATCAAAAGAAAAAATCATAAATGCTGCAATATTTTTCCAGATAATGAAAAAACTTATAAGGTTCAATAATTGGTTTCATATTAAATAATTAATTTTTCTCATTTCCTGAGGATTAACTGCTTTAATGTTGTACAAAAAATAGTATATACGCTGTAGGCTGATTCGAAAATCCAGCTTTTTTTGAACTGCAGAACATCAGTTTGCGTTAAGCCTAACAAATGATTGCAGTTTTCAAAAGGACCGATTTTTCAAATAACCTAGGACAGCTTCTTTTATGGTGCTACTATATGCTTTGGCTTGCTGAACAATGTTATTTCAATCGTTCCTGTTCTTAGCATTAGATTTTCAGTTGATAATTTTCATTACTGTTACATCATATAACTATCTCTTTTTGTGTCTTCCTTTGGGTCTTGTGTTCATTGGTTTCCATTTCTAGATTTTTCTCAGCCCATATATTCATTGATTCTTTCTGTATGGCACAGACATGCTAAGCATTAAATTATTTTCATCTTTATTTGTTAAAGTCCAAGCTGCATTACCATGAATTATTATAAGCTTTTAACTGTTTTACATATTTAGAATTAATATCTTTACGAACAAGTTTGTTCTTGAATAAGTTATTCTTAAGTAATAGCTTATTTTTCCTTTTTGTATCCTTGAAATAATTTCTTCTGAAGTATTATTATCAATTATTACTGAGCCCTTGTTAGAGAAACTAGAAATGCTTTCAAATTTAAATTTACCTTAAGCTCATGTAAATTTTAATTGTTAGTCTTTGCTCGTTCTATATACTTTTTTTGTACTTATTTATAATTCTACCAACTTCTTTTTATACCCGCTTTAAAGCTGTTGAAATTGCAATATCTTCAGAAAAAGCATAGAGTTGTAAATTTTTAGCTCTACTGTTACATGCTTTCACTGATGGAACCAAAACTATAGCATGCCCATTTTGTCTTCATTGTAGTTCTCGTTTCTACGTTTTGCGTTATTCGTAGAAAAGTGGAGTGTTACGCTCCATGAAAACATAAAACACTGACGGCATCTGTTCCAAGTAAATTAACTCTGATTGATGAATTGTTTCAATTCTAGTCGTAACCCATCTGCTTGGTTAAATGAAATATGGGGTTGTGCTGACAAGAATGAATTAACTAACTGTTCTGAGTATATGTAGGCTTTCTTTCCGAACACACACTATTCATGTTTTAATGCAAATCTTTTCGTGCAATGTAGTTAAAAGTTGTAATGTAAATATTTGTTTTGTATGTTATATAGGATGATGATGAAGTTGATTCTCACACTATGGTAGAATTTGTGGCAGACTCTGGCACTTTAGTTCCAAGCAACTGTGAATCAGATGAAAATAATACAATGATTGCCCACAGTGACACCAACACTTTAGTTGCTAACAGCGACATAGAGTCTGATCTAGGCACTTTGGTTATTAATAGTGATGGAGAAGATGATGATTCTACAATGAAACGTAAATTTATTATATTTTAATCTAAAAAGAAACTCTTTAAGTTTTTACCCAGTATAAAGATACTTAAACTTTTAGATAATTTAATTTTTTTCTTCTTTTTTATAAATTTAGTTCTTTGTTTATATAAAAATGTGTTTCCCCCCTTAAGGTCATGATACTGCTCCAGGTGAAAAGAAAGAAAACTACCGCCCATATTTTTTAGATCATTTTGATAAAAAGGAAAGAGAACAACTGCATAGAAATGAAGCTAGTGTAAATAATAGTCAGGAATTTTTGCCTCATTCTGGAACTCCTCACCCTAATCATTTTCAACAAAATGATGTCAAATCAAACACATCAAGCAACAATTCTCTAACTCCAGAAAAGAGGTTTTCCATTCAACTTCAACGCCAACTGAATCAGATTAGTAATGTTGGTCCATCAGCTGCTCTTCACGAGGCTACCAAGTTTCAACGTTCTTTTACTGAGGGCGATTTTGATTTTGTAAGTATTTGTTTTTTATTGCATGAAATATTTATCATCCTTCTGATCTTGTTTATAAGAGATTTCTATTATTATAGCTATTTATTTAAAAAGCGTATTAAGAAAACTATACAGCAGACTAGTAATTAGATAAAATGTTGGATTAGTGGGAAGATTTCTCATCACCCAAAACTGTCTGTGGGAAACAATGCATAATGTGAAGAAGTAATGAAAAACATTACATTTTGATCATAGAAGGTGAGTTTGATGAAAGATCAGTCACAATTACCACCGATGTCTCACATGCTGTTTTAACAAATAGAACTTCTCTCATTGTGAGTGAATATTGCATATAACAACTACTAGTGAGGTGAGAGAGTTTTTTAAATGTGATTTATGAATATTTGTTTTAGCTTTTATTATAAATGTTTGTTCAATAACAGCAAATTTATTTTTGAAAAAAACTGTGTGTGAAAGGCATATTTGCTCTGCGTTTATGTTTGTGATTTTTCAATTCAATTCTACTTTTAAGGAGATTTATAACATACATCATTATTTAATTGCATTTATTTTAACAATTTTAGTTGAAGGTCCTTAGCTATGATGAGCTTAGTCAACGCATGGCTAACTTAGACTCAGAGATGGAACGAGAAATTGAAGAATTGAGGAGGCGCTATCAAGCAAAGAGACAACCAATTCTAGATGCCATGGATGCAAAGAAAAAAAGACAGCAAAACTTCTGACAGTTTAATTTTTTTCATTTAAAATCTTTCAGCCCCTCTTATTGTGGCATTTGCATGATTTTATGGCTGTGTATTCAGCCTTTGCCTTGTGATGGGATTGTGATATACAAAATACAAGCCTGCCTATGGAACCTAAAACTCTTTGGAATGACTGTTCTGTTTGAGATGTGAATGCACACTGTATGTCATTCAGTTATATTGAATCTTTGGTCATTTAAGACTGAAATACATTTTGTCGTTTTCCCTATTGCTTTATGATTTCCTAGGTTTTTTTTTAACCAAACATATTGCAATAAATGCCATGTATGTTTTTGAGTCTAAATCTTACCCAGTGGAATAACATGTACATTAATATATTGCCTAACATTCTCAGTCAAATCATGATGTGTATAGCTATGTGTTGTCATTGTACAAAGTTATTATAAGGTGCTCATCACTAGTCACTTAAGATGATCTATTGCTGTAGTTCCTACAGGAACCAAGTGCCAGCTTGTAGATTTCGAAACAAGAGTGAATTGTTCCTGCAACTATCTTTAAAAATATTTACCTGATAATTGTTAAATGGAAATCATTATCATTTTGTTTCTTTTCTTAAGGTTTACTTCACCTCATAAAGTATTACTCTAAAGGTAGTTACAAATTTAGCTTATTTTCTTTGAATGATTGGTACAGTTTACGATTAGAATTTTGTGTGTAACTGAGATTTGGTTCAAGTTTTTCCCTCCCAGTTTGTAAAACTATTAGAGCAAACTGTGTACTCTTTATTACTCTTTACTATTTATGTACTCTTTATTTTTAAAATATTAACACAATAGTGTTAGTTTTAAAGGTCTGATACTGAATTTACTCTAAGACTAGCATAGTTTCACTTCTCAATACATGCCATAATGGTAATGTGAATGTTTGACTGTATTAAACTCTTATTTAAATAGACTTTTACTTTTATCTAGTCAGTATAAAATTTCAAAATCTTGCATTTAGAAGAAGATATTTATGTTTTGAAGGAAAATAGTAGAGAACCTTCTTATATTTTTTGTTTTTATTTTTCATTTAATATTTTTTATTCAAGTTATTTTGTTGAAGTAATTTTTTTTAATAAAAAATATATATTCATATATTTTTTTATTAAAAAAGTGCAACCTATAACAAGAAAAATGATATTTCTTTTCTATGCGTAAATTAAATTTAGTTGTTTGAAAATTTTATGTAATTTCTATTAAGTTATTCGAGTTCCCTTTGTGTTAGATCAAAAATGTAATACTTAAGTTATCTCATTTTTAAGTGAATCTGATTGTTATGATTAAGATTTTAGCTATTATTAGTTTGAAAATAGGTTACTATGTGTAATATAAAATCCATAACAATGAAATTTGTCACTTTCTTTTTCCATTCTGGTTGCAGAATTAGTGTGGCACAGCAGTGGGCATCAGATTTGCATTTTTGTCTTCGAGAAGAAATTTTTTTTCCTGACAGAGTTTTTTTGAAAGAAAATTTAAAATAAATTTTAGAAAATTTGAAAACTGAATATTAAAATTAACTTTTCAGACAAAATTTTGTAAGACATCAGACTTTAGTTTTCTCTCTCCTTAAATGATCAATTCTATTGACTTTATAAGCACTACATTATTCAGGAGTAGATTCTAAAGATGTTCTCCTGTATTATTAGTGGAGGGAGAAAAATACCAATGTCTGAAGATCTGATGTATTGTTATTTATTTTTTATAAAAATAGTTAAAATAAAATAATTGCATTGTTTATAAGAACTTTTTTATTTTTAAAATTGATTTGAAAGTTGTAAGTTGATAATGAGAGTTAAACTAATAAACAGTAATAACATTTTAAAACTAGTGATTGACTAATAAATGAAGAACTACTAACTTATTATGAATTATTTCTTTTATTAATTATTGAGTATGATCTTTAATGATCCAATTAATCTTTTCTGTTATATTTATCTCTGAAACTGTGGTTTTAAAAATTGACTAAGATCTGAGATCTGTCTATTGTTGTTTGTATATTTAAAAAATCTATAGTAATTTCATTTATATCAATTATGTTACTTACTAATTTCGATTACCATTAAACATGTTATGCTTTATTTATAATTTATGTTACCAATTATTTGTGTGTTTTTTTCAGAATATTCATTGCAAAATAGTCATTTTACTAACAAGAAGGAAACTATTGTTTTAAATACTTATATTATTGGTTGATTAATTTATTTCATTCTACAGTTAACATGTTCTATTATTTATCATTGGATGGTAGTCTAAAATGAAAACTTTGTCTTTTAATTGGTGGAGACCTTAAGAGAAAAAAGTACTAAGTGAAATTTTTTGTGAATTTAAATAAATTAACTTTAAAGCTTTTTTTGCTACATTACTAAATTACTGTGTTTTTGGTATATTTTTTAAAGGCATATCAATTACTATTTTGGAGTTATATTGATTTGACTTTTTTAATTTAGGAAACTTTTGTAGGTTTTTGCAGTACACTTCCTTCCATTTACATAAAATTAAATTGATCCAGATTTTGAATGAAAGTAAATTTTTAAATTATACTAATGATTATTTTGGAAGGTGTAAATTATTTCAGAATAATTGTTTGATATAATGGTCAAAATTTTTATGTGTGCTGCACATTACATGCTATAGAGTATGTTTTTAATGTGTCTCAGTTAATATGTATTGACAATTAACATGGATCTACTCACAAAAATATTTTTCAATGAATTTTTATTTTTCTTCCATCTGCGACTGAGAAACGCAAAAGGAAATTGAGATAAAGCTTCATCTCTATTTCCTGTTTGAAGGTTTCCAATTAGCAAAATTTATAACTCCTATTACTTATTTAAGTTGTTTCCTTCCTAACATTTCAATTTCGATGTTCCAATATGCTGATGAGAGGTTTGTTGACTGTTTTTAGCCAAATGCACTCAGAACCTTCTTTCACTTAAAAATTATCCACTGAAAAATTATTACTTAATATGATCATCAGCTAAGTTATTCAAAATTGAAAGATTATTAATTGTTAAATATAACTAAAATAAGTTTTTCTCAGAGAAATTACAATTCTTTTTCTAAAATTATAGCTTAGTATAGCAGTTCCCAATTTTGTTTGGCTGTGGAATCCTAATTGATCCACTTTTTTTTTTTGGTGGAGCCGCAGAATTATAAAAAAAAGTTCATTCGCAGCTGTGAATATACTAAGCCAAAAAAACTACTAATTAAGACTACTTAGGCTACTAATTATTTTGGAAAATATGTTTTATGTGAATCATATGAATTTGTGTTTGTATATGCTTAAAATGAATAAAATAAGCAGAATTGCGATTTTTACAGAACTAATAAGCGTTGAGAGTAGTTATCAGAGAAACATAATTCTTTATTATTGAATTTAGTTATTTTATTTGGAATTGAAATTCTCGATGAGTAATTCCTATTGAAGTTTTTATAAATGCATATGCTTTTCTTAATTTCAATATATTACTATTGAAAAACATTTTTTTTTTTTGAAGTTAGCTAATTTTTTTCCATTAGCAAAAATAAGTTAATATTAACAACCAAAATATCAAATAAATTATAGATTATTGGTTTGATATTGATTTAACTATTAGTGGTTAAAAAAATCCTAACTTTCAGAATCCTTGTAATCCTTCCACGAAGCCCTAGGGCTCTACAGAACACGTTTTTGAAACAGCTGAGTTGGAACATTCTTTCACCGAGCACTTTAATTTTGCCTGGAAATATTTTACATAGTGCTAAGCATTTTTTTTTATTTGATCAATCAATTTTCTGTCTTTTAAAATTCTTGAATGCTTGAAATGATCCATAGAAAGTGTTTTGTGCCTTTCCTTTGGAGTCGGGTTGATTGAATGCCTTTTCTCAACTGATGGTAAAGCTCTTCATAAGTATGAAGCTGCTTAATATATTTTTGTATTGTAATTAACCTGAAGCAGTTAATATTTTAACAGTGTAATTAGTATGAACTAGAAACATATCAGGAATAAATTTGGTCACTGATTAATTTTTGCTTTATCATAATTTTTAATCTGCTATATTTCCATTTTTTTAAAGTAAATGTAGGGAAAAGATAAGAGTAATAGTTCAAAATCATTTTTTTATTATTTGAAGCATAAAATGTGTTATAAAATTATTATTTTTATAATTTTGCTTATTATAGGCTTCAAACCAGAGCAAGAATGTAAATTTAATGGTTTGTATTTGAGATAAGTAAATTCTTATGTATTGCTTGTTAGCTTGGCAATGTTCTGCCATTAGTGACTGAGTCCAGAGCAGTTTTAGCTTAAATGTCTTTTTTGAAAAACTTGCCATTTGTGATTTCATAGAAGACAAATATCTTCTTTATTTAAACTTTTTTGATAGTTGATTTGTTTTTTTAATACTTCTGCAATTTTACACTGGAATTTTTTCCTTCCCCTTTTTTTTCTATCACTTTTTGCAGTGAACTGACAGCATATTAAATTTTTTGTAGACTGTTGTTAAAAATTTACAAAATTTCACAATGTCAAATTCTAGCAAATTTTATTACTTCTATTGTATTAGCCATTACAATTTTTGAAATCTTTCAATCTAATTATTGCATTTAAAGTTTACATTAATATTTCACAGTTATTGCTTTAAGAGTAATGTCGATATATTTGTACATGAATAAAAATATATTTATTTTTTTGCAACAAAATAAACACAACTTTCAATTTCTGTCACAAATTGAGATTTGTACAAATTCTACTAGTTTCAAATGGCCTTATTTCTTAAGACTTTGATTACAATCTTTAAAATTTTCTAACATTTTTGAAACTATCTTTTAAAACTATTGCAGCAAATGTAGTTTTTCTCTATAATTAACATTGTAAAATTATTTTCATTTTTAACATGAGTGCTTCTGTGAAGTGATTAAATGTCAAGAGAAACTGAAAAATAAATTTACAATGATAAAAATGTAAAAAGGAATCAACACTGAAGGCTTGGTTAATTATTTTTATAGTAAATGGTATTGCAGTCTGACTAACCAGACATAGTACAAGATAAGATGCCAAATCAATTCATTTCACAAATGGCGAATGTACTGACAAAGGGCGCTAATATGGAGATTTTTTACAAATTTGTCAAAAAAACCCGTATTTAATATATCTATTAACTCATGAAAGGTTTTTTTTTTCAATTTTTATAATAATTTGGACTTTTACCTGCATTTTGGTTTATATCTGGAATTACAAAGTTGTTTAGTCTTTCCATTATATTTTTTTATCTATGATGTCTCAGAAGAAATTTGACCAATATTTAAAAAAATCATTCAAGCTGTCTGCTCTAGCTTCATATCTACAGGACCTCCCTTTTCCCGACCTTTATTTTTCATTATGAAACAAATTTTTTCTGTGTGGCATCTTTTAATTATGCTGTTAGCGATTGGTCACCTTTTGATTGTCTTGGCATGACTGCACAGACTGCAGTGCCATCAATTTTGAAAAAAGACGTATTTAAACATTGATACTGTACCTTAATATAATTTGACCTTTTAAAAATTTTATGAATTCGTCAATTGCCTAGTTCAATATTTTTATTTATGCTAGTGCATCTTTAAAGCAGTTGAAAACATTCTTAGGCAATCCCATTAAGTCACTTCTTCATTCACCTGATAGAGCATCTAACTCAAATTTTATTTTAGCATTTATTCTCTGTTCAAAACTGACATGTTTTTATTGGATAATGCATCCATAACTCAAATTTTATTTTAGCATTTATTCACTGTGCAAAACTTACCTGTATTTGTCAATATTGTGATCCCTCTTCCGGTAAATATATAGGTTTCCTGCTCTAAGAAAAATGAGTAACTTTCTTTTTATTACATTATTTTGTGTTGTTACTGCACCAGGAATATATACCATTTGCCTTTATTGTTTGTTTTTTTTAAAATAAAGAAATAATTCTTACTATTAATTCAATTTTTAACTGTACACTGATACATGAGTTTGTGATAAAAGAATTGATAGTATAGTTTCATGAGCTGTTTAAAGATAAAGTTGTACAAATATATATATATATCTATATTCAACTAATATTAAATGAGGAAACGTTTTTTCCTTAACTCTATTTTTATAGCTCTATGTTTTGTATTTGATTGTATCCAGAGTCATGTTCATTTCCTTAGTGCATTTAATATATTTCTTATTATAAGTCTACAAGAAGTTTTTGAAGCGCTAGGTAATAAGTTACTATTCTACCAATTAAATTAAAGGCTGAAATATTTTAAATGTTTAATTTTTTTTTCTTCTAGCGTATTCAGAGTCGACATATAGTCGAGTGTTAGCTTATCAATCTAAATAAAGTAAACATTTCTGTGTTAAATTTGTTAATAATTTGTTATAACTTTTATGAAAAAAATGAGTATAAAACCCAAAAATTACTTCAATTTTAATTAAACGTACAATAATTTTTAGGAATTTTTTCATTTTGTTACACGTTTATGTACTTTTATTTTCATTTTGCAAATTATATAATTTTGAAATGGAAAATAAGATCACGTGAATTTTCAATAGCATTTTTAAAAATGTTTTCTTAAGTAAAATTTTTTTATTTTATTTTATAAGTATTTATTTGTTTTTTGGAAATTTATCTCTTAACACAAGAAATAAATGTAATACATTATTAGTGTTTTGGCATAATCTTTTAATGTTTCATATTATTAGTATTTTAACCTGGTAAAAATAGCTCATAAAAGGCTGCACTTGGAAAAAAATATGTTGTAAGCTGGAAATCCTTATGATTCCATCAAAATGAAGGGATTCAGACCAAGTGAGCTTTGACCGTGGCTCCTCAAAAACTTCAAACTTTTAAATATTTTTTGAATGTAACAAAGAAATCTTTGATATTATAATGAAATCGTAATGCTATAAATATAGATCACAAAATTCTGCATCGATTGAGTACCTAAGAAATCGAGTTATGTAAAGTTGAAAAAAATTGCTCTTAGCAACTGTTTCTTAAAACATGCACATTTTTTTAAATATTGAATAACTTAACTTTCAATAAATATCTCTCCAAAATAGACATTGCAAACAAAATTTAAACTAAAGGGATTTCACTTTTCCTGATTTAGTGAAAATTTTCTTTTGGCTGTAATGTTAATAGCAACAGGTAGAAAATATTTTTGGCTGGATAGAAAAACATGGAAATTTAGTGCCAGCCTGTATACAATTGAAGCAATCCATGTTTCTCAGCCATCAGGCTATGTCATAGTAGTTGAGAAAGACATCAACTCTCATGTGTTGTTAACTTCATTTGCTCTTAACTCATCCAATATATACTTTTTGTAACCAAGAAAAATATGCTTTAATAGTTTTTTTTTATTTACCTTTGAGTAACCAATACTTTTACACTGTAATCTGCTTTGACTAGCTTCAGGCCCGAAAAAGGAAATACGTGAAGCTCCTAAAAAGCGCTGTTGCATACAGTTTATAGCAAATATGTTCAGCAACCAACATATCGCTCCAGATTAAGTAAATGCTGCTCGGCAGAAATTTCTTGCCACATTATGCAATGCTCAGTATGATGGGGTATTCCTGTTGCACAAAATGCACTATATGTTTTCTAAATCTCTAATGAAGACTTATTTCAATCTTGCTTTGCACCCACCTACTGAAAATGTAACTAAGCAATATGTATTAAGGGTTTTCCTCCAAATAACCATAGAATGGAGGAACAATGAATCTCATTGATTGGGGCTGGAAGGTATCCAGACACTGTAGAAGCTACATCACCAGTGCTTGTGAACACAGTATTTTGTAAGTGAGAAAAGGGGTGTGAAGGAAATTGCAATTATGTAAGAAAATAAGTGTTTAAATGTTCAACTATCTGCCATCACTGCAAAGGTATATCTTGTAGCAATACCATACACAGGAGAGATTTTTGGAGACAAAGATGAACTAAAAATGGAAGTGTGCATTCCCAGAACCCAATGCCTTAAAGCATAAGTGTGTATTAAGATTTATTACATGTATTAAATAATATTCTTAATTTGGTAATTGTATTCTATGACATAATGTATTATTTATAAATATAAATACCATTAGTTTATTCTTATATTTCAATTAAAAATAGAAAAGAAAATATTCTAGTGAAATGCAATCGTATTGCAACCACATTGATTTTATTTAATGTCAAAAGCCCCACTTAAAGTTCTTGGTCATTAAGGCTAAGTATTTATGTTAATGGTTTACACAAAAATTACTAGTTTTTTTTTTTAAAAATGTCGAAATTTTTTTCCTTCTGCTTAACCCTTTTAAGACTGATTTTTTTTATAGATTAAGCCTTTTTTGGCATTTTGATTTTTTACCATTGATAATATTGCAAGTAATTTTTTTAATTTAACTCTAGACTCAATTCTGGCAGTTAGGCCCTCAGATATTGATGTCGCATTAGTCTTTTTGAGTGGAGCATATGCTGTCCCATCAATAACAGATCATAATAAAATATCTCGCTATTCAAAATTTTGCTAATTATGATTCAAAACAATTCTTCACAAACATGTCATTTTTTCAAAGCTATGTTGCCATGACAGTATTATAAGTGCTACCAACCATCCAGAAAAAGGAGGGAAGCTCAAAAAACTAACATGCAAATCTAATGTAAAAATGTGATCTATTTAGCTCAATAGTCTACTTGTAACGTCTTTAAGACATGCATCTCCCATTGGGTACAAAAGTATTATCATAGCTCAATTATTTTTTAACAAAAATCCAACATTTAAGTACTAAATTAATACCGAATTTTGTGATCTCCATTCCCCCCCCCCTACAACTTTTTGTCAAATGAGCAATTTTAGAGGGCTGAAGCTCATTAGGTGGAAAAGGACAAGCTTTGAAACCTTTCAATTAAATATGAAATAAAATGATTAAAACAATTTCCAGCTTCCCACTAACTTTTTTCAAGCTGATTCATATTTTTACTGGGCTAATTGATATGACTCTGAATATGATTATCATGTAAAATAGGCTTATGTAGAAAATTATAAATTGAAAAAAAATAAGGATTTTGTCATTTCTTTGTTGTTTTGAAAAGGTGCAATAAAAAATACAAATAAATTTTTTTTTTAAATGTATTTGTGTTATTCTAATAAATTGATTTAGTTATTTTAACAATATTACTGTGTGTAAAACCATGGCAATCATGTTAGAGTGGAATTTTCCATCTAGCACAATGTATATATTGTAGTATAGCTTTGACTAATCATATAGAGATAAATATTTAAAAGCAAAGTATTGTGGATAATTCTTTAAGGATGACTGAATCCTAGATTTAATTTTTAAAACTTTAAAAAAAAAAGAATATTCTTTTGTTTTTAATTATCACTGTACTTTATCACTTTGTTTCTTAAATGACAGGCTTTTATTTTATTTACAGCTTTTATTTATTAATTTTAAAAGACTTTATGTGTAGTTTTTAATCTTAATATTCAGTGCATGATTTCAAATTGTAATTTTATATTGTTTTGTATGGATGTTAAAAAAAGAAAATAAAGAAACATTTCTTAAAATTTGTCTGCAGTTTTATATTAAAATTAATTTGTCTATGCACAAAATGTAAATAATTAACTAAACGCTTTGATTTAAATCGAAATCTAAATAAGTTTTCTTGGTTTAATCTGATCATAAAGGCACTTCATACCTTAGATTTAGTCTGAATGCAGATTCTATCCATGGGTCACCACAGGATGATTCCTTGTTCTCATATTTATGTGCTGTGGTTTTTAGAGACTTGTTATGTAAGTTTATGTGAATTCGTTTTTTTAATTTAATTGTATAATTTAGAGTAATTAAAATAATAAGATAGCAAATTTATAAGAGATGTCTTGTTTTTAAGGTTGATATCATTACCTTTTTGTTGTGGTCTTGGTCTCTATTGTTTATTGTCAAGCCATCTTAAGCACTGAATTTATCTAGAGTTTCTTAGTAAGTATTTTGTTATTATTTATCTTTATCAAATTTACTCACACAATCTAGGGAAACTTAAGCTTTTTATCACCCTAAGGTTTTAAAGAGCCAAAGAACACTCATCTTGTGCTCTTTGGAAAATTGTTGATATGCCTTAATATTTTAGTTGCTGCTTAGACTTAGAATCATGTAGATAAAATATACTAAATTTGTGCATTTTTATTTAGCTTAATAATACTTTTTAATAATAACAGAGCTTTCAAATGCTCCTGTCTTCCTTATAAAGTCTGTATCTTTCCTCTTCCTTATAAAGCTCCATTTCTGTCCTTTTTTTTAAGAAGGTTTTCTGGTATAGAAATTTAAAAAATCGTATATTTTTTTATTGCATATTTATGTCTTATGCTATGGAGTATATGTGATGAAATCCATTTTGCCCGTAAACTATTTGATGTAGCTATAGCCAAAAAACACGATCATTGGACTGGCTGTTCTACATCATTTACAGGGCTGCCATAGGAGACTAAAGAGGCGACTAAAACGACTATTTTAAAGCAATAGCAACTATGGCGACTATTTTAGTAGAAATATGAGTAAAAACAACTAATTTGCAATGACTTGCTTAAAATCGGCTACTTTTTTAAGCCAATTCGCGACTAAAATGAAGAAGAGCTTCATGAGTCCTAACTTTATTATTTCTCACTGTTTAATGTCAAAAGCATGACAGGCATATTTAACCAATCAGACTGGTGGAATTGGTATTCGCACTACGTGAATGCTCCTGCTTCAGAAAGCTAATGTAATATCTCTGAGGATTATGTTTTTTCCCCTCTTTTAATTTGAACGAAGTAGCAAAATTAGAAAAATTGTCTATAATTACTCAAAACGTGTTGTTAATTTTTTTAGAGCTATTTGGAATAGAAAAAAAGGTATATGGAGATATTCGTTTTGTCGAGTTGTGATCGTAATTTTTTTGATAAGCATTAAAATTTGGAAATGTGTCAGTTATGAAAAATAAACAAAATAAAACGGAATTAAATTGCAATATTTCTTTCTTTTCTTTTTTTTTAAATATCTAAACTAAGCAGCTGCAAATTAGAACCGAGAAAGGAAATTCAAGTTTCATATTCAACTGTTCTGTAACAGATAAAAATAAAACTCCCTGTTTTTATGCGTAGTGTGAAAGAATATATTGTTTGCAAATCCACAAATAAATGTACATTTTTTATAAAATATGAGTATCTAACTGCATGTTATTTGAACTTTATGCTATTACAGAACAAATAATTAAAATTATATTAGAAGAGGATATGATGTTAGCAACTATTTTATATATCTTGGAGACTATTTAGGAGACTTTTTTTCATATATGATGCAACTAAAGCAACTATGTTTCTTGTTTTCATCCAGTGGCAGCCCTGCATTTAGGGCTCACAGATAGCGGAGTCAATTAGGCCTGTATACAAAGACCTGCCAAATGACAATTTACTGGAATGATGTGTTAGCACAATCAGTCAAAACAATAACAATTTGCTTTTTTGAACGTTTCCTCTTAAATCACAGCTATTCCGGTAAAGATGTGGTTGAAATTACCAATTACTTGCCTACAGCTACAATGTCTTCACTGAGGTTACCAGCATGATGGATGTCATAGGTATTCGAATTGGCAAACATTACAGTTTAGCAAACGACGCAACACAGATCACCTTGTATGCTAGGAGCACTATATAAAATGATTCATTTGATTTACTAAAGATAGGGTCAAACATGTTACTTTTCTGTATATTTGCAGAATTTCGCTTTTTTGTCTGCTTTTCATCGATGTTTAAATTAATAATTCTAAAGTTGTGAACTGGAGGACTATCCGCAAAGTGTACCAAAGTGTTTGAAGCAATTCTACCAGATTTGTTTTTAAATTTTGAGGCTTTTTGAATCATATTACAAAGAAAAATATTAATAAATTTTCCTAAGATAAAATAATAAATTTATAAGGATGAATTGAGGCTCATATACTATTTATTTTTAGTAGATAATCTTATAGGATAAACAAATCTTACATAATACAAATCTTATATAATAAAGATTAGTTGCATTAAAAATTTAAATTGTTCTCGTTACTTAAAATTATTTTTATCAAATTAGCAATTTAACAATCACAAAAGTTTTTAAATGGTAAACTGAGAGGTCAATCAAAATGTGATTTTTTTTTTGAATGGTCAGTTTTATTTGAAATTTAAAAAAAAAGTCTTTAAATAAAAATATTAAGTTTTGATTTAAAAATATTAAACACGTTATAATTTTAAATAGATTAGGAAGCTATATTCTATTATGTGATAGTTTCTTGAAGATTGTCTAAGTATTAATTAGAAATAATTCCAATTGTGAGTTCTGTAAGCAATGAAAGTTTGAATCAATTAATAGAAGTGTCATATATCTTAGAGTGAAACTACTGAATATGTTTATAAAAACATATATAATAATTCATATTTTATTTACTATAATAATTCCTGGAAATTATAGTTTTAATTGTAGTTATATTTTTAATTTTAGAAACGTTTTGAAATGTTATGTTACTGTGCTACGTTCAGCTTTTTTTACTTAACTGCTATGGTTGGTACTTGGCGAACAAAAAACAAGGGGCGCGCTCAAATGATCAGAAAGTCGGGTCCACAATCGTGGTTGCCGGGAGAAAAGTGTTGCACCAAGCAGACTCCTCAATTCTGCTTTTAACATGTAAAGTCTATGGCGGACTTGTCATACTTTGAATCGATTTTTCTTGTTCAAGAATCGGAGTGATCAATTTAAAAAAATACTAATAATTTTTTCAATCTTTCCTATCCGCGAAAATGTAGGTTAATTTTTTTAATCTTTATTACTTTTTGTAATATTGCCTTTGAAACACAAGTCACTTTCTACCTTTGAGTAAGGGAGGAAGGCAACTTCCACCCCCAAGTTCACTGATCTTCTCGGTGGGAGGTCTTGCTCCCTTTAGAAAATCTTTTTCTCTCTCTGTCCTTCTGAAGAACTGATATGGGGAACGCTTTAAAAACCGATAGCTTTCTTTTTAGTTATAAGCTTGTAATTTATTATGAAAATTATATTTGCTGATAATTCGTTCATTCTATATACATTTTATTTATTTAGTAGTAATAATTTTCTTGTTTTTATTCATTTTGAGAATGGAATTTATTTTTTAAATACATGATTCCCCTTTTTTTAAACTTTGTTTCTTATTTTTTAGAGATGTTTCAGAATTAAAAAAATTAGCTGCTGAATAAAGTGAGATTAATTAAAATCGAATAAATGACGTAAAGATCTTCCAATATACTATAAAGCATCACAAAACTGCAGTTTTCCTTTTTTTTAAAAAAAATATATCGTACACTCATTTGTAGGTTTAAAAAAACATTTACATTAAAAAAATTTAAAAGATTCCAATTTTTTCATTCCGTAAATAGTTTTAATTACTCCAATAGCTGGGATAGTATGTTTTTTCACGGTAAGGAAAAAAAATAGCTAGTACACAAGACCACGCATCATCCAAACATGAACAAGCACTTAACCCTGTTTTTAGTGCTTTAATGTAAATACACAAGAACACTAAAGTATTATGAAATTTTCATTTTAATCAGCAAATGAAGAAAAATATGAAAATACACGCATGTATTGTAAAATTCTTTAAAAAAAAAAGGAAGTAAAAGAACATTAGTGGTCATAATTAATATTCACGAGAGAAAAATACAAACGGTATCAAAATATAATGAATCGATGCTTAGGAACGCAACACTGAAAATATTGAAACCAGTTTGATTGCCGGATGAAATAGAAAGAATGAGAAATGTGATTATTATAAACACCACGAAATTTCATCACGATAAATTAAAAAATAAAAATAAGCTGTAATACTTAGAGTTAAGCTACTCTTTGCTACTTCAGACAGTCAAACTGGTTTTGATGTTTTCAGACCTGATTCCTTAGTTGATTCCCTGATCTGTAGTTCCTAATTAATACACTTTTTAAAACTTTTTTTCGCAATATTCTAAAAATATATATTAAGAGTAGTAATTATGCAATATCTTATGTATTTAATAACGAGAAATTTTTCGAATTCATATTAAAAGTGTATAATGTAATTTTTATTCATAACGTTTTGCTAGAACAAAGTATGTAATCAATGTGTTATTTTAATTTCTCTTCCCTGACCCTTTTTTTTGCCATTCATGGAGAAGAGTTTTAGTAGAAATTTCTATACTGCAAACTTTAATTAGTGGAATTATAGTTAATTAAAATATAAGAAAACTAACCGTCATTAGCATTACATAAAGAGGAAAAACACGAAAACCTCCCAGGGTTAGCCAGCATGCCATCTATATGAATATATCTCCTAGATAACCATAATTTTCTGTATTTTTGTATTTGATAAAATTTTGTAAAGTAAACTTGTCTCAATCTGTTTTTATGTTGTAAGTTTTAATCAAAACCAATAAATGCCTTTTCTTTCAAAAATTTCGTTATCGTACTTTTTATAAATTAATTTCGATTATTTTGATAAATCTTTATATTAATTACAGTGAGCAGTCTCACAAATCTATGTACTAAAATGTAAAATAACATAGAATTGTTTTATTTTGTTGTTTTTAATGATCCATCGAAATGATCTATTGGAAAAATAAATTTAAACTGTCACTTCAGCTTATTAGTCGAAAATGTTATAATTTATTTTTACGACAGAAATAATGGTATTTTTTTATGAATCCTCAAAACTGAAATGAAAGAGTTACATCAATTTTCTTATAATATTACTTCTACGTTTAGAAAATTATAAAAGTTATCAAAGATAGTTTTTAAGGAATTCCTTAGAAATGAGTTATACTTTTGTAAGTTATTTATTTGTCCTTTTATTTACGACATTTACAAATAAAATGCGTTCATTACCCACTTTTACCATTATTCTTTGTTATTAGGGTTATAATAATTTAATTAAAAATGAAGTTCCTTTATTATATAAAGTAATCACAAGATATTACTTGATAAAAATTATTTGATAAAATATAAATACCTTTTAACAAGCAAAAGCTGATAAATAAAATATATGCACTTTTTAATAAGTTATATTTTCCTTTATTCCTTTAAAATAAACTTCATATAAAACTGCGCTCTCAAAATATGCAGTTTAATAAATTTATACTAAATAACTGCTTTAGATCAATAAGGAATTTCTTTTGTATTATTGTTAAACAATATCTCTGGCGATAAGTTTTTAAAGTAACTATAACTGAGAAGAAATAATGTAAGTAAAAATGATGAATATGAGTTTGTGGGTGAAGTTTTAAGTGTATCCGAGCTAAATTATCTGAATAAGTTAAGTGATATAATCGGAAACTAGATCTGTCTTAATATGATTTAAAATTTTGTGATAATTAAATCGAATAATTTTCAATTTTGATGTTTCAATTTGTTTGTGACAAATAACCCCGGTGTTTATTTTTTAAGATCGAATCATAATTCCAGTTCGGAGTTATTTATACAATAATAATTGTAGTTAGCAAAAGTAATAATTAAAATGAAGTGAGTTTTTAGTGAAGGTTAATTTAGTTCATTCAAATTGCGAAATTCAAATATTTAAGTCTAAATCAAATTTACATAGTAAGCAACCATATTTGCTTAAACAATGGATTAAATGTTAACATAGTTTTTTAAAGTGGTAGAATTTAATTAGTTTCAAAACGGTGTAACAATCTTTAAAAAAAATTAATTAAAATTAAAAAAAGATTGTGAAAAATATTTGTATTTGAATTGTAATTGAAAGAAGAAAATTAAATACGTAATAAAAAAATAAAATCTTGAACTCAAGGTTTTACTTTAACATAAAAAGTTTTAAAAATTAGCAAATCAATTTTAAAAAAAATTAACAAACTTTATTTGATCTATAGAGAAAATATAAATTTATTTTTAATGTAGTTACTTTATATGAATTACTTTCATATGACTACATAGTAAAATTTTATAAATTTAAATACTTTGGTTATTATTAGTTCTCTAAATAATCAAATCAAAATAATAAACAATTCAAGATATAATTAGAAAAAGTGCATGTTAAATAAAATGATAAAACTATTTTGAAAATAAATAAAGTCGTTTTAGAGTTAAAAAAAATATTTTATAAGTTTTTCTTAGAAAGAGAAAAAGCATAATATAAGATGAAGAGTGAGTTTCTTCTGATATCTTTTGAAAGCTAGTTGACCCCCGCAGGTTGCAATCCCCCTTCTGCGACAGTGGTTAGTCGATTAGTTTCGGGTTACTTAACTCACGCACCCCCACAAAAAATGTAGGGGAGACAGAGGAACGGGTTTTGGAGGTGCAATATATTTCGTCCCTTTTCGAACCTATCCTTACTGAAGGTTAGAATTGAAATGAAAAGGCCTCTTTAGGTATTCTTTGGCCAAGGGCTGGTATATGAGATTTATTCATAATTCTAAAGTTTGAAATTTTTACCCTAGGAACTGTCCATTAATTCTATAAAATATTAAGGCTTATTATTTATCTGACTAGTTATGTGGTGAAAAAGGAATAAAACACTTAATATTTTCTCATGAGCAAACTTTTTTAAAAATTTCATTTATCTAATACAAATCATTTAAAACATTTAAAATTAATATTTCAATATTCATAGGTTTGTCAACTTGGTGAATTGTAAGGGTTTTTACTAATTTCCTTTTGCTAATTGGCTTAACAATTTTTTTTCTTCAAAAGTCGTTGAAATTCTTTTCTTTGCTTAATCAAAAAAATAATGAAATTACTTATATTGAATCTTATCTTCAAATTGGAATATTTTCTAATCAGTTCTTTAAATAAACTTTTCACCTTTGCAATATTTATATTATTGAGTGCTTATGATTGTGGATGGATCCAATTTGCAATTCAATAATTAATAAAAATTTAAGACATAATTCAATTATTTAAGTAAGGAATGTAGAGACAAAAAAAAAACCATGAAGAGAATTAAAGAGGGGAGAAATCTTCATTGTAGAAACTTTTTAAATAGTATTTCTTTAATAACTTTTTTTGTAACGAAAAAAAGCACAAAAGTTGATTCTAGGTTTACTATTTTCTTTTATATATAACTTACTTTTTTTAATATTTATTATTACTCTATTTCTGTTACAAGTCTTAAATTTGTAAAATATTAAATATGGTTTGAAAAACTTGCACATGGATTGTATTCATTTCATTTTTCTTTCACAAATCTTTTTAATTTTGTAAAATTTAAAACTTTACTGAGTTTAAATATGTATAAAAATAACTTGGGAAAATTAAAGTGCTCCAAAAAATAAGCTATTGATTGACTATTTGTTTTGGAAAATATAGAGTGTAATTTGATTTTATCAACAAATGTTTAAATTCAGCCAGTTATATGTTTTTTTCCCATTAGTATATAAACACATTCAAAATAGTTATTAAAAAGAGTTTAAAGCATCCAATCTAAGTATGAAATTGATTTAAACAAATTTTAAAATAAATTTTATTATTAAGCTTTAAAATAATAAGTTAAAATGGAAAAGTGCTAAAAAGCAGCTAAAACCAAATTTGTCTTATGTAAACAATTTAAATAAAAAGTTTGAAACCAAAAATAAGCAAAACGAAATTTTAAAAATATATATGTTCCCAAAAACAGCACTTCATCAGGGGACACATTGTCTGCTAACAGAAAGGCTCCAGTGTGTTAGCAGACGGTGTGTCTCCTGATGAAGTGCTGTTTTTGTTAATATACATATTTTTAAAATTTTGTTTTGCTTATTTTTGGTTTCTAACTTTTTTTTAAATAATTTAAAGCATTTCTTAATCAATAACATAATTTGCCTTTTATGGATGCTGACAGTGAGAATTTTCAATTTTAATGTGACAGTGTTACAATTTTAAATAGAGTGATCTACTCTAAGAATTTTGTCATTGGCATTAATAATTCATTCTCTTTGTATTTCTATTGTTTTAAATCAGTTGTGAAGTTCAAACTAAATACAAAAATCAATGGGGACCAATCATACCTCATGATTTTTTTTAAAATTATATTGTTGAACCACCTCTACCATAAATTTTGTGTTTTTACAACCTAATCTAAAATAATAACTCTTATTATAAACCACTAAAGGAAATTTTAAACAAAAATTAAATAAACTGAAAAGTTTTACAAATCTGAGAGGCAAATATATATATATTTGATGAAACTTGTCATAATTAAGATCAGGCTATGAATAATAGCTTATAAGACGAGCCATTAAATTTTAAAATGGCAGGATAATGCTGTTGGTCAAAAATGACATTACTACGTGAGGAAAGGGAGATACGTGTATTGGCATTTCCATGACTTTGGCGATAGATTTTGTTTTCACATGTGGTTTGGATTTATTAACATAAACATTTATAAAAATGAAATAACAGTCTTAAGTATAATTTCTATGACATTTGATTCTTATAGAAATTACAACAAAATTCTACAAAATGTGAATAGTTTTTATTATTATGCACAATTTTAAGCATTTAAAAAAAAAATTTGTTTTGTCATACGCTTTATACATGATAAACATTTGTAACATAAACAAAACACTGTCTCAATATTTGTATTAATTACCTATCATGGCTTATAAAAACGTAACTCTTGTAGAACTATTTTTCTTGTCATCAATGCCTTTTTAAAAATCAGTAAATTGTATTGTTTTTTTACTGAACAGCCATTTTTTTTTAAATAGGCTAATAAATACATTTGAAATTTTATGTAGTTACATATCTTGAGACTAATGAAATTAAGAATAAATTTATTAAATATAAAAATAAAATCTAACATGTTAAATGTGAAAACTAAATCTGTCTCTGAAGTCAAGCAAATGCCAGCTAATACCATCTCCTTTCTCACATATAGTAATGTCATTTTTGACCGGTAATATGATCCGGAAAAATTAAATCCACTTTAAAATTTAATTGCTCGTCTTATGAGAACAAATTTACATTCTTAAGTATCAAATTGTTTTTAGTGTTTAGAACAAAATATATTTCAGTTTCAGAAGAGTTAATCCACGCTAAATAACTTTATATTGAAAACAAAATTAGTGTACTTATTATAAAACTGAAAACAAAAATCTCAAATCAATGGAAGACTTTCTAAAATATAACATTTTTACCAATTTTTCTGCTTTGTTTTCTGTGCATTTTATTCTAAGCTCAACAAGTAAAAAAATGCTTCAATGAGAATACAGAAATCAGAAAGCAAATATCAATCACTCAAAGCAATATCTTATGGGAATTTTTAAGAAAATCTACAACTCAAAGATAAGAAAATATCTTTCAAATTATATGGTTAATGTCTATTATAACCATTAGCTATTCAACTTGTAAGGCATTTCACCTTGCTGCAATAATGTATGCATGTATGAAGCATAATTTTAAATTAATTTTATAAAATATTCTAGCTCAATTTTTACTAAATAGTAATTAATCAAATAAATTAACATACAGAGGTCTGAAATGAATAGCAAGACATAAAAAAAAAAGCCAATAAAGACAGTTTTTTTTTTTAAGGAAATAGCTGTAATCTTGTGTTATCAATAGTAAGAGCCTAATGATTTTAAATGGATATTATGAGTTTAAGAATTCAATAAACTGTTTCAAGTTATGCTTTAACCATCTGTTATCAACACAGTTTGTTTTAAGATGTTTTTTGTCAACATTAATAAGCGAAAATTTCAGCAAAATAAAATGTTATCTATGAAATATAAGATAAAAGATAAATACAAGTGAGGCCTTTGAAACTTGTGATACAAAATATTTAAATCTGAAGAAATATGGACCAAATCATAAGTAGTCCTATTTTTGAAACAAAAAAAATTTTTTGTTTATTTTAAATAATCAATAAATTTGTTATTTTTAATTTTTGATGCTATTCAGAAAAAAATATTTAAATTGAAGCAGAGAATAAATTAAAATGCTAACTTTTTTAATGCTGAGGAGGGTCATTTATCACAATTTTGTTAATTTATCAAAATTAAAAATTTTATTGAGAGTTCCAAGTCGATAAAATGTAATTTGTCCAGTTCGGAATTATTTATAAGTCAAATTATGCATATTAAAAGACGTTAATCATGAGAAAATTGCACTGTCACTTTCTTTAAAAGAACAAAAAAAATTTTGAAGCTTGACGTAAGAGAATTGAACTTAATTGATTTTCTTTTCTGTTAAATGAACAACACAATGTAAAAATAAATACTGATGCTTTTATTCATTATTAAACAAATCACAGATAGCTTGACAGTCCAGTTTGATAAGAAATAAAAGGCAAAATTCTAAATTAAAGGAACATTAAATGTCAAATATATTCTGACATGTTAAAACATATAATGTGCATTGTTGTTCATGTGTGAACGTTTGAATGCATGTCAATTGAAAACATTATACAAGAGCTACTATATAATTTATTTACAATAAATTTTAATAAAATATAAATATTAATCTTATTAAAAACAATTCTGATAGTCGAGTGCTATAGTTTAAAAGCCACTACTCATGAAAGTGAAGTGGAAAATTTGTCAGCTTTTTAAAAAAATAATTTAAAGCAGTTATAAAAGGATTTAAAAAATTTATTATAAAAATATTCAACCAATTACTATGTAAGTATTTTAACATATAAAAAAACATTAAATTCTTTAAAAAAAAAACTACTAATCTTAGCATCAATCACGTATATTATATAAAAAATTAAAATATTCTCATAGTACAAATGTAGCATCAAATTTAAAATTCATTGTTTAAAAATATTAAGTGTGCACAGAAGATATTTTAGTGCTCAGTTTAAAGTAAGGATACTAATGTATTTTCTCTAACAAAGAGTTCACAGTTGTAAAAAAGTTTAGAACTATTAGCTCGATTCTTAAAATGATTAGGTGACATGAATTTTTTATTACGTATTTACGAATGGTTGGCGTGCTTCATATCTTGTTCTCAAAGGTGCTAGAATTCTCTCTTTGTAATTGAGAATGGCATCTCGAGCTCCTATCCATGGATGTGGACCTTCAAGCCTATATTGATAAGGCAAACAGGGTCCCATTACACATTCCCATGATAATTTTGGGTCTCTGAGAAACATTTTTCTAAAATTTGGTTTGGCACCAATTAGTTCTGCTAATTCATCTAAATAAGGAATGGAAAACACTTGCATGCAATTACGTGCACTAGAATGAAGGAGTCTTGTTTCCCTCTCCGAATTAAGTGTGATGTCATTGATAATATCACCTTTATCTGGAAAAGGTACTTTGTTGCTAAGTACGTTGGCAAACCATCGTGCTTGCATTTCAGAAACTGGCAAGAGACTACCGAATACTTGAGTCATTCCAATAACTGCCATGGATGGAATTGATAAATGAGGAGGGAAAACATGTTTGTATAAAGGTACATGATCTCCAATAACTTGAAATATGATATCGTTTAAAAAAGGAACTTTTAGTTGGTAACCAGTCGCCATAATCACAACATCAAAATTTGTGACTTCATTTTCACCACGAAAAACCACACCTTTTTCAGTAAAATGTTTCACAGAACCTTTTAAAATAACATCTCCACTTAAAAATTTGCTCGCAAGATGATCATTGATCGTAGGGCGTTTTGTCATAAATCTGTGAGAAGGTTTTAAATAATATGTGTTGTGGTTGAAATTTTTGTTCACTTGCTTTTCCAAGTACCAAAATATAAGCTTTTTTGGAAATTTTTGAAAGGCTGCATTGACTATTCTTCG
The DNA here is from genome assembly GCF_982258835.1 of Parasteatoda tepidariorum. Classification (NCBI taxonomy): domain Eukaryota; kingdom Metazoa; phylum Arthropoda; class Arachnida; order Araneae; family Theridiidae; genus Parasteatoda; species Parasteatoda tepidariorum. The sequence continues at coordinate 86,778,622 of NC_141765.1, forward strand.
ATTGAAGTTTAGATCAGCAGGCAAACCCTTTGGACCTGGTCTCTGTACAACCCACGTACCTTGTCTGGAACTTAAATACACCTAAACAGAAAAAAAAACGCAAAGGTAAATATAAAGTTTTATAAAAGTTTTCATATTATATGCAAATTATAAACTGTTTAAGTTTAGCTTGCGATGTTTTCCTTATTTTTAGTGGCTACTTTAATGCACATTAGTTTTTTTTTTTAAATATACATAGTTGTCAGTATACAAAAAATGGCTCTTGGAACATATCAATCGTTAGAGTAAAATACGCATTTCGTCGGGGAGCTTTTTATTTTGGTCACAGCTCAAAATACGTGTTTAAGAAAATTTACTCAGTATAAAAGGCGCCTTTTCAATGTTCAATCCAAGTTGAACAGCTAAGCAAGGAATTTCGTATTTATTATTATTTTTTTTTTTAGACATTAGGCATGATCATTACGGAGAAAAATCCTCGACTTCGGGGTATTTGTGTATACTACAGATTTAACTTTTCTGGAATCTTTTTGTATTCAGAACACTAAATGATTAAGTGATTTTAAAATATCTGAATTTGCACAATGTCAATTTAATACCACTATTATACATTTACAGGACCCATGACAACCTTGGATCCATTATTTCATTTATTATTTTTTTAAAAATCATTTGCATGAGAGGTTTAAAAATCGGAATCTAATGCTATGTCCATATTCTTAAATAGTTATATCTATATTTTTAAATAGTTAGCCCAAAATACGTGTTTAAGAAAATGGATATATGTACAGAATATAAAGTTCACTGACAATTTGTTAAAGTAAGCTGTAATTTTATGTGTGTATGTGTGTGCGTTTTTTTTTTTTTTTTTTTTAAATTCGGTGATAACTTAATAGTACTTCTTTTACTTATGCTCTTCACAAATTAATCATATTTAAATTTTGAGCTATTGAGAAAAACAGTCTTAGAGTTACTTCATTACCGATGCAAATTGACCTAAAAAACGCTCATAGTTAATAAATGAAAACACTCTTTTCTTAAAGGTATGCGTATAATAAATTGTTATAAAGTACAATTTTGATTGATAGTACGCAACAAGAGCGTGCGATTACAATGACTCAAACTCAATGCAAAAATTTTTAAATGAATATTTCTATTAAAAATAGTAAAATTCAAGGTTGATGCAAACTATGTTTGATTCAAAAACGAAAGGGAGATGAGGAAAAGTACAACGGATACATTGAACTCTTATTCATATTAAAAAGTCAAGTCAAGCATAATCTGAAGGGTTTTGCACAAGTGTGAAAAATATTTAAAAATGCATCGCCACCAATTTAAGAGAAGAGAAAAACTTATTTCCAAAATACTAGAGCGAATTACTTTTTCTTATACTACAGTGAATAAAAAGAAAAAACAACAAATTTTTGCAAATAGTTATAACACTAAGCTATTTAATAATTTAAAAAAAAGCTAAATGACATTTTTTTTACATGTTTCTGTATGTTATTCCATTTAAATGTAGTAATGTTAGTAATTACAAAAATTTTATGAAGGACTAAATCTTTAGTAGCTGCTTTTTAACTTCAGCTGGTATAAACTTTTTATCATTCTCACCAAATTCTGTCAAGTTCATAAAAACAGTTTTTTTTGTGTGTACCCCAAAATTAGAACTTTTTATATCTTTGAAACTCATTCAAATAAGTTTTTTTTTTCTCTCCCTCTTACTTCTTAAATAAAGCTTTTGCTGAGTAATGAGTGAGGGTAGTTTTCATTATTCAATGTCAATCCTCGCATGAATTTTTTTCTTCTTGATTTTAGATTATTTGCATGATTTTTCTTTATGAGACGAGCATAAGTAAAACACTTTCAAGTACAAATATATTATATAAAAAAGCCAAGAAAACAATCTTAAATTCTTAATTTTTCATTTAAATTTTTTCTTATCTATTATTTATTCTTTATGCCTTTTATTCATCTATTATATATACACATTTTCATATATTTACACACATATACATACTCCCATGCCTACATATATACACATACATGTGGACACATACTTACCCATATAAATACAAGGGGTGGACAAAATAATGGAAACGCATCTATATTAATACATGTTTTATATTTCTCTAGAAATAATAAAAGAATTATTTTATAATTACAGAAGTTTTTAGATCATGCGATTTCTCATACATATCAATGAAGTTAAGCTTTTAGAGGTTTGAGGGACCGACAATAAATTACAAACGGAAAATAATGTTTTTGAACACCCTCTGTGTCAAAAACTGTGGCAATAGATCTGAAACTGTTGATAATTATTTTGGTTATATGCAATAATTTAAAAAAAATCGTAAGCCTAGCTTAAATATTTATGAAAATTTTTATAAAAAAAACTTTGTCTTACGTGTTTTTGCTATAACTTTAAAAATATTCAATAAAATGAAACAAAATTTTTGGAGCAATTTAAAATTAATTTCCAAATTGTTGCTTTAAAATTGGATAAAAATTCGTTTAATATTTGGCAAGATATGACTATGAGTAATTAAAGTAGTTCTTTTATGGATGGTGTTTTCAATATAAATGTAAACAACAACAATCTCGTACTAATGACCTGCTTTACTTCCGATTAGAAAGTATACAACTGTTTATTTCAACTTATTCTGCCAGGCGATACTATCAAACAGATCATTTATTTTTTTATAAAATAATAAATGATATAATTTCTGAGCTCAAATCTGCTGTAATTCATAAGATCTGAATGATTTTCAGTAATTCTGGGGAGTTTGAAGTGAAAATTTGTTTTAGTTATTTATAAATGTATTGTTTAAAAAGACATGGTTGCTAGATTAAGAAAGAACTCACTTTTTTGGCAGTCCAGATTTGGCAACTTTTTACTTGTTTATTAATATTTGTTCTTGTTGCAAGCTGGCACCATCATACGTTAGTGTTAGCATATTGTTCGAGCAGCGAGATTAAGTTCAGTTTACAAATTATCATTTATATTTGAATTTGATATATATTTGACAAAGTAATAAGTGCTTTTTAACGATTTTTTTTTTTCAAATGATGATTCCTACGTCTTCAAATGACGATTCTTGTAACGATTCCTTTTTTTTTTTTTAAACATAAATAATAAATCGGGTAAAAAATACACGTCTGCAAGAAATACTACTGAAGAGAGTCTCAAATCACAAGGATCATGTTGAGTCAAATGGCAATAAACTACACAGGAAACAGTAACCCAGAAGTATCAAGAGCTCCCAGTGCACCCTAATGTAGAAAACGCCATCCATATTGCACAGTTTTAAGCAATTTTTTTTTTCAAATTTTAAAACAAAGATTTTGTAATTAATTTTAAATTGCTCTAAAAATGTTGCTTAATTTTACTGAATATATTTAAAGTTATAGCTAAAAAAAACGTAAAAAAAATTAATTATATATTAAAATGCAGATATTTCCATAAATATTTAAGCTAGGCTTACGAAATTTTGTGGAATTATTGGATATATTAACCAATGCAAATATATAAAATAATTTATTTAATAATAAATTATTTTATAACTTATTTTTTTAATAAATTATTAACTAAATTTTTTTAATTTTTTTGGCATTTCTGTTTATTGTATACTGAAATAGGCTACAGGTGGCGTAGAGCAGAACACTTTACATATGACAACACTTCGCATGCTTTCACCTTTCGCATGTGGAGAGTCATAGAAGAAGGAAGTACGTTAGTTTTTGTCATGATTTTCAAATAGATTAAAAACTTTTTAGTTTGGAAAGTATATGGAACTGAAAACATTGAACATAGTTCTAAAAGAAAGCGTCGTGGTAGTTTTTAAAAAATGTTTTTGAAAGTTAAATACGAAAAATATTAAGAAATTGGAAAATATCGTAGTACATTCCTATACAATTGAGAAGAGAAGGAGGGAGGGTCACGACATGGAATCGGTCTTCTTTCCCAGATGGGGTGTATTCGAGCGTTGTGATCGCTAATAGAAATAAGCTTGGATAAGTAAACTTACCTCGTCTGCAACTGCTGACAGATTCACAGCAGCATCTGCTCCAGAATTTCCAGAACCAATAATGAGCACTTTTTGATCTTTAAATTGTTCGAAACTTTTGATGTTGTGCGTATGGAGAACTTTACCTTTAAACGTTTCCAAAGAATTAAAATTCGGAATTTTAGGAAATCCATATCGTCCTACGCAAACTGCAACACCATCAAAAACTTCGACTAAAATTCTATTTTTGGCATTATCTTTAATAGTAACTTCCCATCGTCCTGTTCTGTAATTATCAGCTGTAGGTAATACCCTAATCACTTCATGTCGATACTTTATATGGCGTAAAAGATCGAAAGCTTCAGCATATTTTTCTAAATATTTCAAAACATATTTGTGTGACATAAAATTTGGGAAAGCTTTTGGTGGAGGAAAGTCGCTAAATGCCATAAGTTCTTTACTAATATTGGATACTGTGTTTTTCATAATAGAAGCTACTCCTTCTATTTCCTCATCTCTATATTTCCATAGTCCACCCAAATCATCTGTTTTTTCGTAGCATACAACGTAAAATCCTTCCTCTTTTAAACTCTTAATGGTTGTCAGTCCACTTGCACCAGCTCCTATCACTGCAACAAGTTTAGCTTGAGAAGTAGATTTATTACTTAATGACATGTTTCTTTCTTGGAACACCTGAAAATGAAAGGAAAAAATGAGCTAGTACTGAGTAATAATTTGAATGTAGTGCAAGTAATGAGTATTTCCTACATTTCTTCTATCTTTAACACTAAACATACCAACACTTAATATATTCCTATTTCTACCATAGCCGGTCAAATGACTGGACTTCAAGTTTCTTGATTGAATGTATGAAATATGGATGTTAGGAAGGAAATAAACTAAAAAAAAACTTTATTATAATTAAACAAAATTGTGTATTGCCAATTTTTGTGTATTACAAACACAAAGAATAAGAATTTTTAATTCATTACTCAACACATTTTTACATATACAGGGTGTTTCCATTGTACATTTTCAGCAAACAATATTTCTTCTAATTATTATATCTATAATTCTTATAATTATTCTTATAATTTACAAAATATTATTCTTATAATTATTCTTATAATTTACAAAATATTATTCTTATTCTTATAATTATTCTTATAATTTACAAAATATTATTCTTATTCTTATAATTTGCAAAATATTATTCTTATAATTATAAGAATATATAAAAATTATAATTCCTATAAATATTCTTATAATTAATATTATTTCTTCTAAGAACTTGTGCTGTCTTGATTGTTTCGACATTTTTCTGGGTAAAAACTAACAGTTAGTTAGAAATGAAGTAAAGCTATCAAAATAAAATCTAAACTACTTACCTAAACATTTAATTTTTGTCACTTTTTCTTACACAAAAATCCCAATCTAAAATTTTAGGTACTTTCTTGAAATTTGAATTCACAGTTATTCTGATTGAACCAACTACGCAACAGTCATTGTAGAAATTTGCGACTAATTGAATGCAATACGTTGAACTCGCATTACATAGTAATTTCTGATCCGATAACCTTATAAAGCAATAAATAGTTCACCCGGTCAAATGACCGGTTGTGGTAGAAATGGGTATACGACAAGTATTATTCGAAACGAACAAAATACAAAAAAGTAATAATACTAATAATGAAATATTAACTGTATATAATTGTTAGAAAAAGTCATGAAGTCAAATGTGCAAAAACGATAAGATGATAAGCGCATTTTCGATGCAAAAGTTCTTAAACCGTCATTTGACCGGTCGGTTATGGCACGTTTAGTGTTAAACTTTAGCAATTTTTATATATATAAAAGTAGGGTTCTTTTTGAGTTGGTAGATAAAATTATATAGAAATAAAATCAGCTCAAACAAAAGTTTAGAGTAACAATGGTTTCGGTACCACTATCTCTCTCTAAATGATAGACAATTTGTACCGTCTTTACGCATAGACACACCCGGGCAGTGCCCTGAGGCCCCAAGCAATCAGGCGGCCCTTGAGAATCTTACTTTTCATAAATTGTATTAAAAAAAAATAAGAATAAACATTGCATTATATATTTTTTAAAATCAATATATTCTCGTTGAAAAAGTGGACATTTTTTTCTACAAATAGTGATTGATTATCATGCAAACACCAAAAATCCCATCATCGTTTTTTTCCCATGTGAATCTCCACGGGAATGGAATGGCCGATATTCTTGCTAAGGAGGACAGCATGATTACAATAACTCCCTCTTCCACACTTACTTTTTTGGAGTTATACTCTCTGGAAAAATCAAAAATCTCGGAGGAGTGGAAAACACCCACAACTGGTACAAGGGATCAAACCCGGGTTTGACCTCCCGTGTGACAGACGTACCCGGACTGTTCTATCAAGGCTTGCTAGCGGTCACATCAAGTGCCTCACTTTCAAGGAGGGCAGGAAAACCTTCGTAACCTACACCAAGTGCCAAATTCATCAGGCTTCTCCTGAGCACCTCTTGGATTGCATGGGACTCTCTAAGGAGGATCTCTTTCGCAATCCTCTCCTAGTCTTCGACTTCCTTTCAGTCAACGAACTCGTAGATCTTGTCTGACTCCGTCAGACAGTGAGGATAAGCAACAACAACACCAAAAATTTGAATAGTTTATCACCAAGTAAACTTAAAAAGTCAACCAAAATCTATTTTTCTTCGTTAAAATGAAGTTTTTAGGTATTCAACTCTAAGTCATAATATTTCTGATTATGCTTGACCTCCACCAATTATGTTTAGAATTGCACAACGCTATCTGACAGCAGCTTTTAAACTGGTTATGTCTGATGTGCACTGAAAGATATTTTAAAAACTGACTTAAAAAGTTTGACGAAATAATTCATACCTTTTGATTTTTTTCTATTCGTTATACCCTGTTTTTTTTTAAATTTAATTATTTTAATTAGCTTCTTAGTTTTGAAAATTTTATTTGTGAATCGCAACTAGTTAGCATCTCAATTTTTTTAAAAAAATTATTCGCAGTTTAAGAATGTTTTATTTTATTTGCATTGAGTTTTGGGGATAATAAAAATGTGTTTAAGTGTGTTAGAATTATTGCATATCTTAAAAAATGTATGTAAAGTTTTTTTTAGTTTGATTTTAAACAGTATGATATGTTATAGGGACCCAAAACATTTCTGTGCCCAAGGGGGCTATTAAGACGCTATTATTCTGCTTGCTATTAAGACGGCCCTGTAGACAATGGTACCATAAGACAAGCATCATCATTCTGTGTCTCGACAATTATGCTGCTTTTTAGTACCGAAACTATCTGTATCTCTAATTTTAACTTACATTATTTTGGTAAGCAATTTAATTGGTGAGTGTCAAAGTGATGTACGTACGTCAAAAGCCCTTTTTAGGGATAAGTCTTACGAAAAGTTTTGTTAACTATAACTCCCTTCACAAACATTGCAGTTTTAAATGTGCCCATAAAAATTAAGTGTTTTGCAGATTTATATTTTAACATATTTTAATAGTACTCATTAAAAAAAAAAAGAATTATTCTATAGGAAACTATGACACATACTTCTATACAAATGTATACGAATTATGAAAATGCTGAGGTTCTTAATTAATACCTTATGCAAAAAGAGATGCACTAAACTTATTACTTTTCTGGAGAAGCTCTACATGCTCTAACTTGCAGATAATGAATGGCTACTTAACAGATTGACTTTTAGGGTTATATGGCGTAAGAGCCAAATGCGGATATACTTGCACCTTACTTAAGGAAGGTAAGGTAAAATCTTACTCTATGCACTCAAGGTTACAAAATCTATTGGAGTTGTAAATTACGCCTGACTTTTAAAAAAAGAAAAGGAAAAAAGATCAGTAGGACAACTCTAACTGAGGAATAAACTGAGAATGAACCAGCAAACAATAAGTTCAGTTTTTAAAATAGGACGTATTTTTATTGTAACACAACGCCATTTATTCTGAGCGGATCAAGTGAATAGATCAAAATAAAATTTAAGATGCTAATTAAAATTTAAAAAAAAAAATAATTAAACATTCAAGACTGTCAACTACTACGCATTCTGCAAATATTTTAGAGTGGTAGACAATTAAAAACTAAAACTTACAGAATTTTTGCTAATTTTGCCACTATTTTAAAGCCTCTCTACGAGAGAGGGGCGTTTCATATTAACTTTTGAATCATTTACATGTATTGCACATGTAAATATGTACTGATGTGAAAAAGAACTTTAAATCAAATTTATAAAACAAAGAATCATAAATTAAAACAAATTTAGCTACCACTAGAAAATATTAAGCCTAAAGGCGTAGAAAGTTGGAAGACCTGAATATTAAGGTACGGGAAATCCTTAAAAATACAAGCATAACAAAATAATTTACTGAATAATGATCAATTTACTGAATACTACTATATCAAAGAACAATATTAACACTGTTTGAATGCATTAGCTATTTCTTAGTCATATAATATTTTAAGAATCAACAATGTAATTTATATAATAATTGGTCGACAACAAGGAATAAAAAGCATCACGTATCACAAGTAAACAAGACAGTAAGTTTTCCACTGCTTTTATTCTTATCAAAACTAAAGTACAATAAAAATAAACCCTAGATAATTTTGTCGAATAAGCAGTTCGAAACAGCTGCTTGTCGTGTCATAGAAAACACAATAAGTTTCGTTCGCTGACTTGTACATAATTTTTGATAACAGCGTGAACACTTTTTGTGGTCAGTTGATATTGACTAAGAGAATATATTTTCATAGGCACTATCTTAATAATTTGCAGGCATTTGTTGAGAGACAAATGCCTGTTGCTTACAAAATGAATTTTTTTTTTTTTTTAAGTTTCCGATAGAAATTAAATATGAAGATAAAAAAAAGTATATAACACTACCCTACAATAATGGAAGACACTTTCACTTTTTGACATTTTCTTAAATTTCTCAAGAAATACTCCGAGGATTATTTTGTAACTTAAAGAGTTGTTCATACGATTTTTCATACTTTGGAATAAGATTTAAAGCTTTCAGGGGGTTTTAGGGGCCGACAAGTAAATTACGAAAAAAAAACTAGTATTTTTAAACACCCTATGCCAGAAAATCAAGCAATAAGCTTGTAATTTTTATCGATTACTTTGGATGTTATTTGCAGTTACTGCATAAAATTTCGCAATTCTACCTTAATTATTTATAGAAATATCGACATTTTTATAAAAAAAAAAATTTTTTTGCCCTACTTTTTTGCTATAACTTTAAAAACATTCATTAACATTAAATAAAATTTTTTGGGCTATTTAAAATTCAATACAAAACTGTTGTTTTAAAATTTGAAAAATATTAGATTAAAATTACGCAAGATGTAAGTATTTCAAGTAGTTCTTTAGTACTGCGCATGCTCGAAAAAAAAGTTTTTTTTTTTCCTCCATATTCTTGTAGTGGATCGTATTTGACAACTAATGAAAGTCTTATTTGAATATCTTAAAAACGTAAGAAGTTTCGATCAATTTTTCTATGTAGATTTTGTTTTAAAATACAGCTAAAAATGATCAGTGGGTTTTCCACGAATTTTATTTTGCATTTAATTTATTTTATATTTAATTTTTTTGGAATTTAATTTATTTTCCATTTATTCATTTATTTTGTATTTATTTGGTATTCAATTTATTTTGTAATTTTATTTTGTTATAAAGTAGTGTCATTTGCAATACTACAAGAAAAAATTGAAAATAAACTCCTGATCATTTTGAGCTTTATTTTTAAAAGTACAAAAACTAGATAGAAAATTGCTCGAAACTTCTTACATTTTTAATATATTCAAATAACACTTATTTTCGTACATATAGGTTTGAAAGAAACCGAAAGCTCAAGCAATTGTTTCGCCCGTTTTGGCTAATTAGATTAAGGTCCTAGATAAAGCTTATTTTTAAAATCTTTAGATCATTCATGTATCTCCTTGTAAATTAAATTTAACTTAACGAACTTTTTGCAACCTTATGAGTAAGAAATCAAATAAAAGTATTCAGTTAATGTTATTTTTTATTGATTTTTAATGCAATTATTGGAGTTGCTTCACTTTAATCATTAAAGATATGCAACTTAGCAACAAAGAAAAAAAAGAAAGAGTTACATTGCTTTTACAATGAATGACACATTTGTTAGTTACTACTTATTTGGGATGTGTTGTATACAATGGAAAGTAAACGAAAAAATGATTTAAATAATTTTTAGATTTAAAACGTTAGCGAAATTTGAAACGGATTTTTTTTTTGGTACGAAATGTTATGACTCAAGCCACGATCTAAGAGTTTTGTAGTTTGGACAAAAGGAGCATTTTTGAATGGACAATTTCCAAACTAAAGTCTCTTACTCTGAAAAAGAGAGGGTAATAGAATTTTTGTGTTATTTTTTTAGCGCAAATTACCATAAAAATTAAATAAAAGAGAAAGAAGAAAACTATTCAAATATTAGAAATTATAATAAACACGTTTTAAATTTTTAGTTCATTGTTTATCTAATGGTACAGGATAGATTAGTTTTTCTTTTTTTTTTAAGTTTATAATTTTTATACATTACATTCACACATCAAAAATATCACGCTTCTATACATTAAGGCAAAAATATTTAAGGCGTAATTAAACATCTTAAGAAATATGTAAATATTGGAGAAAATATTGCAGAAAGAAACTAAAATAAAAATTACCCTTATGCGTTTTTATAACTTGTGTTGAGAGATGAATATTTTATTAAGATGTGAAACATATCTCTGAATATAAATTGATAGTACATTATCTAGTTAGTATTATCCTTTATTATCGAAGCTAATTAAATAAGATCAGCATTTTTTGACAACTTCTTAAAAGTTCTATACTTGTTTACCATATTTAGAAAGTTTTTCAAACAATGATTTTTGAAAGGAGTTCCAAAAGTACTAACTTAACTGAAATGAGATTAAGTCAAATTTAAATTTCATGAAAGCCAGTTAGCTCAACGATATCTCTAAACAACCAAGATTTGTCTCTCACTGGTTATGTCAGGGTTTTGGCTCACTCAAATCAGTTACGGAATGCATTCTACATTATAGCATTTGGTTTGTCGAATACAGTTTAATGGCACAATATTAGCCAGAAGCCCCTATACGGAGTCAAATATAAACGGCACTACCTATTGGATGTAACGAAATCAAACTATTGGAAATTAAGTCTGTCGAAAAAATAAAAATATTGAGAATGCTGGGTGATACCTTTTCCCCCTTACTAAATCATTTAAAAAAAAAGCCGGAGTACTAAATTCAGTTTTTATTTACAACGCAGAACAAAGTAAATTAATGTTGTGCTCGATGTCTAGTTCAGTGGTTCCCAAAAAGTGTTCCGTGGAAAAATAGGGTTTCTTGGAAAGGTTCCGAATTTAGATTTTTTTCAATTAAAAATGATTTTTGATATCTAATTATGTCCAGATCAATAATTCATTTAATTTTACGGTTCATTTTATGAAATATTAGTAAAATGCTAGTGAAAAAAATAGCAAAATTAATATTATAGATAGGTATACAAACAATGTATTGAATGAATTATGAAAACCAATATACATTTAAACAAAATTGATCATTCTCAGCGTTTATAATTCACTTTTGTTTACCTATCACAAAAGCTAAAATTGAGTTTATCTAAATATCACTTTAAGCTTAGTATTTATTTAATATTATTTTCAAGTTTTGTATACAGCTAAAACAAATGTAGAACTAATCTGTTTAGTTAACCGCTTCATGCCTGCGAATTCATAAACTATTTTTGATAAAACGATGAGAAATATTCTTCTTATTAAATATTTTCAAAATAATTATTAATTTTTTTAGCTAATGTTTACACTGGTTATTGCTGATGAACCGCGAAAAGAAAATTTATCATTTAGGGTTCCGCACCAGAAAATAAAATTGAGAGTACTTTCTACCAGTACTTTTATTTATTATCGCCAAGCTCGGTAAGGGTGGTGATGATGATCCGGCAATTTCAATCGCAGAATAGAAAATTAAACATTTCGCCGACTGTTTCATTGTCACTGCGTCATCATTTGTAAAAACATTGTGCAGTTGTTCTTAATACGTCAGAAATTGCGAGTTTATCTTTAATATAATTGGTGAAAAATTTCGTTGGTCACTTTCATTCGAATGTTTTAGGGATGTAGAAAACTGATAGTAAGAATATAGTTTTATCCATCGCTGAGCACAGACAATAGCTTTCATTGAGGATTTATGAATTGTTTGCGAAAACAAAGCTTGTATCATTAGCAAATTCTGTGTCATTCATTTTTCTCTCAAGAGAAAAAAATAGGCACGCACGTCACGAAGGAATAGATAACATTCGACAAGAATTAATACTTAGTAGAGTTCATTAGCACCAGTTAGTGAATAGAATTTTAACTGGATTAATCCAATTTCTTAAAGTTTTCCTTAATTGTGGAGAAAGGATCAGAAATTTAAAATTTTGTAGAAATTTTAAAACGAATGTAAGCATACACTTATATAATCTAGTGCCCAAAACAACCTCGAAGCGGGTGCGTCTTTATTGGCTGCGCTAGTCATTAAAACAATTTTTTAAAATACTGGTTTGAAATGAGTTAATTTATTGTATCTAAATTTGAGAGAATTTAATTTTTTTAAATGCAATATGAGGGAAACTAAACTTTATTTTTGAAAAATAGTTCCGAAAGAAGGAATTTGACTGAAATGTGATTAAATTAAATTTAAATTACATTAAAATAAATTCAGTTAGCCCAACGATAACTTGTTGTTGTTCATTTACGTCGCACTAGAGCTGCACAATGGGCTATTGGCGACGGCCTGGGAAACATCCCTGAGGATGATCCGAAGACATTCCATCACAATTTTGATCCTCTGCAGAGGGGATGGCGCCCCGCTTCTGTAGCCCAACTACTTACACACGAAGTCGAACACTTTACGGTAACGAGGACCAATACCGCACACCCACGGTCCCTATGCAGACTGATCCAAGTGGTCAACCACCCGCACACTGACCGCAGCCAGTGCTGCTTTACTTCGGTAATCTGATGGGAACAGTGTCTTAACGATCAGTCCACTGAGGCACGCCAACGATAACTCGAATCAAGATTTGTCTCTCATAACTTAGTCTGTCAGGGTCTTGGCTCACGGAAATAGATTACGGAATATATTCTTTTATAGCATTTACACATTATAGCATTTGGTTAGTCAAATACAGTTTAATGGCACAAAAGTCGGAAGCTCCTATACGGCGTCAAATATAAACGCCATTACCTATTCAATGTAACGAAATCAAACTATCGGAAATTAAGTCTGACTCGAAAATAAAAATATTAAGGAAGCTGGGTGCCGTACCTTAGTTAATTTTTTCCCTTCACTAAGTGATTTTTTTTTTAAAAAAAAGCCAGAGTAATAAACTTAATTTTTTATTTACAACGCAATGCAGAGTACATTAATATTGTACAATATGTCTAGTACAGTGGTTTCCAAAAAGTGCTTCGTGGAACAATAGGGTTTCATCGATAGGAAAGCAACTTAATGACAGAGGAACCGGAATCTCCTTTGTCTCCCTGGTTACACATATAAGAACATTTTTAGTATAACTATCTTATGGTTGTATTCGACGAGATTGCTGATAAGAGCTGGGCATGATTTAGAAATCCGGGGGCTGTCGAAACAAACAGTCGGAAGCCCCACTGGTCGCAGTTTGAAACCAAATTTTCATGTTTGCATAAAAAATGCTCTTAAAATATTTATGGTATAAGATATATTATGATATATTAGTAAATTTGAGCTTATATATACATACCCAATGGGATTTCTTCGATTCTATAAATATTTTTACTAGTTAAATATGAAGTCTGATTTTTAGGGTGTATGCCAGTATTCTGTCCTTAAAAAATTCGAATTAACAACAAAAACTAAATCATACACAGGCTGTTAAATTTTCAAGTAAATTGAATATAAATACTGAAGATTGCTGCTATTTACAAATAACTCCTAAGTCTTAAATAATAGCCCAAATGCATGATTACTTCACGATTAATTTTATTAACAAGTTTATTGTTAGTGTTTAGTTTTAAAATATATTATTCATTAATATTTAATTTTAAATTTTAATATAATATTTTTTAATTCTTAATTGTAACTTTAAACGCTAGCAGCATCAATTCATTAAATATCATTATTTTTTGTTTAATTCAAATTCAGAGATGTCAGCACAATTTTTGTTTGAGTCTGCGCAGTAGTAAGTTTCATTTTCGAACCTTTACTTTGTTTTTCGCCACGGAGCAAATATTATATACGAATTCGATGTGTTGTAGATGGTTATAATTTTTCTTTTCGGGACCAGCTCCCAAAGATATTACGATGATACGTTCAAAATTGTTATTTATCGATAGTTATTAGCTATATTAATTTCGAGGTGAGTCATTTTTATGTTTTGTTGTCATTGGTTGTGCTGAACTGTCTGAAATCGTTTTCATGTTTAATTAACTAAATAATTTGCTGCTATCTTATTTTCAACTTGTTTACTGTTAAAAATTTAATTTAAGTTTATTTTTTGTGAAATCAATTTCCAGTATTGTTAATTGTTCAATATATTATTAAGCAGAATAAAATGTTCTTAAGATTCTTAATTTGTCAGGGTTTAAATTTTACAATATATATTTTTTTATTTTTCTTTTTTTATTTTGGTAATTAATTTTACCTGGTCCGTCGTTTTACAATTTCAAGTATACATTTTTTGGTCTCGTCGAGACGGGAGACAGCCACTGAGCTATTGTTTTGTCGTGAGAATTAGCATTTTCGTGCTTTTGATTTCGTACCGGAAACGACGCTGATTCTTTTGTTTGTTTTGATTAGTATTCGTATTTTCGATATGGATATGTTAAAAAAGAAGCGTAGTGTGTTAAAGGGGAAAATTACTAGAATTTCAAACATTCTTCATCCGAAATTTGATCTTGTTTCTATTGATGTCGCAGAATTAGAAGTATTTAAAGAACAAATTAACGAAATTTGGTCTGAATTAAACAGCATACATAACGATATTATGTTACAATGTAAAGAAGATGAATTTGAAACGAATTCAAATGAATTGGATGAAATCGCATCTAAAATTGATTTATTAAAAATCAAAATTGCTCGTGAATTTTCAAAGAGTAAAACGGAAGTATGTAGTAATAATGCCGCTTATGTTAGTGATAATAAATCGAAACTTTCGGAAACTTGTTTAAAACTCCCAAAATTTGAATTACCAACGTTTTTTGGTGAAAGCGAGAAATGATTGTCATTTAAAGAATTATTTTTGACGTCTATCGATAAAAATTCTGATTTAACGGAACTTCAGAAATTTCAGTATTTATACGCTAGCGTAAAGGGATCTGCTCTTAAACTAATTTCAGGTTTTTCACTTACTGAAGAAAATTATAAACATGCCTGGGAAACTTTAAATTCAAGATTTGATAATAAAAGAGAATTAACGTTTGCTCAAATTTCCAAATTATTTCGATTGAAGTCTATGAAACCGAATTCAGCTAAGTCTATCTTCGAAATTTTAGACACTTGTAACGAAGTTACGCGAATTTTATTAACTTTAGGTTTAGAAGTAAACTCGTTTGTCGATTTAATTTTAATTCATTTTATTTTGGGAAAATTAGACGAAACACTTAGGCAAAGATGGGAACTAAGTTTGACAAATCAAGATTTTCCAAAATTTTCTGATTTGGCTAAATTTTTAGAACAACAGGCGAAAGGTTTATCTTGTAAAGATGGAATGCAAACGGAAATAAAACGAAATTCGATTCCTAAGAAAGCATTCGTTAACAATATTGTTGTGAATAAAAAAGAAAATTCATGTTTTACATGCAGTGAAAGTCATCCAATTTTTAAATGTCCTATTTATGGTAAAATGACCATCGATGACAGGTGGAATCTCATAAAAAGCCACAAAATTTGTGCAAATTGTTTAAGGAAGGGTCATTTTCCGAATTCTTGTCCTTCGAACTTTACTTGTAAATCTTGTCAAAAAAGACATCACACTTCACTGCATCGATTTTACCCTATAAATTCTAATGTTTACAATTCAGTTAGGCAAAATTCAAATTCATTTGCTAATACTGCAGCCAGATCTGAAAATTTAGTTGAAGCTAGGGATAATATTCAGCTCAGCACAACTTGTCAACAAAACTTTAAAAGTGAGGAACATACTTTATTATCAACAGCTTTAATAAAGGTTAAAAATGCTAAGGGACATTTCGTTAATTGCCGAGCGCTGATTGACAACGGCAGTCATAAATCTCTAGTGAGCAAAAACTGTGTTAAAAGACTGCAATTATCAAAGACTGTTACAAATCATTCGATTTCAGGAATTAATAATACGCTAGTAAAATCTTCTTTATCTGAAGTATCTTTGGTCTTTTCTCCACATTTTAATGAGAAAAATTTTTGCTGTAAAGCTTTAATTGTAGACTGCATAACAAGTGATTTACCGAACTTCACATTTTCTTCATGCAACTGGCCACACCTGCATGGTCTAATGCTTGCAGATCCAACATTTCATGCTACAGGTCCAATAGACATTCTGTTAGGAGCCGACTTATACGCTGACTTGCTAATTGGAGAATCAATTTTAGGGAAGAAAGGTACTCCAGCTGCACTCAATTCTCATCTAGGCTGGCTATTATCAGGAAGAGTGTTCTCAAACTCCAATAAGGAAAACTCCTTTGTGAACTGTCATCTTACCTCATCTTTGGATTGTCAGTTGGCTAAATTCTGGGAGCTCGAATCTTTACCTCAAGCTGAACTGAAATCAAAGAATGATACAGATTGTGAAGCATTTTACGAAAAAACGGTTGCTAGAGATCCATCTGGACGGTATATTGTGAGAATACCTTTCAAACATTCTATAGAATTTGGTGACTCAGCTACTCAAGCAAGTAAAAGATTCAACTACATTGAAAGAAAACTAAGTAAGAATAATGAACTTGAGCATCAGTACACAACTTTCATGTCGGAACATCTTCAACTAGGTCATATGGAAAGGGTTCCTTCCGACGAACTGATTAAGGAATCAACATTTTATCTACCTCATCATTTCGTTATTAAAGAAGACAGCAACACAACCAAACTAAGAGTGGTCTTCGATGCGTCAGCTAAGGATTCTTCAGGGAATTCTCTCAACAATGCATTGCATGCAGGTCCTCGTTTGCAGCCCGAATTATTTTCTCTATTACTAAAATTTCGAACTTTCAAAGTTGCATTTACTGCTGACATCGAGAAAATGTTTCGCCAAATTCGTATTCATGAAGAGGATACTGATTACCAACGAATACTCTGGAGGTTCAAACCTGATGAAGAAATCCAGATATACAGATTATTAACTGTCACCTATGGGACAGCCTGTGCTCCCTATCTTGCTGTAAAAACGCTTCAACAACTTGCTAAGGACAAAGAGAAAGCTTTTCCTGATGCTTCAAGAGTTCTTAAGGAAGAATTTTATGTTGATGATCTGTTATCAGGTACAGATTCCATCTCCAATGCTAAAAATCTAGTTTCAAACTTAAAATCACTTTTGCAACGAGGAGGTTTCAATCTCAGACTAACTGTCTAGAGGTTCTATCAGATCTTTCCAAAGACTCTCTTGCACAGCAGCACAACGTTACTATAGAAGGAAATCAATGTCAGAAGGTCTTAGGACTGTATTGGAATACACAGCAAGATACTTTTCAGGTGAACATTTCATTTCCAGAGATAGTTACATCAAAAAGAGAACTGCTTTCTGTCATAGCTAAGATTTTTGATCCCCTGGGCTTTCTTTCACCTGCCACAATCATCTTAAAAATTTTGATGCAAAGCCTATGGAAAAATAAATTAACTTGGGACGAACCTTTAACCGAAGAACTCTTATGTGTCTGGAAAACCTTCCAGGCTAAAAAACAGGCTTTAAAGGAAATAGCAATTCAAAGAAGACTGGTGTCTGTAAATAATATAATCATTGATGCCCAGTTACACGGATTTTGCGACGCCTCACTCAAAGCATATTCAGCTGTTTTTTATTTGAAAGTAGTGGATAACGAAAATAGAGCTTCAGTGAACATAGTGGCAGCAAAAACCAGGGTCGCCCCTTTGAAAACAGTATCATTACCTCGCCTCGAACTGTGTGCAGCTCATTTGCTAGCAAAATTGTATAGTAATCTTCAAATTTCGATAGATCAATTTTGGAAGCAAGTGTTCTTATGGTCGGATTCAGAAATCGTTCTGAGTTGGATTCGATCAGACTCTTTAAAGGATCAGTTCGTAAAAAATAGAGTTGCAGCCATAACATCACTTATTAATATTGGCGACTGGAACCATGTGGCTGGTGTTACCAATCCTGCCGACTGCGCCTCTCGAGGAATTTTTACAAAGAAGCTTATGGACTTACAACTTTGGTGGCAGGGCCCGGAGTGGCTATCTAATGCAAATTCAGCATTCACCGAAGAGGTTAAACCAAACTCTGTTCACACTCCCAACCCTGACACTTTAATACATGCCTCAGCAGTTGAAAGTAATTCGATGCAAGAGTTAACTCAAAAATATTCATCATTCAGCAAATTAATAAGAGTGATTGCTTGGTGTAAAAGATTCGTGTTCAACTCGAGAAATTCGGAAAATCGGATAAACGGTTGCCTTCAAGTTTGTGAACTGGATAATGCTCCTATCGCAATTATTAAGGAAATTCAAAGGGTGGAATTCAGTGCTGAAATTAAGTCAATCAAAAATAAAGGCTGTGTTCCAAGAAACTCTAAAATAATAACCCTTTCACCTTTTCTAGATTCTGACAAGGTCTTAAGAATTGGTGGGAGACTCAAAAATTCAAATCTGTCACTGTCGGCTAAACATCCTATTCTTTTGCCGAAAAGTCATCATTTTGTCACGCTTATTATAGACTATTATCATAAGCTTTCGTTACATTCTGGCATTTCTGTAGTTTTATCTTTAATTCGGCAAAAATTTTGGTTTCCAGCTGGGAGAAACACAGTAAGAAAGATCCTCAGAGGCTGTATAACTTGTTTAAAGGAAAATGCTGTTTCTTCAAGCCAGCTCATGGCCGATTTGCCTCGTGATCGAGTTATTCCATCTAAACCTTTCCAACGTGTTGGGTTGGACTTTGCAGGTCCAATTTCAACCAAACCAAATTTACCAAGATCTAAAGTCACCTTAAAGTCGTACATTGCACTTTTCATTTGTTTTGCTACGAAGGCTGTCCACTTGGAACTTGTCTGATTTGTCAACAGAAACCTTCCTAGCATCCTTTCGTCGATTTATTGCTAGACGAGAGTTGCCATCTGATGTATACAGTGATAACGCCACAAATTTTAAAGGAGCCAGTAACTATTTGAAGTCTCTGTACAAAATTGTTCGAGACAATTCAGTTCAAGATTTTTCCAGCAATCTTCAAATCTCTTGGCACTTTATTCCTCCTGCAACACCTCATTTTGGCGGACTCTGGGAGTCTAATATTAAATCAACCAAGAGACACCTGCTAAAAGTATGCGGCTCAGCTATACTAAATTTCGAAGAACTGGCTACGCTCTTGTGCCAAATTGAGGCTTGCCTAAATTCTCGACCGTTATGTCCCTTAACCTCAGAAATAAGTGATCTAGAGGCTCTTACCCCTGGACATTTTATTGTGGGTGCTCCACTTCTTTCATTGCCTGAGAGAGACCCATCACCATCCATGTGTCTCAAGTCTAGATGGTCTTTAATTCAAAACTTCGTGCTAAATTTTGGAACAAGTGGAGCAACGAATACTTACACACACTACAAACTAAATCTAAGTGGACTGGAACATCAACGAATGTTGCCGTTGGGGACTTAGTTCTCTTAAAAAATGACTCGATCTCCACACCTTTAAAATGGACTTCAGCCCGAATAGTAAGGACTTTTCCTGGCAGTGCCGGACTGGTTCGGGTCGTGGAAGTCAAGACTTCTAATGGACAATTCACCAGACCCATTACAAAAATCTGCCCATTACCCAAGAACTGACTCCTCCACCGCCTTGGCCGGCAGGATGTTTACTTTTAAAGAAATATTATTCATTAATATTTAATTTTAAATTTTAATATAATATTTTTTAATTCTTAATTGTAACTTTAAACGCTAGCAGCATCAATTCATTAAATATCATTATTTTTTGTTTAATTCAAATTCAGAGATGTCAGCACAATTTTTGTTTGAGTCTGCGCAGTAGTAAGTTTCATTTTCGAACCTTTACTTTGTTTTTCGCCACGGAGCAAATATTATATACGAATTCGATGTGTTGTAGATGGTTATAATTTTTCTTTTCGGGACCAGCTCCCAAAGATATTACGATGATACGTTCAAAATTGTTATTTATCGATAGTTATTAGCTATATTAATTTCGAGGTGAGTCATTTTTATGTTTTGTTGTCATTGGTTGTGCTGAACTGTCTGAAATCGTTTTCATGTTTAATTAACTAAATAATTTGCTGCTATCTTATTTTCAACTTGTTTACTGTTAAAAATTTAATTTAAGTTTATTTTTTGTGAAATCAATTTCCAGTATTGTTAATTGTTCAATATATTATTAAGCAGAATAAAATGTTCTTAAGATTCTTAATTTGTCAGGGTTTAAATTTTACAATATATATTTTTTTCTTTCTCTTTTTTTATTTTGGTAATTAATTTTACCTGGTCCGTCTTTTTACAATTTCAAGTATACAGTTAGTATGTAGAATAAATTTGCTTTATTTATTATTGGAAAGAAAAGTTTAATAAAAAGTTTATTTGGGATTTATAAATCTACTTTAAGAAACCAAATCAGAACTCTATTTATTTTATGCATTTATTTTAGCATTAAAAAAAATAGTTTTATTCCCTTTTAATCTATGCTTAAATTTTAAAGTTTAATTTTAAAGTTTTCTGGAAATATTTGGCGCTAGTGTGAAATGCCTCGTCTCGCAGCTCTTCGATGTAATTTGGGCAAATAGCCAATGCAAATTTTTTATTCATTTTAGTTAAATTAAGGTTAGCAGGATTCGCAGAAGTTACTAGTATTTATAGTTTGAGGAAGAGCCAAACCTGAATGATTTACAAGTGCCAATGTATTAAATGATTCCTTAAATGAAATAATAGGAATTCTTTTTCTTTTGAATTCAATGACAACCTTATCAACTTTGGGCAACATTATTTGAAAAAGTATTCAAACAATGCAGTGATTTTAAACAATTTGGTAGTTTTTTTTTTCATGTGCGCAAGCAAGTCCAACTTATTGAAGTAAGTTGGATTTGCGCTAAAAAAACACACACACACATATAATATATATATATATATATATATATATATATATATATATATATATATATATATAGAATAATCTATATATATATTTATATATCTATATATATATTATAGAATAATCTTTCCACAGCAAGTTTGCTAACGAGATATGCCAATAGAATGCGAAAAACGTTTTAAATGTCTTAAATACAATGAACTGGTGGATGAAAAAATTTTAAGCTCCAGCTCCGTCCCTAATTCCCTGAAAAATACAGCTCTGACTCCGTTTCTCTGATTATAATTAAAGTATAGCATAATCTAGGAGTGTTATGAAGGTTAAAACTCGACAATTTCGTGACCGCAGCACTATTTTGTGGTCAGCATTGCGCATTAACCACCTTTACTTCCCAGGCAAGCCTATACATATTTAACTACTGGTACCTATCGATCTGAAGCTTTTGGGGGGGGGGCATCACACCTCCGCCAGGGGCATAACCTTGATCCTTCACACTGTGCCTTAATTTGAAACATCGTGGTTCAACTTAAGTTTAATACGTTAAAAATATTTTTAGAAGATAACTATGGAGGAAACAGAGGTGGTAATTATTTGCACCTTCATTTACAATGAAATAGAAGTAGAAATTATATAATTATCTGATTCGAACTAAATTTAATTTTTTTGCTAATTATCTTCTGATTAACCTATCTAAATGTCAAATCTAAAAGTTTCATGCACTATGAATTTATGATATTTTACCCATGATATTTTATTAAATATAGAATACTTTCCTTAAATTATTTTAAATGTTTCTTTTTCTTTCCAATAAATAAATAATTTTAATATTCTAATAATAAAAATTTAACAGAGCAGAAACTTACTTTTCAAATGATATTGTACTCACTTACTTGAAACTTACTGTTTCAAAATATATGAATATATATTTATTATAAATTCATCAGGAGACAGCGTTCCTCCATTTTTTCTTCCCTTCTTATAGAAAGTTTTTTTCTTTTTTTAAAAAAAGAGAATTTTTGTACTCATTCCCAGTAAGTAGCAAAGATATTTCATTTTTTTTTAAATCAATAAACAGCTAATATCTTTCAATATACTTTTGAGTTCTTTCAACAACATTATTTTTACTTTTATTGAACATTAAATTCATTTTTTTGTTACATTTAATTTTCTTTTTGAAATATACATTAGAAAAACATCAATTTAAATAAATTCATGACTTATTTTTAATTTTAAAAGCCTCGAAACTTTTTGGGGCTCTGGGAGAAAAAAAACAAGCTTCAAGTAAAGAAAAATTAAACTGCTTTTGCCAACAATGTTAAATTTGTTGCATAATGCTGAAAGGCTTGCTTTATTTATTGCAAAATATATCATTAGGAATCATTAACCCTTACTTTAGTCTAAGATTTGTTTTTACGTTACTTATTTTATATTAGCATATGTTCCTAATAGCTTAATAGCATCGTAATATCTACTTAGCAATGAGTCTCAAAAATTAATGCTTTCGTAAGTAATGAAAATTTGTATTGTATGAAAAAACAATTATGTCGTCTTGTTAAAAATAACCATAAAGTAGCTTTTAAACACTAAATTCCCATTTTTTTAATATTAAAACGTGCTTCTATGTTTTTTATTAATAAATTAAAAAGGACAAAGCCAAAACAAAGAACCAAGTGATGAATAAAATGTTCGCAGCATTTGGTCTTGTTAACACAGCAAAGAAAACAATACCAAGATCATAGTTGATGAAAACTATAAATTTCAAGTTCTTTTACTCCTGTAGATTTGAATAAAAGCAGTAGAACTGGTTAAACGATCAGTCAAAATCGAAGTCACCGGTTTCTGACCCTTTCTTTCTTTTGAAGCAAAAAGCGGTCAGATATTTGTAATTATCCATCATTAGTCAGACATTGCTTTGAAGAACTGTTAGGGGCTGTACATAAATATCGTATTCGCCAATATTGAGTATGTTATGTATCAATAAATTTGTAAACTTTTCTTTATGAAAGTAACATTTTAGGGCTTAAAATAATTTATTATCACTTCAGTTGTAATAAGCAAAAAAAAAATTTATATATATATATATATATATATATATATATATATATATATATATATATATATATATATATATATATATATATATATATAGTACAAAAATTTAAGTTTAATTGCCCATTTGTTACTGGATATCCGATTTGGATTGAAAAAATCAACTGAACAAATTAATCTGATTAATATCTGTAGTTTATTAATTAGTAAAATTATGAAATACCTTATGAATCTATTATCTTTATCACAATAGCTAATAACGTAACACTACTAACTATAGCTCAAATTAAGTATCAAAACTTGCCTAAACCATAATAGTAATACTATAATAGTTATGCTATAATAGTAAAACCATAATAGTAACCTATAATAATAAATAGAAACCGGATACCCTAAAAGAGTGATCCACGTGATTATGTATACAATATGCCCATAAAATCATGTTGCACTTTTAAACCGGCCACACATCAAAAGTGCACTACGACTTAGGACACACTATATATTTACGAAACTAAAAACTTTTTCCGAAAGATAATTTTTTAAAGGTTAGATGACTAAAAATTTATTTTAAATAAAATTGAGATGCTTTTTAAACAACAGAGAGAAAAATAAATTCATTTCACTCTTTTATATTAATGATATTGATAAATGCAGCCCTTTGCAAACTATTTTATTTCATTTTATAACCGTTGTTGAACAGCCGACCCGATTTTGGGCTTACGACTACTAATGTTCAACTCCATAGCTTTGTAATTTTGAACCCAATCCAGAAGACAAGGAACTGCGGGATCAAGTATTGGGAGAAATTTGTCTTCATGGAGGATTGTTTGATGCCACTTACCCGCATTTGCGTAACAAGGAGAAGAAAACTACGAAACCCTCCCTGACGGCAAGAGGACTCTACCCCATGATTCGTCTTCTACTGAGGATAATTTGCGTCAGCAATGACTTTGGTAGGTGCGAGACTGGTGCGGAGTTCGTATCAATCAGCCAGCGCTGCGATTCGAACCCAGTTCACCTTATTGGGAGGCGAACGCTCTATCACCTGAGCCATTACTGCTCTTTGCAAACTATTGTAGACAATTTCAGAAAGTAATCAGATCACAAAATTCCTTGAACCCAAACTGGTTCTAACTACAAATGGCGATACATTGTTCTCGGTCTATATTAGAAATGTATAAAAACTTCTTATTAAAGTACCCTGAATTATTTTATCGATTACTATTTAAAAATGATTCTGTTGTTCAAAGCTATGTATAAAGGAACTTAAATGAAACTTTTTTCTATACTGAGTAATGAAAGCAATGGAATGAAATTCGGAAGAATTTTTTTGAAAAAGGGAACTATAAGAATATTTAACCAAATGTCAATAATAAAAGGATTGTCAATAAATAATTGGAGCACATTAAAAGCAAAGTTTAATTTTATTAAGGGTTTAAAAGGAAAAAAAAGGAAAAATTTCTGTCAATCATAGAAAAGAATAGCTCGTACAACGCTTTCGATAGCTACATATTACTACCCTAACAGTTCTTTAAAAACTATAATAATGGTTCATTTTCTTTGCGTATTTCGCCAATTTTTAAATTTTATTTAAGAGCAAGTCGACCGATTCCTTTCAAAATGTACATTTTATCAAATAAAATTACGCAGATTAACCATTTAAAAATTTGTATCTCTTGCTATTAAATTTTTTTTGTCCATTAGTAAATTAAATTAAATTATAAAAATTTTAAAATAAATATTTTTTTTCGAGTTACAAATTTTATAATTCCTTGCAAAAGTTTTTTAATTTAATTTCAAGAGATATGGTAAAATATGCAAAAAGTAAAACTATCATGAAGGGGACTCAGCTTTAACCAGTTTTCTTGCCTAAACTATTGAGACCATACTTTCCAGATTGCGACTACCATATTTTGAATTTCAAGAATTTTAATATGTTGGGGGAAAAAAGAAGATATGTTGATTCAGAGAGAGTAGTTTTTTGCGCCTGAATTCATAACTTAAACTATCCTTATTAGCTCAAATTAATGCGCATTTTTAAGGTTTGGTCCTTTAATATTGTGTTCTTAGTGCGGGATAATCCGACCATTTGATTAAAGGAGTACGTTTTTTTTATTTAGCTCTCTGTTCATTTTTAATAGGGTACAGTGAAAAAAAATCTATACGACCAAGTTTTGATGAAATTGAAACTTCTAAGTTTATCTAGTCTGGGAGAAATAAAAGTGTTTAAAATACTTATAAAAAATGAAAGTATAAAAGTTACAAAAAAAAAAAAAAAAAAAACTTTTTGTAAAAACATTTTACTGCTGTAACTTTTCCTACCATAGCAAACCCGGCCCTTTTATCTACGCTTGTCTATTAAAAGAGATTTTAGTATTTATAAATTTTCAATTTTTTAAAAAATCAAATGCACTGATTGAACATTCCCTCAAATTCTTTCAAATGCTTTAAATTCAAGGCAATTAGATCAAGTTGCAGTATGATACACAAAATTGAATCATAGCTTTTATAAATTTTACGGTCGAAAGACCTAAAACATTTTAAATCAGAACTTATTCTACGCTCTTATCTTTTAATTTCGGTAATTTCAAAGCAATCTAGTATTCAAATAAAATTTTACTTACTTGCTTTTCAAAAATTCTGATATTGAAATCTAATCATATTAAATTTTAACAACAAACTATTTAAGGAAACAAATAAGATACCAATAAAATAAATTTTGAAAAAACATTGAAAAAATAACCAGATACTAATATATTTAAAGAACACTTTACTAATTTTAAACACATCTACTTCATATCAAGTTATTGAGGAAACGGTGGTACGATGAAATTTGTCACAAGGTTCCGGATATCACATGATAATTCAATGAACTTATCTCTTTATGAAAGATTAGTCACCCTAGGTTAAAGCAGAGCTACTGTTTTGTTTACCAACTTCAATTGCTCGATATTTTATAGGAGGTAGTTTCGTTTTGCAGACCTTAATAATAAAAGGTTTAACTAAATATTTGTATAAAAATACTTGGATAAAAATGTTTAATAATTGTAATTTCAGATACATTTTTCAAAATTCTTAATATCTGAATTTCTGTGTCTGAAGTCAGTCTGAATTACCTCTTCTCTAAAAATTGTCATCATAAAACGTTCGAACGTTTCGAAACAGTGAGGTTTTAAAAAATAAATGCAAAAAACATTACTTTTTAAAGACTTAATAAGCGAACCAATTTCCTGCATAGATTAATTTAAATATTTTGAGTATAAACTCAGAAGTTTGTCTTTTTAGGAGATATTTTCTTTTCAAAAGCTCGCTGGCGCTACAGCCCGTGAAGGACCAAGACCTATGTGTCCACCCCAGTTTTCTTGACATTGGGCTCTAGGACTCAGATGTTTCGATTGGGTGGTCAGCCGAATTCGGGACACCCAGGGTTTCATGCCCCTTCATGCTTGGTACTCATTTTATCGACCCGCTGAAGGGATGAAAGACTGAGTCAACCTAGCCCCGTGTAAGGATTGAACCTAGGACCTGTGGCACTTAAGCGCAACCACTCAATTACCGGCGTCCTTATAAAATAACATAAAAATACAATATTTCATTAAATATTTCGTTACAAATATTTGATGCAATCGCTTTTAACTTAATAGTGATATAAAATTAGTTTTTTTCCAACTCTTCATATGTTTTAATTTATGAATATGTGTATGATGCAATTTTAGTATTTGAAATTATCATTTAACCAACATTTTAAATCTCTAAAAATTTGTATTCAAGCTCTTGTAAAAAAATCTTTACAAAAAACCATTAACAATATTTAAACCAGTCCGAATGATTGCTTCGCTAACAATTTTGATTCATTAAACTTCAAATAAGGTTATAATTTAGAAATAAATGTAAAAGGTACGAGTAACTTTTTTGTAAAGACTTTCTAGTATGCAAACTAATTCACCAGAGCATTTTTGATTCTCCTAAATGACTGCAATGTTTGTCTACATCTGTGCCGCATCAAATTTTATTTACTTTTTAATAAATGAATTTTGTTTAACCCCTTGCCAGGGTCGCCGGAATCCATTTCGAGCAACTACTACGTGCATTATTTGTGATGCCCGAACTGACTTCGGGCAGGAGCAAAATTAACCTTTCTATTTTGTGAAGCCCGAGCTGGGTTCGTTTCTGCCTTTTAGGATACTTAATTTACTATTTTCCTAATAGATGGCATTAGTGGTCTTAGTTTTTCACCGATTACGACTTCAGTCGAGGGAGGGAAATGTTTGCTTGTTTGTTTGTTCATTTACGTCGCACTAGAGCTGCACAATGGGGTATTGGCGACGGTCTGGGAAACATCCCTGAGGATGATCCGAAGACATGCCATCACAATTTTGATCCTCTGCAGAGGGGATGGCACCCCAGCTTCGGTAGCCCGACGACCTGCACGTGAAGTCGAGCACTTTACGGTAGAACAGTTTAACGAGGACCAATACCGCACACCCTCGGTCCCTACGCAGGCTGATCCAAGTGGTCACCCACCCGCACACTGACCGCAGCCAGTGATGCTTGACTTCGGTGATCTGCTGGGAACCGCGTCTTAACGATCAGTCCACTGCGAGATGGGAGGGAAATGTGGGGGGGGTTTTGGGATATACCATACTGTAAAAGATTTGTAAAATGCATGTAGTGAAAATCATATTGTTGTGTTTTTATATTATATTTTACTAGTAATATTTTATTTAGCTACAAAAATTTTTTTAATTTGCTCTAATTGATAAAGATGTGTGTGTAATCCATTACTTTTTTATGTGTATGTAAAAATTATAAATACAGTAGTTATTGCATTTAAAATTTTAGT
The DNA here is from genome assembly GCF_982258835.1 of Parasteatoda tepidariorum. NCBI lineage: Eukaryota > Metazoa > Arthropoda > Arachnida > Araneae > Theridiidae > Parasteatoda > Parasteatoda tepidariorum. Next base: position 86,806,869 of record NC_141765.1, read on the forward strand.
TCTGTAATAAAAAACCATTTTCTAACTTTTATAATAATATAAAGAACAAAATTAAACAGTCAAAAAATTTTCCATTTTTTGTCCATTTTTCTAAAATATGTCACTGTTAAGGGATTAAAGGAAAAAATAAAATTTTCATGAAACAAACTTTTGAAATTACCATTTCATAAATATTTTAAAATAACTAAATTTGCTTAAAAGTTTTTTTTTTTAAAAAAAAAAAAGCTTTAATTAAAATTCTTTTTCAAAATATAAACTGCTACGAATTAATTTTTCCTCAGAAAATGTTTAATCCTAAAACATTAGAACGCTACTCAAAAGTGAGGTTTCAGAAATAAATATTAAGAAATGAATGACTTTTTTAAAAACTTCTCAATATGCATACAAATTCATAATATCAATTTTGATTCACCCAAATGACGCATACTTCGAAAATGTTTGACTTCACCTTGGCCGCATCTTGCATTTGCTTCAGGAAGTCGGTAAATAATTAGATACGAACGTAGAGAAAAACCTGATTTGAATATTTGAAGTTTAGGCCATACTTTCGAAAGAGAGAAGAAATCATACTTACTCACGAGAAAGTTATTTTAGTGACGCAAAGATATATTATAATAAGGTAAAAATCGAAATTCACTGCATTAATATTAAGTTCAAAGAACATTTTTAACTGAATTTCTAGATGCATAACGTAAACTAAAGCGTGATTATTAGACTCTGAAACTGGATCAAGTTAACATCTCGAAAACTGGAGGCGCTAATCTCAAACGAGAACTCAAGGTAAATAATATCACACGGTGATTTAAACCAAGTCTTTAAGAAAACATAAAAAAAAGAAAATTATATAGAAGAAGGGTTGATCATAGGCGTGTTTTAAAACCACTTACCCTCTGAAAGGTTAGGTATAAGTTATGAAAGTTGAACACTAGGTCTTTCCACCACGTAACAGAAGAAATGCAAGTTTTTAAAAAAAAAAATGTTAAACTAAATGGTATCTTTAACAATTACATACTTGTAAATTAAGTAAAAAAAAAAAACAGCATGTAGAGTTATAGTAAACTACAACTTACTGCTCCTCAATAATTGTGGACTTTCGGACATTTTGTTTATGTAGACTTTAGATCAGGATGATATGTATTATGTCAAATTAAATTGTTTACAAAATGTACAAAAATTTTCAAATTCCATACGATTTGCGATGAGCCTAATTTACTTGAATTTATCTTCATTTACTTTCTTTAAATTTAACTTCATCAAGAGATCAGCCTTCCTACTTTCTATTTAAAATTCAGAAGACTTTTGAATTGATGGATTACATTTTTTTTTAAATTTATTTCTTTGATATAATCATTTTTTTTTTTAACTTCGCGTATTATGCATTGAAAATTTATGCCATAATTCTTATTGGAAATACCATATTTATATCCAAATTTAGTGAAAATATTTAATGAAAACGAGACTCGAAACAGATACTTACAATTGATTGATATAAGTACCGAAACTTCCGGGGTCAAAGAACATCGTAGGAAGACAGGTGAATTAAGAATAAGATAAAGACGAACAAGATTTAAAATGACCAAACACTACCCACAAGTCTTGAAAGGACATGGATTGTTAAAAGTCGACCTCAAAAAGGTTATTGTTCCGAAATCAAATTTTTGAAGCTTTAAAAAAAAAATAATAATAATTCCCCTTCCGGAAAAATTTAAATTCAAATTTTACGGAATATCATAAATTAGGGTCATCTGACCCACCAAAGGCTGGGGGAAACTTTCGTTGCAAAAGATCTTAGCAATTAATAACTCTTTTAAATATTTCTTCAATATTTAAAGTAAAAGTTAAAGTGATAGTTAATTTTAATTAAAAGTTAAAGTTATAAGAAAATAAATAGCTAACCAATATTTAGATATTTTCATAAAATAAAAAAGAAACTAATAAATTCAAAGCAGTAGAAATTCCACAAATAGGAATCAATAATGAAATATAATAATAAAGACAAATATACTGGTTCGAATATAATAAAGAACATCGATTTTCCCTATTGTATTAATTTCTTATTATTTAAGTCAAATTACATTTTTCCTCATCTACTTGCTTTTTTTTAATACATATTTATTTTACAATAAAGAAATTTGATACTTTGGATTTCTACATTTGAAAATAATTCTAAATTCAGTTTAAAATTATTTTCTTGTATTTGGTTACAGCTAAATACAATACAAAATGCATTCATTAAAATATTTTTTTCTCACATTTTGACAGGACATTTTCTACTTTTTTAACGGGTAAGCGCCAAACACTAATATTTATTTAAGGCAAATTATTAAAAAAAATACTAATATTAAAAATTAAAAGGAAAAAACATTTCGAGGTTAGACGATTTTAATGGTTGTTTTGTTGACCTACAACTAGTATCCGATCTATAAATGCATACATTTTATCACCTAAATAGCATTTATCAAGTCAAGGTTCGAACTATCGATGCTTTTGATATTAAATACATTTTAAGATTTATCTTAATAGTCATATATATTTGTTTGAATTGCAATTAAACTAAATATTGCAGGGGTGATTTAAATTTATTCGAAGTTCAAATAAATAAAAGAAAAAAAAATCAGAGTTAGAATAATGAATTCCTTAAGTTAAATATAAATAAAAAATCTTTTGTATATAATGAGTTGCAGTACGTAAAAAGTTTGAAACAATGCTTATAATTGAGTTATAAATAAACCTTGAAAAAGTTTATAATTGAAAGCTTAAATAAAAAGTAATAACCAGTATCTCAAAAAAATTTAATTTCCCTACCGTAAATAATTATAGCAAACGAGAACTTTCATTCTATTTAAGAATAGTTTAGCACTTTACAATTTAAAATATATAACAATAAATATTTTAGAGAAATGCATTCTGTTTATGTCTAAACGCTTTTACTAGCTATTGTTTTTTTCCCTGGAGGTCTACAATTTTATTTTGAGTTATCAAATTAATTCGTTGAATAAAAAAATGTTATACAAGCCTTTTTAAAATGGATATTGAATTCTAATAAATATTAGTTCTTCATCTGAAATTATAAAATATTAAAAAGGCTCTAAAAAACCTAATAAAGCAAAAAATGTTAGTCTTTAAAATGTGTTCCATTCAAAAAAAATATAATAATATTAATAAATAAAGCAAAGAAATAAACCAGAATTTCTAAATAGCATAGGTTGAAAAATTAAAGACAAAAAAGATATGCAATTTGGGAAATGTTAATTGGGTATAATCAAATACACTAATAGTCACGAACATATTGTATTCAGTTAGAGTTATTTTAAAAGCATGTACTTATTTCCTTAATCTTACCTTAAAAAGGATAACGGCACCCCCTTTGAAAGCATTTAGCAAACAAGCCAGGCAAAAAGTATTACATTTCCTGGTATTTTTCTTTACCTCATTGAGTTTTCTAATTTTAACTTCAAACGCAACAACAATCAATCAAATATTCGAAGATTTCAAAAAAAGAATTCTTAACCTCTTCAGACTAATGTTTACAATTCAAAAACACTATCAATTGAAGATTATTTTTTTACAAATCAAAAATTACATGGATGAAATTTTAAAAAAGAAAAAAAAAACGTTCTTTACACTTTTCAAGACGACCGAGTCAATAAATGCATTCGTAAAGAATCGGGAGGGAAGAAATAAATAGTTTGTAGCGATTCCTGGCAACTACTTTGAACCTTGTTTCTTTACTTAACTAACCGTTAAAAGAATATAAAATTTCATTAGAATGACATTGGAAGCAAACTAATACAGAAATACTGTCAAGAACGCCCACCTTTGATATATATTTTTAGAATCCTCTTTAAGATGAAAAGAAAGCACACACAGTGGTCTTCTCAAATTAATATTTTAACGGGAATAAAGCACAAACGTCATCGAAATCTTGAAAATGATAATTAAGGAAGGAGGTAGAACAGAACATCAAATTCCTGTTTAATTGTCCGTTGAGGCTTGATGGTATTTCAAATAATTTCTTTTCAATTCCTCTGTTTCGCACAACAATCAAGCTAGCTTTAGTATATCGGTCTTGAATTCTGATGGACCAGATTTCGATAGGATATTTGTTTTACTAGTTTAAATATTAATTTGCGACCTCTTCCTCAATACGTATGCTTTTCTATCTTCATTTTTATGAAATGTTCTAAAATGTATATTAATACAAGCCCTTATGAAGCACTTTGTTTAATCGTATTATGACATTTCAACAACATTACGGAACCCTTATCCTACTGGGGAAAGAAATTAATCTTCTAATACCTTTAAAATTCGATTAAATGTAGAGTTTATAAACACATTAGAGAGAGGTATACTTTTGACCACAATTAGTAACCAAAAAATAATAAATGAAAAAGATGCAGGTAGGTATTTTATTTACGTCACACTAGGGCTGCACGATGGGCTATTGGCGACCGTCTGGGAAACATCCTTGGGGAAGATCCGAAGACATGCCCTCTTTTTTTGATCCTCGGCAGAGGGGATGGCTCCTCTGCTTTGGTAGCTCGACGACCTGCACGCGAAGTCAAGCACGTTACGGTAGAACAGTTTCACGAGGACCGATACCGTGCATCCTTGGTCCTTACGCAGGCTGATCAAAGTGGTCACCCACCCGCTTACTAACCATATCCAGTGATGCTTGACTTCGGTGTTTTACTCTGTGCCGTATCTTTACGATTAGTCTATTGCGGGACAAAATAAAATGGAAATCAATCCTGCTTATATATACAAACCAAAAAAATTTATTTCCCTCTAAATAGGTTTTAAATTGAAAATAATTACAGATATATTCAAATAAGATTTTTTTAAAGAAAAGAAAGTTCTTTTTAATGAAAAGAAAGATATAATTATAAACATTAACTGATTTTTAATTTTGCATATTTTGAAATAGAAAAACTAAATATTGAAACTGTTCATGGGTTTCTAAACTAATTTAAAACTTACTACTTCAAGCGTAAAAAGGTCAAACGCCATTGAACAATGATAAACAAAACAACGTATCAAAACAATGCTGCATCTTTATTTTTTTTTTGTTTAAAAGCTGTTTTGAACTATGGCAAGAAGTAGAGCAGACATTTATTAACTTCCAAACAGATGTTTAAATTTTACATCGTATATCACACGTAAAATCCAATTTATGGTTTAACAATGTTAAACATAGAATTGAATGTTAGTTTAGCGGGAACAAAGTAGCTAAGTTAAGGGATGCTGAATAATGGATTAAACCAATCTCTTGCACAGATAACGTTGGTAAAGAAAAAAAAATTAATTGGCGAATAATTTTTTAACGTACTTATTTCAGTTCAAGGTTTAGAGCAACTGAACTATAATAGACTTTAAATAAGTATTATAAAACTTGAACTTCGGTAATATTTGTTAAAAATTAGGTATAGTGATCCAACTTACCAACCTAGATAGAAGACTAAGATTATCTTGAAACAATAGCGGAATTAGCCAGTTCAATACGCTTTTTTTTGGGGGGGGGGGTGAATCGTGCCATCCTTATTACAAGTCTAAATAGCCAATATGCATGTTCAATACTTTTTGAGATATGACGATTTAAAAGATATCAATGCTTAAATGATAAAATGTAACATTGTAATAGATATATCTCAGGGAATGTTTAAATGTTTAGTCATATGTCCCACTAACTTGACTTTGATGTTTTGACAAATCAAAAACATTTTTAGTATTTGGTCTTTTCTAAAAAAAAGCACCATAATAATTTTTTTTTGTGAAATTTCATTCCATTAATTAGACTAACGTTTTTGATAGGACTCAGTTAAAAAATTTAAAGATTTTATTTTGATATAAACTTTTTTGAGATGGCTCAAAAAATATTGGAAAAATTTTTCGAAATCTATAAGTCATTAACAGTAGGTAGGTTGAATGGAGACTTAAGGCAAAGGAGCCAGAAGCGACTATAATACACTAAATTTTACTAAATCAAAAGGATTTGAAACTAAGTTACATTCAAATATGAATTTTATAACAAATAGAAGGAAGAACAAATGGGTACATTGTGGATGTGAAAATTGGTATTTACCAGAAGATGGTAAATCTTCTAAGAGGGTATTTGTTGCTTGGATTTTATTTAACAGCTGCATGAAATCGTTATTTTAGGCAATGTCTTATTACTGGACAGAGGCCATTCTAGATTAAATGTATCGTTAAAATCGACGCCTCACAAAATTGCTTATCGTTAAAACGGATTGTTCACAGGATCGAGAAAACAGACCTTTTACAAAACTTTTCTTTTAAAAAACGGAGTTAATGACGTCTTTAATTTACAGTTTTAAAACTAAAATTCTTTGAAATACACATTGTTTTTTTAAGTATTTTTTTTCACACAAAAACAAGACTTTATTTTCATATCCACAAAATTATGAGTAAAATTCACAAAAACGAAAATTCTACTTAAGCCTAAAATACCCTGGTTGAGAACAAAGCCATTTCAGAAATTCTGTTGCCACTAGAGAGTATTCTAGAGATCAATTTAAGTCCTTTTTCACAATATTGGTTTCGGTAATTATAAGCACAATTTCAATCAGTAGAAATAATTGGGTTTTATAAGTAATATAAACAATGAGAAGCCATTAAAAGTCCATTATAATACAAATTTTTAACTCGATGAGTAGGCGGAATGCGTTTATTGGGTTTTTATAAATAATATAAACAATTAGAAACTATAAAATGTACATCATAATACAGATTTTGAACCCGATGATCAGACGTAATGCGTCAATTGGGTTTTTATAAACACAAACAATTAGAAGCCATTAAAAGAACATTATAAGGCAAAATTTAGAACACGATGATCAGGCGGAATGCATAAAAAAGTTTATTTTCCGACGAGTATCAAAGCAGACAATAATCTAGGAAGTAAATATTCTCAGGAAATCTTGATAATGGTGAAGGTGAACGTAGTGTAAACATTTTATGTTTGGATACGCAACAATGTACTCACTCAAAAAATAAATTTAGGTCACGCTACAAGGACTATTAAATTATTGCCGGTAAAGAAATAATACCACTATCAAAATTGCATATTTATTAAGGAGAAAAAAATAAATTGAAAATTGCATTCGTAATAAGCTGGGACTAATAATACTGTTTATCGATTCCATACTAGTGTCAACCATTGGAATAAATCAAAAAATACCAAAATGGAAAAAGAAATTTCGAAGAACCGAAATAAGAATAAAAATGGAGAAGTCTTACGGAGAATAAACAAGTTAGAATGAATTAAAAAACTTGCAGAAATTGATGAGACATTATCATGAATACAACTAAACTAATTTATCGTATTTTAGTTGAGTATACAGTATTGTTTCTATTCAAAATAAGATTTTTTTTGTGTTTAATAACTTTCTTTTATTACATTTGGTTTTGCAATCTAGCAATAATATGTAACGAGTAATTAGTGAATATTACAGAAAAATATATGATCAACCGCAATTAAAAATGCATTTTTCAATGCTTTTAATTATTGAATTAAATGACATAGGATTTAACGGATCTCACAAATTTTCAAAAGTAAAAATGGAAATAAAATGTTATTTCAATTTATTTTTAAATTCTTTTTTTTTAACAAAAAAATATGTTTGTAGGATAATTCTTTGTTTTCTTATCAATCCAAACGCTTGTTTCTCAGAAAAAGAAATTTCCCAATTAGTATTAAACACATTTACTAACAATGATAAATTTTAGGATTTTTGGGCAACCCATGAAAAGAGTGGACTTTTCAAGTTTTGTTTATGCATTTCTAATTTTTTTGGGATAATTGAATCTTTTAAAAAATCAATCCATTTTATAGTTCAGCAGTTTTAATGTAAATAGAGAATAACTATTTATTGGCAATTTTTTCAAAGACTCATTTTGAACTGTATTCATTTTTGCAAACTATGTTTATTTTCCTAAACATGCATTTTGTCCAGTTTCAAAGATAAAAAATTCACCCATATATTTAACAAATACTCTCAGAAGGGGAAATAGATCGACCACTGCTTTTGAGAAATTTGACTTCCTAATGTTTGCGTTTTGAATAATAGAAGATCCCTCGATGAATGTTTTACTTTTTTCTTCTATGAAAGCCTATCGAAATTCCTTGATTAGAAAACAAAATTTGGTGATAAGTAAGGACCCCCCCCCCTTTTTTTATCGAAATCAACTTTTATCTGGTTAGAAAGTTCTAGGTAATATAGAGTAGCATGACGGACAATTAAAGAATTCTGTGGGAGTGACCACAAACCACAATTTCCGGGAACTACCTTTATTTAAATCTTAATAAATTTTAATTTTGCGGTCACACTTATGGTATAATGAAGAAATAAAAGAGATGTTTACATATTGTTTGTAACTAATTACCAGTAAACCTCATTTAAACACACTTCGTTAATTTTAGGGATTATCCCGAGAAGGTGGGGAAGCAATTTAAACTGTGACCTTAACGTATAGAGGATAAAGCGATTCTCAAACAAATGGTAGACCTACATAAGCATGAAGTCTAAACAATGAGAGAGGAAAATAGGCCATTCGAATCGGATGCAAATAGTTGACATGATTGGCACCGTGGTGTAAGATGTATAGAAATTATGCAAATAAAAATGTCATCTAATGTATTCTGTTGGGCAGAAAATTTTTTAGATGCTGATAAATGTTCCTAAGATTTATTTTCCTATCAAAAAAATTATGTTTTGCATTATTAATTTTTATTACAAAAATACGTGAAATTTTCGGATTTTTTTTTCAGGGTGAATTAAAAGTTATTTCGAAAATTAAATCGATTACAAAGATTCAATATATAAACATTTAAGAATCTACAAAAATAATTGTTTCATAAAAGTAATTATAAATGCGTTTATCTAACAAAGTCGCTTACCAGGATATGGTATCGTTTCTAAAGTCCGCATGGGGTGGTTTCCGGGTGTATATCACCCTTTCTGAAATTTCAAGTTCTATTTTCAGAAAAAAGGATAAAGTGAATTTAATGGGAAAAAAGATAATTTCAATGAAACACTTTCTAAGCAAATTTTTTTTTAAATTATTTGTAATTTTAGCGCATAGTTTAATAATTTAAAATGAACTCTTCCGAAAGTTTTGGTTGAGAATGAAATAAGCTTAGCCTTTTTAATTTTTTTAAAAACCTTTATTACGTCAGTATGTTTACTAGGAGCATTCTTGACTAGGTATTCTTTTGGTTTTGAGAAAAAATTTATTCTGAGAAAAACCGAAGCCACTTAAAGTTAACCGATTACACTCCGATTAAGTCATAGAATTTTCTTTTCTTTTTTTTTTTTAAGTATATTTAAACGAATAAAAGACTCATAATAATCTGACATGAGAATTGCCTGAATTATGATTACCACTAAATCGCATTTACACTTTCAAGTTCTGTTTTATTTGTATTAGAATTAATAAAAATTTTAATTATTATTTAACAGGTTTAGTCTCAAAATATTATTCATTGCAGAGAGTAAGTGAATGATCAAAAACAAACTGGTCAAAAAAATTGTTTAAAAAGCACAATTTTGTATCTGTGAAAATTAACTTTACCGGTCCGCGATAAAAGATTGAAATATTTTACTGGTTCTTCGAGTTCGAATCAAAATAATTTTCTTAATTTTTATTTGTGGAAATCTGCATATTCTATAATCCTCATATGTTGTACAGAAGTAGTTATACAGTTTTCAGAAATTTTCAGGCCCATGTATAACCTTTAATTCCAAATTTTTTTTTTTAAATTACCAATTTAGAACATACAATTTCAAAGTTTTGATAATGTGTAGAAAAATTTAATTAATGCTACAAGGAGCTTTTCAACTAAATAAGCGATAGAAATAAGACTTTTTTTATAAAAAAAAATTAGCATTGAAATTCCTATGCTAATATTAGCAAAAGTTGTTTTGAAATTTTAAAAAAAAAACTACGGAGATTTCGACTAACATCTATTTTCAATTATTATACATCTCTTTTTGAAAGTTAAAGTTAAGAGTATCTTGTTCATTAACCTAATGTTAATAACCGAGGCATTTTCGCTAAAATCAGAAATTCATCATAAAAAGTTAGACAATATTTAAAGTTATTATTATTATATCAAAAATTAGGCAATATACAAACTCTTTGTAACAGTAGAATATAAGCTTACATATTATGGTGTTAATTATTCTATGAAATGTAAAAAATTTTATTCTTAGTCTACAGGCCGAAACATGTAAAAGCTGATATTTTAATAATTTGTTTACATAATCTGTCGGCTAAAACAAAAAGATTGTCATTAGAATGAAAAATTAAGCTAATTTTCAAATATAAAAGAAGTAAGGAAAATAGACTAATTTTAAAGCATTGTTAGCTTATAATAAGTACATTGATAGGGAGAGAAGACTGAACATTTTGCTATTAATAAATTTACATTTAGTCTCCTAGCTATCTAGACTATTTTGTTATTTTATTTAGAAATTTCATTTTAGTCTGTCATCTATCTAGGCTATTTTGTTATTTTATTTATAAATTTGATATTAGTTTGCCAACTATTAGAACAATTTTAAAACTTTTGCTTTTAATTACGTAGATAACACATACAACTGTAACTTTCAGAGTATTATTGTTTAACTCTTGTCTTTACAGTCAGAGGATATATATAAAACAAACGCAGAAAGAAAAAAAAAATGTGATTAATCATTGATGAGTTACTGGATTTATCAGAATAAGATCACACAGAACAATATGCTTGAAATATTTGATTTTCTTGATTTAACTTTTATAAAGGGGAAAAAGGACTGAATCTTTAATTGATAAAACAAAAAAGGAAAGGGGGAAAATATAACTTTCAACACCATAACAAATAACAGGTAAAGTTAAACGTGAATGTGACATATTTAAAAAGGTGCTAGGTGATTTATTCCCAGATTTAGGTACAATAAATAAAGATACTAAGATTAATCTAATTTTTGAAAATCTTGCCAATCTTTTTAGTAAACAATAAGCTTAAATAAAAAAATATATGCAAACGATTAATTTTAGAAACGTTTTCCATTATTTTTTTTAATCTTTGGAATTTGAATTAAATGTAATGCTCATTTCCAGTTTGAAATTGTTATAAACATACAATCATAACATGTTAAAAAAAGAAAAATTTTTTTGACAGATCTTTGTACTTTCAACAGAACGTAAATGTTAAAGTGGTCTATAATAAATTGACATTTTCTGATACTTGATTTAAAATTCACAACAATTCAGTAGGTGAATGAAATATAAAAAAACAGTATAATATGCTTAGTACTTATTAAAAATTTTGGAAGTTACAGCTTGGTCGGGTGACAAAAGAAGTTTGTAAAATTTTATAAACAATTCGTAAAGTTTAATAAAGAAAATTTCAATATATATATATATATATATATATATATATATATTGATTTGACAGGCAGAACATAATTATTTATATTTTATATCAAATTTTAAGCATTAGAATTCTTTTTTTTTCAGCAGTAATATTTTCTGCGAAAATGACAAGAATCACCACAAATCAACGTCAGGAAATAATTGGCGAAAAATCGAATAACATAAATATAAACATGTTCCGCAAGTTTTTTTTTTTTTTTTAAAAATAAGATTCTAAACAAGATTCTTCGTTGAACAATGATCACAAAGTTTTAATTTATATTTTGAAAAAAAAAAGAGGGGAAAAAATATTGTTAATATTGAGAAGGTTCACTTACCGAAATGATAAAACAAATAGTGAATCACAACGCCGAATTAACACATGCTTTCACGGAGGAAGTTAATTCATAACTGCTGCAAAGGACAAGTGCACTAAGTTAGTCAGACGATACCGAACTTTGACAACTAAACAATTTCCAAGTCTAACTTTTAAAATCGACTGTGCTGCCATCTAGAGGGATATAATAAATCAAAATAACTCATCCTTTTATTTAGTAAATAAAAGCGGAAGGAAGAACCGAAGTTCACATTATTTGGAATTATGATTGCGTCACTTAAGTGTGACTCATCGTGCTAGTTTTATTTGATCGATGAAATGAGATAAACACTGAAAATTCTCACTTACAGAAGGAAAATTTCTGTAAATCAATTAAGAATGACTAATAGACAATGTTATATGAATTTATTACGTCAAAGATAATTATAATTGTGTTTTTAAATTAGTGCAATTTACCTTTTTTTCCGCCCTAAAACATTGACACAGAATGTATTTTATTCTAATCAGGAATTATTATTTCTTTTTTAATCTCAAAATTATTTTTCAAATTTCTTTCGTTAAAAAACTAAGCATTTAAAGTAAAGTCTTTACGAAATGTAATGGTCGTTAGAGTTATAACGCAAGTTTTTTTTTCTTTCATTTATTTTTTTTATTTCTTGCCATTACAAATATTGCATGTTTTTATTAAATTATTACAGTTTTTTTTTAGATTATTACAATTTCTATTTCCTTTCTAATAAATTGAACATCTTGTTTTTCAGAGAACTGGAGTTTTCACTAGATCTAGATGGAATGAAACATCAAATAATGAATGTTTATTTCACGGGGTGGCGTGTGTGGTATTGCAGTAATTAATGCTGGGTGATATGGATATTTTAAAACGACGGTTGATCTTCGGGTTATGTCGATATTTTATTATATAATCAATTTTTCCGCAACCGGCTCGCATCGACCACAGTGGGATGATCGCCAAGACATGATTCCCAGCAGATCACCGAATTCAAGCATCACTGGCTGCGCTGCGGTCAGTGTGTGTGTGGGTGATCACTTGGTCGTTGGGCTACCGAAGCGGGGGTGGCATCCCCTCAGCAGAGGATCAAAATTGTGATGGCATGTTTTCGGATCATCCTTCAGGATGCTTCCCAGACCGTCGCCAATAGCCCATTGTGCAGCTCTAGTGCGACGTAAAGGAACTACAACAACAACAATAGATCGCAGTGCTGACGGAAAATATCCTCAGTGGTAGACGGATCATGGACTAGAGTCTCCTTGCTCTAAGGCTAACTGTGGGAGGTTTTGCTTCATGTAACGCAAATGTGGGTTAATTCCATCAAAAAATCCATCCTGAACGCTAATTTCTCCCAATACTTGATCCTGGAGTTCCTTGTCTTCTGGATTGGGTTCAAAATTACAAGGCTACGGAGTTGAACATTAGTAGCCGTAAGCCCAAAATCGGTTCGGCTGTTCAACAACGATTATAAGATAAAATAAAATAGTTTGCGAAGGGCTGTATATATCAATATCATTAATATAAAATAGTACAATGAATTTGTTTTTTCTCTGTTGATTAAAAAACATCTTAATTTTTTACTGTGGGAGAATTTTGTGGTTTTACTCTCCATGTAACACAAATGCGGGTTAGTTCTATCAAAAAGCCCGAAGAATTTTAATCCAAGCACCAGATGCGTCACATAAAGCTCTAATTTTGCGGTGTGCCTCTCGGAATTTGATGTCTAAAATAAGAAATTAGTCAACGAAACATATTTTCTAGTCAGTGAAGCAAAAAGCGAAGAGAAAATCTAGAATCGAATGGGAAAAGAAATGTCGAAGAATTGTCAAGAACAGCAAGCATTCAAGTTTTTTTTTCTAATAGTTTATTTGAGTAATCGCTGGGCCCAGGTTTCGGGCTCGGACACGAGCCGGTCTCACCTATGCCATGTTTATGTAAAGAATGCAATTTAATAATCGTAATCCTGCTTACTTCTGCAAAGAATGTAGCAATCTTACATATTTCTGAAAAGAATATAACAGTCCTACATACTTCTGTAAATAATGTAACAATCCTTTATGCTTCTGCAAAGAATGTAACAATCTTAGTTATTTCTGTAAAGAATACATCATAACTGCGTGCTTATGTAAATAATTAGCAATCCTTTATGCTTCTGCAAAGAACGTAACAATCTTACTTATTTCTGTAAAGAATACATCATAACTACATACTTCTGTAAATAATTTAACAATCATACATGATTCTGCAAAGAATGTAACATACTTCTGTAAAGATTGTAATTTTAAATTTATAGTTTAAATATGAAAAGATGTCAAGCGATGAAGATTTTCCCGAGTTATGAGCCCAGCTGACACGAGAAAATGTAACTTCCACAAAAAAACTTTTAAAAAAAATGGAATGTAAAAATTCAAAAATCGTGAACATATATAAATTTTTTTACTTTTCTCAAAATTTTTTGGAAAAATATCATTATTTCAAAAGAAACAGGCATCTTTTTTTTTCTTAAAAAAAACTGTTTTAGTTAAAGAACCGAACTTTATAATAAAAAAACAAAGTTTATTGGAGTTGTCGAGTATGTTAAACTTATTTTATCAACTTTTGTCTTAAGTCTAAAAGATAACGAAAACACCTGGGCAAATAACTGCTCAGATAAATGAATAAATGGGTGTTTTTAATGTATTTGAATTGCACAAAGTAATTGTATACGCTTAGTCAATCTTATAAATAAAAAGCACGCGATGAAAAATGTCGTGTCTATTTAATTCTTAACGCCAAGTATTGTTTTGACGTAGCATTGATAATTAATTGGAATTTTTTTCAGTCTGTTAATGTTATTGATACGTTGCAAAAATTATGTGTTGCACAGTACATTACATAAAATAAATAACGGTAAAAAAATTTAAAAAATATTGTAATATGCTTCATAAATTTATACCATTAACTGCTTATTTAAAGTATACTGAGAGAAAAAGCATGATCAAAACTATCAGAATATAGTAAAATTTATCGTGCTTCTGGCACTAAGAAAACACCAAAGAGCTCAATAGTTTTTACCGAAGCGCTTTGGTCATGTTTTTGGTTAAAGTAATAATAAAATACGGTCTAATAATGTGTGATAAAATTAGGTATTTGTTGTAAAATTGGTAATTTTATTACTTAGACAGGCAAACAAACTATTCTCTCGGTTAAATTTACTTTTCAGTTTTGTATTTTTTAATAAATGAGTGGCTATAAGAGACTGCAATTTTGAGAATCCTAATTTCCAGTAAACCGTTATCGTTTGAAAGGAAAACTTACCAAATGAAGGCTTAATTATATATTTTAGTTATATTAACTAGTAATATGGTAATTTCTTTTAGCGGAAATGTTATTACCATACAATATGGTAATTTTACCAGATTTTTTTCCTACGCGTACAGTCATTAAGGATCTAAAATCAGCATAAGCAGGTTTATAAGTTGAAAATGTTAATTATGAATTCTATTAAAAATCTATGGCGCATTATTCATTTCTATTAGACAATAACGTTTTGAAATGAATCCTACGAGTGCTGCATTTATTCTATAAAAACATAAGACTATTTTATATTAAAATGCGAGCTTTGAAAGCTATTTAGCACTACATTTTTCTTTGAGTAGTTTAGTGTTCACAGGTGAAGATATTTTTAAAGTTAAATTGTAATTATTCTTTTATTTATAAGGAATTAAAAAAATAGTTCAAAATATTTTGTGATGCAGTGATATATTCAATCATTTTTTGTGGCAATCATTTTGTGATGCATTCAGTCAGTTAATTTTAAATTCAAAATTTAAATTTTAAAAAAATGGAAATACTGATTAATTTATGTAAAAGTGTACTAAAACGATTACGTGGTTTATAGATTGCTTATTATTATAATTATTATTTAGTACATACACCTTTGGAGACCATGTTAAGTGCTTTTAAAAATAATATTTATTAGTTAGAAATCTTTTAATTGCGTCATGTGCAAAGATGAAAAATAACGTCATTTTAATGAACAACTAACTCGTTGTACTCAGCAAAAATAACGATATGTGTATTTATTTTACGACTGTTTATAAATTATTAACAATAATTATCTCATCATCCTTAACCATAATGTTGTTTAATTTTGCGACTAACTTAGTTGGGTGATAAATTTAATGATAACTACTAACCCAAAGTCGCAGTAAATATTTTTAATCTATTTTAATATATATATATATATATACATATATACAACATACAACAGCTCCATATAGATAATTCATTATTTAATATTTATCAACTATATATTATAAATATGCTCATATTTTAATTTATAATTTATATATATAACATAGATATTATAATATTTAATATGTATACATATAGCATAGATATAATATATATTATAATATATAGTATTGCTCAGTGCTCATTTTATGCTCATAATAAAATGTATTACGAATATGCAAATATAAATCAACAGCTCCATACATGTATATTAACTGTCCCATTATGCACTACATATGTGGAACTGTTGTAGTATATGTGAGATACACATTTGTAACATAAGTAGAGATTAGCATTTTGCTAGCTAAAATCAAAGGCTTTGGCCCTGGTTTACCAGTCTCTATGTGGTGTATTCATTTTTAAAATCATAAAATTTTTTAGTAATAAATTTTTACTTTGTTTTTGTTTATTTATTATAGAATTTTACGCAATGTATGTGCAGACAAAAAGCGGTCTACGTCTAAAACCACGTGTTGAAGCATTGTCTGAATTTCAAAAGGAGACAGTAGTTTAAATTTATCAATTATTAAACATCAAACTAATTATTTCATTAAAAATTAAACTGAAATTTTTTCCTTGTATTTAAAAATAAATGTGTATCGATGTTTAAATTATGGTATTCTGAAAACAAATTTAAATTCAATATACTGTTTTCTACAATTAATATGGAGAAAATTAGATTCCATTGAAGTAATATATACAGTATACTAATCATCTAAAAATGTTTTATTGTTAAATCTTATGAAAATAAAATTGTTTATGGTTCATAATTCACATTTAAACGCATCATCACAGTGGATATCGTTTATCGGATAGAGTTATGACGTCAAATAGCGTTTCTATCTCGAACTGAAAATACTTTGTAGTGACATCATTAGCACTACATTCACGTCAGATAAATTGGCGCGAAATAGCATGAGTTGATAAAGCTGATTATTATGATGATAGATTTGGTGCATATTTATGGAGTAAAAAAATTTTTCTTAAATTTATAACATTATTAAAGAAGTCATAATCTTAATTCTTAATCGAACGTAGCGAGAAATGCCAAATAACAAGTGGCTGCTTCCACTAGTTATTTGTAATACACATAAATGTATCTATCTATCTATCTATCTATCTATCTATCTATCTATCTATCTATCTATCTATATATATATATATATATATATATATATATATATATATATATATATATATATATATATATATATATATATATATATATATATATATATATATATGGTATATATATATATACAAAATTGTTATTGAAAGGAAAATTAAATCGATTAACTATCTTCTCGACGCAGCTGTGCAAACGTGACTATTTCGTAGATAATTCATATTGCTTACATTTCACTTTATTTTATTTCATTGCTGATGCTGAACAGCAGACCTATTTTGGGTTTACGACTTACAAAGTTCAACTACATAACCTGGAAATTTTGAACCCTACTCTAAAGGCAAATTAAACCATGTATCAAACATTAGGAGAAACTAGCATTTTTGAAGACATTTTGATGAAAGTAATCAGTATTTGCGTTAAATGGAGTGGAAAACCTGAAACGGTTAGCCTGACTGCAAGGAAATTTTAATCTATGAGCTGGCTACCACTCATGATATTTTTATTCAGTACCGTGGTCGATGTGAGTCCAGAGTAGAATTTATATCGAAAACCTATCCCTGGGATATGAACCTGGATCAACTCATGGATATACCCTGCACCAACGCAGCTCTCATATCGATTAAAGCGCAATATACAGTTATAGCATTAAATGTAAAAAATTTCTTTTCAGCATAATTTTTCAATACACATTCTTTGATTTCTAACTTGGCCAACCATTTCGACAGAACAGCTGGTTTCGAAGGACCACTTCTGCGAAACAAGTAACAAATTTTTGACCAATCTGCCAATATTTCAAAATCATAGTTCTTATAACCGCATATTTAGTAAAGAATTCAAATTTGAGAAGTAAATTTGACTGAATCGATGATTTTATAGCCATGATCAAGGGTATCATGATAAGGTTACTAAAATTTATGACGTATTATAAAACCATATTTTAGTGTTAATTTTACCGAAAAGCACTTAGGAAAAAATACCGATCTTTTTGGTGTTCCCTTAGAGCCAGAAACATGATAAATTTTATTATATTCTGGTAGATTTGACCATACTTTTTTTTCGCAGTGTGCTGAACTTTTATTTAACGCCGCAAAACATGTCCTTAGAAGTTCACACAGCATGTTAGGTTATTTTTTTAAATGCAATAATTTTGCTAAATACTTAGTTATCAATATAACGAAAGTAATTTCTGTTTTTTTGGTGTGAAATAAACTCAACTTTTTTCTTTACAAAAAAATGAACTTTAATTAGTCAAGTATTCTACTTTCTGTTCCATGAATTTTTTCCATCTTTCTGGGAACTTCGTGATCTCTCGCTTATAGAACTCCTGGTCCTTATCAGCAAGAAACTCAAGCAAATTCAATTTCAGGACATTATTATTACCGAACTTTTTACCATTTAAAAAGTTTTGCAAATTTTGAAATAAATAATATTCCAATGGTCGGAGCTATATGGCGCATGCGTTATTACCTTTCAACCAAGCTACAATACTTTCGTATGTTTTGTTAAAAATGTGTGAGACATCGCATTGGAGATGGAACACGATTCTTGTCCGATTTGTGATCCCCCATACAGTCCCGACATTGCTATATTAGATTATCATTTATTTCATTATTAAAAAAGCTTTTAAAATGGTAAAAATTTCAGTAACACCAAAAATCTCAAACTTAGTTGAGTTTCTTGCGGATAAGAATCTTAAGTTCTATAACTGCGGGGTCATGAAGTTACCAGAGAAATTGCTAAATGTTATCAAGCATAATGAAAGATATTTGATTGTTTAAAATATATTTTTTGTATAGAAAAAATTAAGTTTTATTTACCACTAAAAAACTGAAATTACTTTCTTGCTTATTTAAATATTAAGAATTATAAATAACGAGAAATTTTTAAACATTAAGTCAAGAAATATTTTAATTTTTGTTCTCACATTGATTTGATAAAAGTTCATATTAAACTGTTAAGTTTATATTATTATTTCCAATTTTCTTAAAGTGTGCTTAAAAATCGTTACTTTTTTGTTTTGAACTTGGAGTTTTACCTGTACTGTTCAAAATCTGTACTGTGTATTCGGCGGTTCCACCATATTGTTCTGTACGTGAGGGATTAAATTAATTATATATTTCTCGAAATAAATAAATAAATATATATGAATTGGTGACTTAGGGATAGAGCTCCCGTCTGACAAATAGTTGTCCTAGGTTCGAATCCCAGTGATGTCTGGTCGATATGAATTTCGCACCTGGATCTCACTGGTCACAGTGCTGACGTAAAATATTCCCATTGGTGGACGATTCATGGGTTAGAGTCTCTTTCCAATCGGGCTAACAGCGTCGGAGATTTTCGAGGTTTTCCTTCCCATGTAACACAAATGCCGTTTAGTTCCATCAAAAATTCCTCCACGATGGTTAGTTTCTCAAAATGCTTGAACCAGTTTTTCCCTTGTCTTCTGGGTTGGGTTCACAATTACAAGGCTATGAAATTGAACATTGATAGTTGTAAACTCAGAATTGGGTTGGTTGTTCACACACAACGGCAGTTATAAAATAAAATAGCATTTCGTAAATATGTATTTATGTAAGAAGTAGCTAAGTGTCAAATGTGAATATATAAAAAGAATTTTATTCATATTCATGAAATACCTGTCTAAAACTATAATTTTTATTTTTCCGCTCCGTCGTAGAATTGACATCTGACTTTAAGCAGACACTCTAACTACTACAGAATTGCCGTAGTTTCAAAAAATATTTTTCCTAGTGGTAGCAAGTACAATGTATTGATATTTTAATAATTTAGAATTTAAAGAATTTATCCAACACTAAGCACAAATAATTTTAACAAATACATGATGGGTCAAAGAGATTAATGCTTTACTTAAGCTCGAATAAAGTTTTTTTTTTTAAATTTTATTTAATTTTTTAAAAAAAATCTACTTTAGTTTACCTACCACTGTAAAAAATAATTCGCAGAAGTCTTATGGAGTGTCTGCTTAAGTGTTCGTACTTTAACCCAAATTCACTGAGCTTTTCACAGCAGACTTTTACTTATGTTAAATTAAATTACATCAAATGTTATTTTCTGATAATATAGCTAATTTATGCATATATATTTATCAACTTATGCACGTTAAACTCTTTTGCAAATTCTATTGTATTTAATGAACAATATTTCACTTATATTTATATATGTCAACAGATGTCAATTTAGATTCGATATTCAAATGTTATATCTATTATATTTATCTATGTCAACCTATGTATATATATTTCAAATTATGTTTATATTTATAAGCTTATATTTATATGTGTAAATTTAGTTTCGATATTCAAATGTTTATTTAACCAAGCAAAGTGCTTGTAATTTTGTATTAGCAACCACATCGACTGCTAAATTCAAAATGTTATCACTTTAAACTTATGTGAATTTCTAGATGTATGGGATAGGGGCCGCAGCCCGGCCCAGGTGCCCAATTTTTTATAAATAAAGTAAATGAAAGTACTTTAACCCATAGCTATTTTTAAAAGTATATTGAGAAGAAATTCAATTAAAAAACACAATGGATTTCTGAAAAAAAATTATGTCTATCTATCCAGAAGTTTTATTAAAAATGAAAATTTTTTTCGGAAAAAGAAAAATATTTTTTTTACTATCTTAGAAAAGCATATTAATCTGTTCATACAAATAAAATGCGTAAAATAAATGTTGGAAAGGACTGTATTTGGCAACTTTTCTCTTTTGAACCTGTATTGTCAACTTTTTTAAGTACTTAAAAGAATAATTACATGGCATATACAAAAAATAAATAAATAAATAATAAGATAAATATTTTTCTATAAATTGTGGGTTGAATTATTTTCGTTACCAAACTCTCATTTTTAGTTGGATTCAGAAATAAAAATAAATTAAATTTTTGCTTACGATAACTCTAAAATGAAAAAATCAAACTACTGCTACAAAACTATAGCATTGAATTTATTGCTATTTAAAAATATTCGAAATTATGTAAATGAAGAAACCACGTGCGTGATTTAATATTTTCATACAAAAACTTGAAGCTCATGAATTTTCCTGATTTAACGAAAGACTTATAATTCAATATTCTCTCAAACATTCTTCATAAACTTCAAAATTAGTCCACACAAATGTTTAATATGAGTTTTGGGATCTTAAAGAGTTTAAACTTTCTTGGATCCTGTTTTATAAAGTGCAACAGGGCATATTCAAAACTTTCATGGTATATAATTAAATAAAAACTTTGTGTTCTACCATAAATACTTTAAAATGATTACATTAATAAACTTTTAATATTTGCGTGTTTGTATGTGCTTTATAGCTGCCTTGTATATATATTTCGCAGCAAAACATTCTATATGCTTAAAAATTCTTTTATTCTCTTAAATAAGGAAGGTAGGTATTTTATTTACGTCGCACTAGAGCTGCACAATGGGCTATTGGCGACGATCTGGGAAACATCCCTGAGGAGGATCCGAAGACATGCCATCGCAAATTTTGATCCTCTGCAGAGGGGATAGCTGCCCTGCTTCGGTAGTCCGACGACCTGTACGCGAAGTCAAGCACTTTATGGTAGAACAGTTTAACGAGGACAGATACCGCACACCCTTGGTCCCTACGCAGGCTGATCAAAGTGGTCACCCACCCGCTTACTGACTGTAGTCAGAGATTTTTGACTTCGGTGTTCTACTGGGAACCGTGTCTTTACGATCAGTCCACTGCGGGACTTGTCTTAATTAAGAAAAAAATGAATGAAAAATATTTAATAAATAGGAATATACAAGGGAAATACTTTTTTTCTAGACATTGCGAAAATCTACATAATCAACCCAAAGTGATTATGGATAAACTTTGTAAAATTTAAATACTTAAAACTAATTTACATCGAAAAAAAAATTCCCTGTAGCTTAGAACAGTGTTAAAAAGTTGATGTAAGGTATTCATGAGTTTATTCAGTGTTTTTTTTTTTTTTTGAAATTTATTTCAATACAAATTGCATTTTTTTCCAGATTTATTGCACTTATTTGAGTGTAATAAGTGTTGAAAAATGTTATCATCAACAACTATAGTCAAGAAGTTTTCATAATTCGTTCGGACTTTTTAAAAATTAATTCTAACTCGAGTTAATACGAGATTCTAATTCGACTATCTAATATTTCCGGAGCATTTTGATTGAAATAAATTTTTGAAAACTGGTTCATAGGCGAAGTGAAATCACGCAGGGAATTTTAAACATCCTACAATTTCACAAATGTAAAGGAAAAGAAAATGAAATCCGGGCAATATTTCATAGAAAGCGGAAGATGCTAGATAAATACAATAGACATTTACTAGTTTCATCTGTGTCATCGTCACTTAATGCCTGAGTCACAGAAAGGTTAATCAAGGTCAGTGACGGCAAATGTCAACTTTACAGTGATTCATATAAAAACAAATTGAGGAGAGATGATTTCGGAATTGTAAAATATGAACTCTTCATTCATCATAGCGGAAGAATAAAAAATTTGTATAATGATTTGTTGTTATTTGTCAATTCGTGTTCTTAGGAGTTAATGCCGTTATTAAAAACCATACATGGTAAAGGAAGAGTTATGAAAAGATTTAATGACATGTAATTAAATTAGATACTAGGAATTCATGACAAAAAGCCTTCCTTAACTAGGGCAGTAGTGATGTAGTTCTGGAATTCATCTATCATGGGTTGAGCATACATCGCCTTCAATCTTGTCGACTGCAGTTATAACGACCATCCATCACAAGGTGACTCAGGTTCGAAACCCAGCTATAGCTGATCGACTCGACTGGCACTGACCACAGTGCTGACGTAAAAATATCCCCAGTGGAAGGCGGATCATGGGTTAGAGTCTCCTTGCTGTTGGGATAGCCGTGGGAGGTTTTCTGGGCTTTTCTCGCCATGTAATGCGAATGTGGGTTATTTCGATCAAAAAGTCGTCCACGAAGGGAAATTTCTTTCGATGCTTCATCCAGGAGTTCCCTTTTTTTTTGAATGGGCTCAAAATTACAAGCCTACGGAGTTGAACATTGATAGTTGTAAACTCATAATTGGGCCAGCTGTTCAATGCCGGTTACAAAATTAAATAAAACCATCCATCAGAGAACGGTGGTGGCTTAGGGCAGTAATCTCCAACCACAGGGCCGCGGACCAGTGCCGGTTCATAGATCAGATGCAGAGATGCCAACTTGCTCCGGAGAGCAAATATATATTTTAAAGTGGTAGTTTATCATATTTGTGATTCTTGATTTAATAAATTCAATTAAGTAGATTTTTATCCACCGCTATTTCTAAATAATTCGTAGGCTTATATGTATCACCACTTTATTGTACTTATGTCATGCCTCTTGAGAAGCAAGCAAAAATAGTCAAATATTTGCAAAATTTACATCGTAGTTATTTACCGCATTTCTAATTATTTCGGCGTGTCCGGAGCAGTTGGCATCTCTGACGATGGTCCGGGTCAAAGGAACTTTAAATTATTTCCATTTTATTTACTGGGGTGTATAGTTTGTCTAAAGTAAGAGCTCCCCTAGCCATTTGTCTGGACCCATGGAGGTGACTATTGTAACGAGGTATAGCAATTTCAAGTAGGGATGTGGAGTCATATTTAAGACAGGTTTTGGCTTTGGGGGAATCAGGAGAGAAAGAAACTCCCGTTTTTGAAATGCGCTATTGCTTGTTTCCATAGCAGTACACGGCCTCAGACTTTGTGGTGGGGGGAGTTCTTACCATAGACAAACTATGTTTCTATCGAGCTTGTAGGACTTTCTATGGACGAGAGGTTAACTAGGAGCTGATAGACGTCATTTAAAGACACACCAATACCATACATGCAATTATATTTTATGTTAAAGGTATGTTTAATCTCTTGTTTGTCGGATTTTTTTTTCGAATTTCCGACCCAAAAAAAGCTTTTTTTTTATTGCTGAAAGTTAATATGCGTTCTACCCTAAATACGAAAATGCAACATATTTTTGTCAGCTAGTAGTGCGATAAAATTATTAACTATATTGTTTTAAGGTGTTTAAGTAAGTATCTGCATAAAATAATTATTAAAATTAAGTAAATAATATTTTGGAAATTAATTTTCCAACTCGACCGTTAAAACAGCTTAGCAATCACTGTCCTCGGACTCACTCTCTGCGTGCATCATAAGTATTTTGACATGCAACGGTAACACTAATGAAAACGAAATTACAGAAAATACAAAAAGATTTTGATTTTAATTCAAGGCAGGAAATTTCTGAGTAAATTGTGAAGAAATAAGGGACTAGTTGCGCCATCTTTTAGCAATATTCAGAAATACAGAAGTATTCACTGGATTTAAGGAACTAACAGGTTACTCATTTTAAGAAGAAAAGAAAACTTGATTAAGGTTGAGTCAAAGTGCTTTATTAGTTAGACACGAGAATGCCTTTTGCATTAGCACTTATTATTTTTCTTTGAATTACTAATAATTATAAGCTGCAAGTACTATATATAATATTATACCTCAATTATTCGCAGACACATGATATTACCTTCGTTGATATCTCACCCATATTTATAGAAAAGGCCATGAACCTTGCCACAAATTGTGGAGCACGTTTCCTGTGAGGAAAGAAATGTAGAGAATTGCTTTATTTATTAGCGAATGCAGATTTAAATAAATATTGCAGTCATATTAAAACTATATTTAGTTTCAAAGTTTAAATTTTGATTTTTAAAAAGCGTTTTATTAATTAAATTAATTATTTTTATATACCAGTTAAAAAAGAAGCATGATACTCAGAATTAGATACGACTTAAGTTTTACCTTTTAATTTGTTCGATAGAAGTAGTAGAATTGAATAAATTCGTAAAATTAGATTCAAAATGAAAGGAAAAAAAATACTGTTTTCTTCAGATTGTATTTAGCTCCAAATCTGAACTTTTTATTTTTAAGACGCGTTTTATTGTATAAATTAATTAATTAATATGTACCGGTGATATGTATCAATTGCGAAATTTTTTTTTCAATTCTTTCACGTTAAAAGAATGCACGCACAATAAGAAACCACGTATGATATAGTCTATAAACCATGCACGAGACCCGCAGTTTGAATTTTTTAAATTAATTCAAGCTAAAATCTGTATTAGTTAGTTAATAAAGCGATTCTCTACGTTTCCTTTCTCACAGGTTACTCAGTTTAAGAAGAAGAAAAAACTTTATTTATAGGGAAGTTAACGTGCTTTATTAGACAAGGGAGCGAACGCCTTTTACATTAACACTTATCAATCATTTTTCTTTGTGTTTCTAATAATCATAAACTGCAAGTTTCATTTTTCTCTCGAATGATACTACAGACCAATTTTTTACAAACATATTTCTTTCATTGACATCCCTTCTTATATTTATAAAGTACCATGCTAAAAATAGTAGATCACGTTTTTCTGTTACAATTGAGAGAATAAGAAACAACAAATGATATAAAATGACTCACGAGACCTGTTTCCGCTTTAGTTGCACAAAATTTACCGTTCATCCACCTTCCACATGAATTACGGAACAACGAATGTGTGAATGAATCCTTAACGATTTTGGCAAGGATAACGATTGTTGATTTAAGACAATTCTTTTGATGAGTTGGTAATTACGGGGCGTTTCTGTCAGGAGTATATTTTATTGATAGAAACAAATGATTCTAGAAATTCCTCTAGAAATAAATGATTGGAGTTGACTAATCATATTATTGCGGATATAATATTATTATGGTTATGTGTATTTTTTACAAGGTAGGGAATATTAAGGCACTAAGTACATTTTTCGTTGTGGTTTTTCACAGCTTGAGAAAAAAATTTGAAATTATTCTAGTGAAAGACATTATTTTATAGATATAAAATTTGAACCATTTATGAACAATATTTTCACAAAAATTTCTTGACAAAAAAATTTAAAAAAGAAAAAAAAAATCAATAGCTGTAAAGTAATAGGTTTTTTCTTTCAATCCTCTTATTCAAAAATTCTAGTTTCAAACATACCTTATTATTACTTTGTCCAACTATTTTTGCTTTTAATTTTACTTAATTAATTTGTTCTTGCTTTTATTGTATGTAATTCAAACTTAACTTTTATTAATTCTTCTTAGTGCAAAATTAATTATATTCTGTGCAAAATTAACTTCCGTGTCATTCTTATCAAACTATTTTATCAGCAAATGATATTTTCCGCATTGCGAAAAAAAGCATGGTCAAAATAAGTAGAATATGATAAAATTTACCGTGCTTCTGGCTCTATGGAAATATTCAATAGCTCGGCAGTTTCTACTGAAACACTTTGGTAATGATTTTGTTAAATTTAATTATAAAATATGCCTTTATAATATGTGATAAAATTTGGTAAATGTGGTAAAATTTAGTAATTTTATCCTGGTACCTTTGAGCGCTGCATAAAAACCATCTATTTGGTAAAATTTACTTTTCAGTTTGTATGTGCGGTAATAAAAACTACAATTTTGAAATTCAGAATTTCCGGTGAACCGTTACCGTGCATATTACTAAATGAATGGTTTAAATACCGTATATTTTGGTTTCATGACCTGAATTATGTTTATTTTGATTTTTTTATTGGAAATGTCATTACCGTACAGTATAGGAATTTTACCAGCATTTTTTCTGTTTGCGCTAATTTGAGAGAATATTTTGAGTGTTAGGCAGTTCTTTTCGACTAAGTATGCGTCTAAATTGTCGAAGACAAATAACATGCCGTCACATATGCCCACAAAAATATCTTTAAAATCACATGACGAGAAAAATTGCTTTATTTCAATTTGTAATAAATTATTTTAAACTGGTTAGGATGATTTCAAAGTCTTGGTTCGAATTTGAAAACATCTTTTAACTATAAACTCAACTTTCCGCAATTTCCTATAGTTACTACTTTTGTTATAAAATATGAACTAGTTGTACAGTGAGATATATTATATGAAATATCTGCATAAAAGATTCAAAAGTAATCAAGATAAACTACTCTGATTTCATATTTGAAATCAGCATTCGAAATACAATCACCATCAAAATGAAAAATTATTTTAGTTGCTTTATGTAATAATCAGTTTTTGTCGCAATTTTCGATTTCACTGTCTAAAACAAATAAGATAAGATTTATTTAGTTTTACAGCCTCCAAAACAAACAGCTCGTATCAATAATAATATTTCATTTATAGAGGTATCAGCAAAACGTATTATCAATTGCCAGTTTCCGAGAATACTGTAATTTTGATAAGAACGAAGACACTTTTGGTGTTTATATGAAATTATTATATTTTTGTATCTTAATTAAAACTGAAAACTGAAATATAAAGTCCATGAAAGATTTATCATATTTAAATTTGGGCCTTATTGTTTTAAATACTTATTGCATAAAATAACTAAAACTTCATAATAAAACTGAGAGCATTATTGATAACGATAAATATTTTTTCTGAAGGTGAATCACTGATAAGTCACCCATTGTGGTATATGTTTAATAAATCATAAACAATGTGTAGTTTGTTGATATGCAACTTGAATTCAAAATTTTTTTTTAAATTTTTATTATCGATTCAGATCGGAGAAAATGAAATTAATATTTTCATGTGATTATTATTCATATGATTATGATTTGAAATCGAGATTCCTGTTCAAATTGTTTACTATTGATGTTGTACATTTTAGTAAAGTCATAATTTGTTTTCAGAAGTTATTTTGCTCAGTGATGTATAAATGCTCATTTTCTCCAAAAATAGCATATATGATTTACAGTTAATTGCTGTAGCAGTTCACTGATGTAACAGTCAAGCTTAAAAGAAATATAGAAATAAATTTTCACTGCTCATTAAATTTAAGTCTTAAATGTTGTCCTTTGTTCTAATTACACACTGAGAAAAAAATTATGGTCAAAACTACCAGAATATGGTTACCGTATTTCTGGTACTCCAAAAAGCTTGATAATTTTTTCCGATGCACTTTGGTAACGATTTTGGAAAAATTAATAATAAAATATGGTTTTATAAAATGAGATAAGTTTGGTAATTTTATGATGGTATTTTAGAGCATGTCACAAAAAACCTTTATTCGGTAAAATTTACTTTTCAGTTTCGCATTCTCTACCAAATATGTAGCAAATATAATTATCATTTTGTAAATCAGAATTTCCAGTAAACCGTTACAATATAAACGTAAAAATTGCCAAGGATTGTTTGGAAAACCATGTATTTTTGTTTCATCAATAAGAATTTTTTTTAAACCAGAAATTTCTTTACCATATACTACTTAAAGTTTACCTGAAATTTTTTACATGTGCAATAAAAGTTCTTTCAATTATTTTAGGTTTAACTATAGCGCAATACTTTAAATTATTTTACAATTAACTATAAGAATTTGAATTTCACTTCTTTAAAACGTGATTCTAGTGAAAAGGGGATAATTTTTGAAAAAGTTCGTTTAAACGTTAGTTCAAATAATTATTAATTTTCTTTACGTATTTAAAATTGTCTTAAGTGAATTTTCTGTTACCAAACGTTACGAAGTATTAAAATTAATTTGTAGGAATTTAAAATCATGTAAATGTCAGCTGATGTGGTGACAAATAAATATTCATTTCGCTACTTCAAAATATTCTAGTATCTGACCTCTACAAGAAGAAAAAAATTCTGTTAAAATTAACGTACTTCATAGTAATGACATTTCTGGTAGAAAGAAATCCATAATTCTGTTTAATAGTACCTAAATATAGGGTATTTAAATCATTCCTTTGGTAATTTTTCCGTTCATATAGTAACGGTTTATCAGAAATTTTATTTTTCGAAATTATGGTTCTCACTACCAAAAATTTAAAAAAGATACAGAACTAAAAGTAAATTTAACCGAATAAATGGCTTTTATGCCACGCTTTAAGGTATATTAAAAAACCATATTTTATTGTTTATTTTACCAAAATCTGAGCTTTGGTAAAATTTACCGAGCTTTTTGGTATTCCCATAGAGCCAGAAACACTGTAAATTTTACCACATTCTGGATTCAACACTTAGGCTATGATTTTATTAACTAAACGAATATTGGTTCGTGACGTATAGTCAAATTTGGGTAATAAAGTTTGTTAAATTTTATTCAACACAAGGTCATGAAATAGAAAATGTACACAGTAATCATCGTCATAAAGTAAGAGATCGTAAATGATAATCTAAAAAGACAACCGGCATCAAATATTGACGTATCGCCGGTGTTGAAGGTGAGGTTAAGGCAATTTTATTTTATAATTTTATAACCGTCGTTGAACAGCCGACCCAATTTTTGGGTTTACGACTACTAATGTTCAACTCCGTAGCCTTGTAATTTTGAATCCAATCCGGAAGACAAGGGAACTCCTGGATCAAGTAATGGGAAATTTGCCTTCGTGGAGGACTTTTTGATGGAGCTAACCCGCATTTGTGTTACATGGAGAGGAAGACCACGAGAATCTCCCTCAGTTAACCTAATGGCAAAGGGACTCTAACCCATGATCCGCCTACCACTGAGGATATTTCACGTCAGCACTGTGGTCGGTGCAAACCTGACACGGATTCGTATCGACCAGCCATCACTGGGATTCGAATTTGGTTTACATCATTGGAAGGCGAACGCTTTATCCCTTGAGCCATCGCGGCTCGGGTTAAGGTAATTGATATAATCTTAATTACCCCAAGCTCGTAAGGTCCATTCGCTGCTTCTTGAAAACCTGCCGCTATGACAGTAGCCTACAAGCAGGCATCAAGCAATGTGCATTCATTAGCACAACGCCTCGAGTTACGCAAGGATAATTGATTGAAGAGTACAAATTGATTGAGTAGTAAAGAAGGCCTGATTGCATAAAAGTACTGAGCCCAAAGCTACAGGTCGGCATCCGCAGGCGGCCTGGCTAAAATTAACTGAAGACGAGATTAAAAGTAGTAAAAAACTATGGGATTGTAAAAAGAAAGGAGATTAAACTTAAGCACCCCAAGCTCTTAAACCCATTCACATGCTCTTAAAAATCTGTTGTCAGGGCAGTAGGCTATTGTCAGTGTACTAAGCAATGTGGACTCATTGGCACAAGGCTATGAGTCACGCATAAATATGAAGCAGCACAAATTGATTGAGGAGGCCTGAACAAAAAAGCACTGAGCATAAGGTCATAGGACTGCACTGCTCGTCATCTAAAACTTACCTAGTTCAAAACCAGGCCGAAAGCGAGATTAAAAACATCAAAAACTAATTTGATTGTTGGAGAGAAGTTGAAATGCGATTAATAGAAATATTTTCAAACTTTAAGCGACAATCCAAACGGTTTTAATGTCTTAAATTCCGACTACTTCAAAATTTTTTAATCTGATAATCTTTTTCCCTTGCTTTCATGATTTTTGATGTTTTATATGTGCACAGTTTTTTAATTTCTTTATTAGAGATGAATGCTAAAAATATTTATTAAAGGTTGTAATTGCGAAATAAGAATTTCCAAATACACCATATCATTGATCTTAATCTAATAAACTGCTTAAAATCATTTTCAATTCACTGATTCAACTTAGAATCATTTTTTTTAATTCGAATCATTTTAATAATTCGTTTTGCTCATTTATGAACTATACTTTTGTTCTATAATCGTAATTTGCATGTTTCAATAAGATATTGAAGGGTATGTACATATAATCAATTATGAAGTTGATTTTGTTCTGTAAAGAAATTAATATCTCATGTATTGTTATTCCTTTTTTTTTAATTAAGCTTTACTGATCGGGAAAAGTTCTCATGATCACCACTGTTACTAACATGTTACGACATGCATTATAAAAACGAAATATTTTTAAATACATCAAGTATGATAAATAAGTCAAGCTAAATGTCTATTAAAAAGATTTAAAAAAAAGCTTTTTCTGCCAAAATAACTGATTTCCTTTGTTATTCTATTTTATGATTTGATATTTAGGTCAAGAGTGTTTTTTCATATAAGAGATTCATTTTAAAACTCGTAAAAAGGAAAACTGTGACCTTTGTATTTTGTGATAAGATAGATGTTTATAAAGACAAAAAAATACTTTACTCCACCAACTATTCGATATAACTTAAGATGCTGATATATATAGTTTATTCTAGGTTGTTCACCTCACATTAGGGAATATCAAGATGTGATGATCTTGAATCTTATCTGATTCATATAAATGCTGATTCCCTAGTCAACGACATGAGTTCTTCCCCATAACATGAGTTCACATCTCGTGGAAATAAATCTGGCCTGCTTTGCCTCTCTCGGCTATCGTGGTTTTTTATAATTTTGATATTCCCTAATATTTACTTTCGATCTTTTCATTTATTTTACAACCGGCCTGGAATAGCCGACCCGATTCTGATTTTACGACCATGAGTGTTCAAATCCGTAGCATTGTAATTTTGAGCCCAACCCAGGAGATGAGGAAACTCCTGGATCGAGAATTGGGGCAAAATAGCTTTCATGGAAGATTTTTTGATTAAATTAAACCGTATTTGCGTTACATGAAGAGGAAAACTATTAGGCGGCGAACGCTCTATACTTTGAAGCACTTTAGCTCTGACTCGCCCCTTTTTTTATTTTACTTTTTACGCCCCTTTTTTTTTATTTTACCGTCGTTGAACAGTCCGACCCAATATTGAGTTTCACGTCCACCAATGTTCAACTCCGTAGCAATGTAGTTTTGAATCCAATCCAGAAGACAAGAGGACTCCAGAAACAAGTATTGGGAGAAATTTTGTTTTCGTGGAGGAGTTCTTGATGAAACTATCCCGTAATTGCGTTACATAGAGAGATAAACAACGAAAACCTGACAGCAAAGGGACTCTTACCCATGATCCGTCTTCACTAAGGATATTTTACGTCAGCACTGTTGTCGGTGCGAATCGGCTGCGGAATTCATATCAACCAGCCATCGCTGGGATTCGAATCAGTTTCACCCTGAGCCAGCAAGACTCGGCATGCCTGCTTGACAACTCTATGATTTCCGTTTGCGATATGTTTTTTCCCCTTGGTCTTGCGAATGAGAGTCTATTTTTGAGTGCCCGAAGCGAATCTATTGTTTCACTTTTGAAATAAATATTAACAAAAAACCTCATATTTTCATTTTTTAATGTTTTTTTTCTAAATTTGTTTGCTTGGCTATCCTTTTCATATTAAATTTTTTCTTTAATTTAACTTTATAATTTATTATAAAACATCTAAAGGCTAATATAATTTCAATGCAATCTTAAAGAGTAAAATAGATATGATTAAAATATATCCAATAAATTTTTTATGTTTTTCAAATTACATTATTAAAATTTGTTTTGAAAAATTCAATGACTTTTCAAGATACATAAAATATTTTAATTCAAATTAACTGTTACTTTTTCATAATGAAGTAAACTGATTTTACTTATAATTCCGACCACTACCTTCTGCCAGGAAGTTTTATAAATGCCAAATTGATCACAAAATACGAACTCTTATACAATGTCTATTTGATTAATATAATCCTCAATCATTACATGCAAATTCCAGTAAGTGAATTTAGCTAAATTATATTATTACCGTAGTTGTTTGAATAACAATAATTGGCTATTGACAAATAATTAAAACATAATTAGCCATAAAAGTTATGAGCCTATTCTGCAAATCTAGCCAATAAACATTCCTAAGGCTACTACAGCCTTTTTACATCATTTTCTAATGGTTTTGCCAAATAAAGCTTATTAACACTAAATTTATTTGCTTTTTTTACCCATACACTCAAATACTGCTCCAATTTGTATACAATGCATAAAACAATAATAATATAAATCATTATTCGTTTATCGTCTGCTACGAAAAGAAAGTCTGGAAGAAAAGGATTTAAGATATTTAAGGATCCGACCGGATTTTTGAAAACAGCCTTAATTTAAATGTTAATTTTGTTTTTGGTAAATTGGGTTCCTAAAATTATAAATCTAAAGCAAGTTTTAATAATTTATAAAATATTTTTTTTGCAAAATAAGGGCAAAGAGCATAAGAACTACAAATGTTTTTTGTCACTTTATCAAATTGTAAAGCATAAATATCGAAATAATCTCAATCTAGATCAATAAAATTGTTTCTAGTGTTTTGAACTATAATCTTTAAAATAATATTCAAATATGCAATAAAGCTGTTCAATATTGATTTAAAAAAAATAAACACTATAACTTAAAGTTTGATAAAATTATTAATTCCCACTTAAACCTTAGATTTTACTTCAACTCATAGCTAAAGTTATGCAAAACGTGCATGCAAATTTTCAAATAATTTTATAATAATTATTTTTTTTTGTAATATGTGCTATCGTAAAGAAATTTTCTCAAAATTAACGTTTTTCAGAAAATGCATCTAAAATACAAGAAAATTCTGCTCAAAGAGAAAGATTATTTATTCAAAAAGTAATTTCTGAAATGAATCGAATCATTGTTCTAAAAATATATTTTATTCAAGTAAAATTTTTTTAAATAATCAAACATAATGAAAAATATTACGTTTGACTTTCGGAAATTTTTCTTCGGTTTTAATTTTGTCTATCAACATGCGAAAAAACTATAACATGATTTCTAGAAATCGGAGAACAAAAATTTAAAGGGTTTTGAAAAGCTAATGAACTCAAGTTAACATATAGATTAAAAAAAAATTTTTTTTCGTCGAAATTGCTGATTTTTACCCTGTTTTGTACAAACAATTATCGACTGTTAACGAGGTAGACATTAAATTGAGATAAAATTTTCCGTGCCATTCAAATGCATATATTCAAATGTAACATTTTCGAACTGTATCTTTCATGATAGAAATATGAACTAGACAAACATTAGAAGTAACAACATAGCACTACAACAAAAATGGCTGGTACAAACAGAATCCAATATGTAAGCCAGACTGGTTTTTCTGTCTCTTTTCTCTAGCACGCATTTTTAAAGATTTTCATATTATAAATTCAAAGAATTATCATGCATTTCCTTATTAAATTCTTCACAATTACCTCTATTCTTATCAATGGAATCTGTATTTGTCTATTGTCTCTTCTTTTAACATATTACAAAACAATACTAAATGCAAACTTTTCTGTAGTAGTGGAACATTACGCATCGTAGAATGAAGTTTGTCGCAAGTACTAAAACCCTCTATCAAGTTGATCTACCTGCGGGCTACGGAGCGAATCATTTTATACGCCGCCAGTGTCTGGTACCACAATACTGTTAAAATCAACGAAAAACTTAAATCCATACAGAGAATCTCACTCATTAACATCACTAAGGCCTACTCTACAACCAGCACGGAGGCCCTCCAGATACTGGCGGGGGTAAAACCTATCCATCTTAAGATTTTGGAGGACACTTGCGTTAAAAGACTTAAGTGGAATTGGAGACTTAACGACTTTGACTCAGAGATGCAGCAGATTCTCCTCACAGCACATATGGATGATCCACCAACTAGGATTCACCCATCAAAACTTATTTCCGTTCCCTACGGTAGATCACTCCCAACAAACAGCGGCCTTGAAATTTTTACTGATGGATCAAGGATGGAGGTTGCCGACTCCGCTACTGATACCACAGAATATAGAACTGGCTTCGACATTGTTACTAAAATGCACGATACTTTAATTGAGGCAACCTCCACCAGGATCTCAAACAATAGTAATGTTTACATGGCAGAATTGGTGGCAATTAATAATGCTTTTTCTGGCTCTCTAAAAAAGAATATCCAGACGCCACTATCTATACTGATTCGCTTTCCTCGTTGAAACCTTACAAAACCTAGTATCAAACTCAAAAATTGTTGAAAACACTAAACAATTATGGCGATCTAATATACTCTGTAATTGGGTTAAAGCTCATATAGGTACTCAATGCAACGAGGAGGCGGATCGAGCAGCTAAGAAAGCCACCGATCTCTGCCAAATTACCCTTGAGGTCCCAAGCTCCATCGCCCAAATTAAAACTCAGGTTAAATTATATAGCATGAAGAGCTGGGGGCTGGAATGGCGGAGTTTCGAGAAAGGGAGACAGACATTCAAATTTTTTAAAGACCCGAAATTAAATAGACTACAAGCAAACTTCTATCTCAATCAATTTTTAACACGCCACGGAGTGTTTGGAGAACACCAATATAAATTATTCCACAAAACTCCAGAATGCAATTACTGTGGTGAATATCAATCTATTGATCACTTGTTAATGAATTATTCTCAATTTCAGACAATCCGGGGCAATAACTTTAATAATATTGGTCAACATCAATGCTATGCTAACCTGACTTGTAGAAATATCATAAAAAAGATTATTAAACAAACTTTAGAGGATGTATTGAGGGACGGTCTTTAATGTCTCGGAGCTTGTTCCTTCCAGCTTGGGTGTCTCAATTTTTTTTTTTTTTTTTTACTATGTCTTTTATAAACTCTTCTTCTTTTACTTGCTCCAATTTTATTGTTATTTACTTTTGTACTATTTAATTGGTTTTAAAAGTACTGTTTTTAAATGTTTTACAATATTGTTCTTTTGTAAATTTTGCACGTTTATCTTTTAAAGTGTTCTTTTAAATTATTCTTTTAATTGACACTTTTAATATATTGCTGTTTTAATGGTTATCACCTAACATGATTTTAGCTGCTCTACGCCCGCCATGTTCATGGGCTGTCCATGTCCATGTTCGTGGCCATGTCTGATGTGTATTTTATGTATTTTATGTTTGTACTGTTTTCTGGATTTTTTTTATTTTAATAAACATTTACCCGTATGCCCTAAATAAGGGCGGGTCGGGGTAAATTCTTCCATATGATTATTAAGTATAAGGGAAAGAAAATGGGTTAAGTATAAAGTAATTTCATTCGTTGCAAAACAATTAGTTTAAATTTTATAAGGAATCAAAAGATGATTAATTTATATTTTCTAATTTCGGAGATGTATTTTTGAAATTATTCTTTTTTAAATCTTTCTAGTATGAAGAATTTTTGTTTCCTTTCTAAAAAAATGGAATTTCAGCAGTCGATTGAATGCCCGGAACTATACCACTTTTGTCCCATTCTTTTTGTGACTTATTCTTCAAGGTCTAGCTACAAGCTAGTCCATGTCCAGGAGGTCGGGAATCCTTAAAAAGTCATACACAGTAAGAGGTGTAGTTCTAATGTCCTCATGCAAAAGCCGCTCACAGTGAATATGCCCTGGGGAGACCTGTGCAGACGTGCACTTGGTGCACACTCGATAAGATTTCAGTCCATCATCGATATGTAAGGCTCCCTATTTGTCCACTCAAGAGTCAGCTGATGAAACTTTGGACAGCTCTATCAACGGTGAGGGGGTGTATTTGGGCGGAGTGGGTGAAGTACGTTGAGAGTGCTGGCAAGAACTCCCCTCATCATGAAGTCTAAGGCCGTCTGCTGCTATGGAAACAGGAAATAGCGCATTTCAAAAAGGGGAGTTTCTCTCCCCCCTGATAACCTGCCTCTCACCGTCCTGAGCCAAAATCTGTCTTAAATTATGATCCAAAACCCCTACTTGAAATAGTTAAAACTCGTAACCATAGTCACCGCCACTACTCCAGACGAATGTCTAGGGGAGTTCTTTACATAGACAAACTATATTCTTTTTGTAGGGCCAAACAAGGTGTGAAAGCCGCTCCATTATGCTTAACTAAAGTCTGCAGGCACAGGAACTAAGTCAGTCTTCTGTTTTTGGGTGCTCCGGGTCTAATGATCCTCAGAAGTTGTCCACCACATTCTTCAGTCATGAGACGTGAATCTTCTGCAGTTCATGCTTCCCCCTTCTTTTTGCAAGCATGAGACAAGTGGTACCGAGCAAGGATCTGCGTTAATAATTCAGTGTATTGCTGTTTACTTTTTAAGAAGACGCGCAACTCATTTGCTTAGATTATTAACCGCTTAACAGCGTCTTTTTTCTGGCAAATTGGGTCCAAAAATAAGCATATTTTTGAGAAACAAATTTCTGTTAAAATCGATTACATAAACTCAAATCAAGAGTCAAAACTGTTACAATTACTGATTTTATGAAATAATTTTAATTTTTATAAGGAGCAAAAACAATTGCTATTTTTACTTAAAGTTGACTTTTCTACTAAGCTAGTGAAAACAAAATTCACGCCTTTTCCCGCGTAAAAGAAAAGCGCCAAAACCTTTTGCAATCATACCTCTACTGGACTACCAGAGCCATCTGTTAGAAACGTTGTAAACTAAAGAAAGAAAAAATTCGGGCAAATTATTGCAATAGAGTAAAAAAGTCAGTCGCAGGAGCGGCGCTCGGGCAAAACAGGGAAGGCCCCTTTTCAAGTACCTGAACGATGTTCGGTCAAAACTGGGAAGTGGTTAATTTAATATAACATCATTAGAAATATTTATAAAATAACTAATTACAGGCAACCGAATGATTTATATATTTCACGAAATGATAATCTCATTACATTTTTAAATCAATTATGTAAATCAGAAGGAAACATTGATTATTATTTTAAGATGAAAATGGTATGAATTGAAATTCGACATATAAAACTAAAAATAACTAATAACTGTAAAGCAAATTCATTTCCGCAAATTCATTCCGCTTTTCTACGAAGGAAGCTCGCTTAATTCTACCGTATTCCGGTAGTTTCGTCCATACTTTTTTTCAGGGAATATATATTTCTGGTTTAAAGATATTCTTATCGTCGAGCTATTTGTCAGTTTCACTTAAAAGGCCAGTCAGAATATATCATTTATCAGAATACTCGAACCCAAAGTTTGCTTGTCTTAAGGGTTGGATTCAAAATAGCAAGTCTGCGAAGTATAACATTGAAAATCATATATCCGTGATATGGGTTGCAATCAAATTAATACAACATTGCCTAGATTACAATCTTCCAAAGAAAAAAAAACTGCTCCATTTTACTGCGAAAAGAGATAAAAAAAATTAATAAAAACAAAATAAATCGATTGTTCATTTAGTATTCGTATCATTATCTGAGTGATTAATAATTTAGCATTATTCTTATAGATACGCACAATTACTCATGAAAAAATAGAAAACTATTTGGTTAACTATTTTAAATCCTTATTTTAGCTATGTTATTAGCTTTTTTTCTTAAATTTCAAAATTGTTTTAAGAAATGTAATGTGAAGTTTGAAACTTTGTAAATATTTTTTTTACATTTTCAGAGTCATTTTTTTATAGGTAGTAGAGCATTTTGTAGAGGTGTCCTTCATACATCAGTCCATTTAAAAATTCAATTGTTAAATAACGATAACATTTCAAAAGATCCGGGAAACGAAGCATTAAATTTAATGAAATTCTCGGAAATATATATTACTGACAAAAGCTTACATTGAATTATTTAACAGCACTCGGAACACAGGCATCCGCATTCAACGACCCTTGCATTTTGTTATTTATGCATTCATGAAAAAAAACTATCATGAGCTTATAAAGCCACGACTTGTAATGAGTGTATGCGTCTCAATCAATCGTTTTACACTGTAGTTACAGTCCAAATTTTTAGACGCACGGTAAGATTCTATGCAAAATCTTAATTATCAGGTGAACAGCTTTACAGCTTTATTGTTTTACGCGGCTGAAAGCAGTTTACACTCGTTTATGTTCGAGTATTAATTGGTAAATATTGTAATGAAATACGTTAAAAATAAATGCAAATATACACTGAAGAGCCAAAAAAAACTGGTATACCTGCCTAATATTGTGTAGGGTCACTCTTCTGAATTTAGACACTTCCGCTGGCCACCGAAATCCCCAGACATGAGCATTATTTAAGATATTTGGGATGTCTTGCAACGTGACGTTCAGAAGATATCCCAGCCCCCTCTTACTCCTACTTATGGACAGCCCTGCAGGATTCATGATGTCAATTATCTCCAGTACTACTTCACACATTGATCGAATCCATGGCACGTCGTGTTGCGGCACTTCTGCGTGCTCGCGGGTAACCTACACGATATTAGGCAGGTATATCAGTTTTTTTGGCTCTTCAGTGTATATAAAAAATCTCCTCGATAAAAACCCATTACATTTATGTTAAGCGATGAGAATATAGCATATAAACTCGTGCAAAGCATGCAATTATTAAAACACTACAGCGCGTCTATTAATTTGGTCTAAATGCCTGATATAATAAATATTCCATATTTATATAATATATCGTCTAATTTATCGTCTGATATAATAACTATTCTATATTTATATAATATACCGTCTAATTTATTCAATTGTCGAATTTATATTATATATCGTCTAATTTCACCAATTCATACACAAACGTAAACAAGTACAAACCGGTTTCTGCGCAAAAGCAATAAAGCTGTATAGTATCACCTGATGATTAAGATTTAACATAGAATCTTATAGCGCATCTAATAATTTGCCCAGGGATTGCAGTTATTGGCGTAACTCTTTTACATTTTTTTATTACATGCAATTGACAAGCTTAAGATATAATAGACCAGAATGTATAAAATATCATACGTTTGTTTTTATTAATTTGTATTCATGTTATCAATTTTTTAGGGGTGTTAGTGAAAAGCTATTAAGGGTTTTATAAAAATGTATAGATAGGAACTCGGAGTCCAAATGGCCTGAAGAATTAATGAAGTATAAATTATATCTGTTAAACGTTATATTGAATCTACAGAGAAATTAATTTTGACATGTTTTGTTTCAGAAGTTTTGAGCTACAGCGTCGTACTGTGAAACCAAAACACTTTCCTGAATGACTGACGTTGAAGATTAGAAAAAAAATACTTTATATATTTGAAAAACTCATTACATTTAATAAAAAATATTTCGCGTATTCTAAAAATGAATTTATTCATAAGTTAAGCATGGAAAATGGTTATCAAAAAGTTAAGGAAGTTTCAGTTTTGCCGTTCTATTTTTTTTCAATATTTATATCATTGGTAAAGAGTAAGGGTAGTTTTGTTTTTTTATAAAATTTATTTTTAACCTAAAATGTTACGATTTACTTTGAATGTATTAAATTTATTGCAAAAAGCCTTTTAGTTTTTTTTTCCTTGTAAAATGTAGAAGAAACAAGGAACTCATAGTTATTCAAGCTTTTATGATTCTTACACGGCGATATATATACAAAAATGTTTGAAACTGTTGAAGTAGAAGAATTAATTGCAAAATATTGGAATTGATTATAAAATATGATTAAATTGAGTATAAAATATTTTTAAGAAAAATTATCATTTTTTAATCTTTATCATAGGTTTCTGGTTAATTCTTTTTATCTTTACTATTTTTTTCTGATTACTAGTTCTTTATTATGTAAAAAAATTCCATTGTTTTCTTTTCTCTGAAACAATAAAAACTTATATCTTTATACCAACCATGGATCTCGAGTTTATTATCACGTGGGATCTACTTTAAAAATTAATTTTTAGGATTCATTAGTTGCTTCAGTTTTATTCGTTTTATTCACAAAGTTTAGATTTTGCAGCTTTAACTTTCGATTCAACGGAATCAGTAACTTTACTTTTTTATAGAGAAGTAAACTCGAATGCAAACAAAATAAACGCAACAAATCCACAATTTTAAACATTTTTGAAACGTTCGTTAAATTATTTTATTCACCCGCTAGAAGCTCATAATCTACAATGTGATGAATAATTTTATTCCAAATAAATAAAAATTGGAAGCAAAATTAGATAAATTAGAAACAAAATTAATTAAATTCATTTTATTAGCTGGGACAAAAAACATACAAAATCATAAAATACCAAAAAGCATTAAACTCAAAATTATATACTACAGTTATTATAAAGATTGTTATGATCTACTTACATGTTTTTAACTTTCGAAGGAAAAATAAATGTATAAATGCATCAACTCACAAAAATCGAATAAGAATACGCATAAAAATACAACGTTTCAATACAAAATATAACATTGAAATAAGCACATTTTCAATACAAAATATAATTCTGATTGAAACAGGTTATCAAGCTAAAATATATAAAAATTATACATGATATCACAGATTCTCTTATTACTTTGATGAATGCTATAAAATTGTGTGCATATGAAATTAAAAGGAAAGGAAAAAAATAATTCATACACTAAACAAATATAACTACATCAAATAAGTGCTTTTACCTAATTTTTGAGAAGAACGTGAGGATTAAAATGATAAGCCAAGAGAATTTATCTATGCACTAAGTCAAAGATAATTTCAAAACTATAATTTCGGACAAAATACATCGATATAATTCAATGAAAAGGAAAGAAAAAAAAAGTTCTGAAATTTATAATATTAAATTTAAATTCGAAACATAAACAAAATTTTATTATTTATCGATATTTCATTGTGATAAAATTAAACAGCAATAGATAATAGTAGCTTACTGGAGAAAAGAAAAATATGT
This sequence comes from Parasteatoda tepidariorum, assembly GCF_982258835.1. NCBI lineage: Eukaryota > Metazoa > Arthropoda > Arachnida > Araneae > Theridiidae > Parasteatoda > Parasteatoda tepidariorum. Next base: position 86,848,440 of record NC_141765.1, read on the forward strand.
ACATACATTGGAAGTTAATGAAGAGATTTATTTCAGAATAAAATTAAAAATAGACGAGTTCAATGAAAGATTTTTAACAAGTTAGAAAAAAATTGTATAATTTCTCGGAAGGGATGCATGTACGAGGGCTGTTTTTTAAGCAAGAGCAATTTTGTTGAGTACACTAATAGGTGACGCGTGCGTCGCAACGAGTGCATGCGTCGAGTCCTAGCATTCCTTGGGAACAACTGTGTAGGTAACCTATACGGTCAATTCTGTGTCTTTTAAATGTTCAAGTTTAACAAATCGCCATCAGCGTATGAAGTACGGTCAGTAATGTGTTTTTAGTAGGCAAAAAACCTGTCTTTTGCGTACATTCACAGGCAGATTTGTGAAGTTTACGAAACTTCCTACTGGCATATTGACAGGAATTTTTGCAACTCCGTGACAATCACTCTCTCCACAGCTCAGTCCCGATCTTTATTCGACTCTTTTGACTGGGAAGTTTTGAACCACCCTTCAATGCAGCCCAATCATTTCTCGGCAACCAGTACAACGATGACGAAGGCGGGAAAACGGTCGTAACCTCTTGATTATTGGAGCAGGTGGCAAATTACTATGAAGAGGGTATTCTAAATTTATTTAGAAGGCATTAAGTGCTTAAGCAAACTTGGCAACTATTTTGAAAGAAAGAAAAACGTATGGAGATTCAAAAAATAAATTTGCTGCATAAATTTTTTGTTTTGTTTTTATTTTCAAACGGCCCTTACTTAAAAACTAACCATCGTAATTTGGATAAAATTTGAAAATGACTTTTTGATGTAAATTTCAAATGATTTTTAGTATTAATCATCGCATTTCCTAGTATTCAAAGCAGCAAGAACACGCTCATTATACTTTAAAATCGCTTCCCGTGCACCTGACCAAGAATGGGGACCTTTCAATCGATATTGATAAGGTAAAGATGGACCTGTGAGTAAGGCCCAAAAAAGTTTAGGGTCTGTAACAAGTAGTTTATGAAGCTGTGGTTTGACATCAATCAATTCCGCTAGTTCGTCCAAGTATGTTATATAATCAACTTGTACTGTATGTCGGGGGGATGGAATATATCTTTCACTATTTGCTTTCAATTTCGCATTAATATCTTGTAGCATGATTTCTTTTGTTGGTAATTTCCGCTTTCCTGTCATTATCAATGAATACCATCTAGCTTGAGCTTCAGCAACTGGAAAAATAGCACCAATTACTTGCACTAGAGCAATAACAGCCAAGCTAGGATGTGTCAAATTAGGAGGAAACATATACTTGTAAAGTTCAACCTTGTTGTGTTTGACAGGAATTATTTCCTCACCTATAAGTGGAAATGCAATTTCATAGCCAGTTGCTAAGATAACAGCGTCGATGTCTGTTTGATGGTCATCGTATTTAAAAATAACACCATTTTCAGTAAAAGATTTAACATCCTCTCTGAGAATTACAGTTCCACTGAGGATTTTGTTGGGTAAGGCATCATTTATGGTAGGATGTTGGCTAAAAACATGATGTTTAGGCTTCAAACCATATGCAGCGTGATCAAAACGCTTGTTTAGTTCATGTTCTATAAACCAACAGGAAATGTTATATGGAGCCATTTTTCTTAAAATGTCAAGATTACGTTTGGTATAAGCAGCATCAAATGGCTTACCATCCGGTCCTACACGTTGAAACAGCCAAGCTCCTCTTCTGGTGCTCAAATAAACCTGAAAATTGACAGTTTCTTAGGATTAAAACAACAAAAAAGAAATCTATGGAAAAAGCTGAAATAAATTTCAAACATTTTACTTTCAGTAGATCAACATTATTTCACCAATGGAAATAGCTATTCTAAGTAATAAAGGGTAGAGATGGGTGAGTACCATTTTTTACGGTATCAGCTCCAGACTGATGCTGATACAACTGAGATTAGTTACAAAAACTTACCATTGTTTATGTAAGATGCAGTTCAAAAATAATTTAGATCTGAATTAATGAAAGGGATGAAGAATTAAAAAGTTTTCATTTCATCTAATTTCGTTACATTTTTATTCGCTGATAATTCAGATTTAAAAACATTTTTGGTCTTAACATAAAATGACATTTAATTTAAATTGCATACAAAATTAAAAGGATTTTGTTAGAAAATAGCATTTTTAATTCGTGTTTATCATCGTTGCAGTCAATGAAGTAATACAAATAGAATAATTCTACGGAACCAAATAGGATATAAACAGTTCATATGTTAATTACGATTGCATCATAAACTTTTTTTTTAATGGCGGGCACTTGGGGGTTGTCCCATTGGCCACTAAAATGCTAGAACTGCTACTCTCTTCTCGTTACCCAGTGGGCAAATGTGGCGAAGCCAAGGCGGTGGAGCAGCGTCGCCCACGTCACACAACCACAAACCCGTTTATAAGGCGGGTCACATTCACACACAAAGGAGAAAGGACATAGAGCACAGAGAGAAATAAACATCCATGCCCTGAGCAGGATTCGAACCCGCGACCAGCGGCTCCGCAGTGAGGCACGCTAGCCTCTCGGCCACCAGGTCGGCGCATTATAATATAAACAAATATTCTTTGACTTATTATACAAAACTCTAAACTCTAAAAAAAAGTGGAAAATTCAGGAATATTAAAACAGTTTTCAGTTTAGCGTTTTTCTCATCTTGTTCCGGTTTAACTTATATAGTCCTAAAAATCGAATATTGTTGTGTTTAAAGAGGAAAATTGTTAGTATTCATATTTTGGAGAAATGATAAAATATAACAATGGTGGTCAAAATAATTTTTATGCATATTTCATTTAATATATTCAGCTTTTTATTATTTACAAGAAAAGAAACAGTTGAAATGAGATATTTCGGTTTTCACATGGTCCATTTTGGTACCCCCCAAAAACTTTATATAAATTTACATAAGGAAATAAAAAAGACGACACATAGAACTCTCAATTTCTTCCTACTTCTGCAGAATTTATAGTTTCAGTATTAAAATTTTAAAAAGATTAATTTTAATTCAGAAAAAATATTTGTTAAAAATACCAAATTCTGAAAATGTTAATTAGCACAAAATAATTACTTTAAAAATCCTATATTATTTTGATAAAGACTAAATAAATAAAACTACATAAAGTACAATTAACGCACTCGTACAACAAATTAAATTAAACAAATTATCCAGTTCTTAAAAATATATTTTTAATACAGTTTTTATTCATGAGTATAATGAAATCATATGGATTTTGTTTATGAAACTTTTGCATTTGAAATATTTCTTCGTTCTTTTAATTAATTAGAATGTAAGCTAATGTTAATTTTTCGTATAAGGATATACATTATTAATATTAATACAAAATTGTTTATTAAATTATATGCAAATTTTCTTTATAAAATTATACGTGACATTTAATTTATGATTGAAAACAAAGTTATTGATTATTGTTTTAAAAATTTAAACGTCACATTAATTTCATGAATATAAAATGAAAACGAACTCCATGCGTTAAAAATAAATTTATGCGCAAAAAATGAACGGTAAAATCATGAACTAATGTACTACATACATAAATTTGGTATATTAACTATAAAGCATAAAACAATTCTGACATTACATAAACAGACAATAATAAATGTACTTCGTAATTTTAACACAAACATTTGATTACCCCCCAAGAAATTATTTAATGAGCTCTTGTAATCAAAAGATAAACTTTATTAAATGGTTGAAAACAGCTAGTTTAAATGATTGTGGAGAAGAAATATGAGTGCTTTGTAAGAAAAGATTTAGAATGTCAGAGAAAGTCTCTTCGCAAAGTCACCAAAAAATCGTAAATATCAACAAGAGTTTCCCCCTACTTAATTCCCTAAAAGGTTAATGCATCTGTTTTCTATAAATTCTAGACAATTGCCTGTTTGAGGTGATTTATGAATAAATAGCCAACATAGAGATGGTTCTGTCGATATCCGACATTTTTAAAAGATTGCATAGGATCCCAGAAATACAATAAATACCATTTCAAAATGCAAAGGACATTTTCCCTTAATGTAAACTGAGGCGGCTATTTTTGAGGTATCAAATGAATCTTCGTGGGGATGCATTAAGTTAAGGGATGCTTTAGAATCAATCTTAATCAGTTAAGTGCATGGGGGAAAGGAATTTTGCTAAGAGCGTTTTATTGCTCATTGATGGAAAGGACAACAGTGACAATTCATGTAGTTCTCTAAACACTTGTTTTATTTTTTGACATGCATTTTCGCAAGTTAAAAATTGCATTTTTTACATGCAAAATTTTTATATATTTGCAGTGCATTTTTTTGTATATTTTATTTTTAATTAATTTTCTTTTTATAATAATGAAATAAGTTGCACTATGTAAAAAAAGGAGAGAAGAAAAGTAAAAGATATAGATAAAGAGTAAAATATATAGATATAGATAAAGAGTAAAATATATAAATATAGAGTAAAATATATAGATATAGAGTAAAATATATAGATATAGATAAAGAGTAAAATATATAGATATAGAGTAAAATATATAGATATAGATAAAGAGTAAAATATATAGATATAGGTATAAATAATATTTTCTCAAAATAATGGACCCTGATTTCCCAATTATTGAAGGTTCCGGATCCCTCAGGCCCCTTGGAATACCGTGTACGAGTCAAACTAGTCACAGATTTAACTTTCTGCAGTTAGTACTTCTGACCAAACCGATACGGGTGACGGGTACAGCGAATTGATAATGGACTCTGTTACCTAAGATAATCCAGAAGCAAAAGTTTTATGAGGTGCTGCCATCTAGCTTTTCAATGAATAAGATTAAGTTATGTTCATTTTATGTTACAAGTTTTAGTGGCTTTGCGGCTGTTTTAATTTTGCAAAGTAATTGATACTAATTGAAATCGCACATTTCATGCTTTATTCATTTAGAGTATTTCATTCTTTAAAGTAGGGGAGAGTGGGGTCAATTGTAACAGGGTACGATTGTAACAGAGCAAAAATTTCAAGTGTCGGGTTCTAGATTTTGTTCCTAGGTGGCGCACAAGGTGTATTTAATAAATCTACATGTACACCCCTAATGGCAACCATTTTTATGTACTTTTGAAAGAGTTACATCACAAAAGATATTTTCACACTACGTAAGTACTTTTTTTGGTATTAGAATATTATATTGTAGCAAAGTAATTTTGTTTAAACAAATAAAAATTAGTAACCGAATATGTAAGTGGACACCTTAATTAACATTTCAATAAAAAAAAAGATTAGTTTTGCCAATTAACTAGCATTGTTTTTAACAAATGAAGCTGAAATGGCGTCTTGGGGACAATTGTAACAATAAGTAAAGGGACGATTGTAACAGCTGAAAATAAATAATCTTATGTTTACAAATTAATACTTAACCCTTTAAGAACCACCAATAGTTTCCTATATCATTTATATTATGTTGCATGTGCATTATTTTATTTGTCACTTTTCACAGCATAAATTAAAATTTTTAACCCCTTAAAGTTAAAAGTTTAAACTTTTAGGTCTCTGTTCATTATTATTTTTACTCCTAAAATATCACTACTATTTTGATCAATAAAAAAATTTATCACAACTATGATAATATGTATAATTAACTATGTTTTAGTTGAATTTATGAACTGTTACAATTGACCCCGTAAGTGGGGACAATTGTAACAAGTGCACGACTGTCAAAAATTGTTAATAACTAATATAATAACATTTAAAATCAGGTATTTGTTTTTTTTTTTCTAGTAGAGGATAGTCTACTTTACTCGTCTGTCAATTAATACTAATAATATATTGGATATTTTGTTAGTTAAAAATAGTTAAGTAAAAAATGTTACAATTGACCCCACTCTCCCCTACTAAATGCAAAATGTTGGTTACGTTACGTTATTACGTTATTTACGTCACTTACGTTATTTTTAATAAAAATAGAACGCAAACAATAGAAAAGTAAAATTTGCATTTTATCTTTTGTTTTGAAAATTATGCATGCAAATGAGTCAAAATGCGTTTAAAGTAATTTTATAAGAATCACTGTTGGAAACAAACTATTACAAATAGAAGTTTCATTTCAATTGTTTACGTCTGTTCTTTTGGTATAAGATTAATAATATAAGCGTAAAATTTTTCAATTAACAGCTGAAAATACGTAAAATATGTTGCCCCTAATGCTAGTCCTCATTACGCTACTGATCATACACAGACAAACAAAAAAAGGTCAAATCTATCAGAATATGGCAAAATTAACCTTGGTTTCGGCTTTATGGGAACATCAAATAACTCTGAAATTTTTACGGATGAGTTTTGGTTTTATTTTGGTAAAATAAATAATAATATATGGTTTTGCAATACATCTATGATAAAATTTGGGAAATGTGGAAAAATGTAGTAATTTTAGTATGATATCTTAGAGAATAGCATAAAAACCATTTATTTCTTAAATTTTACTTTTCAGTTTTGCATTTTCTACTAAATGTGTGGTAATAGAAATTAAAGTTTTGAAATTCAGATTTTCCATTAAACTGTTACCGTATGAATGAAAAAATTACCAAATGAATGGTTTATATACCGTTTCCTTAACCAGATTTCTGCTTTTTCTTCTTTTTTTTTCTTTTTTAAACCAAAAATGCCATTACGATGCAGTACGGTAATTTTCTTATAATTTTTTTCTCTCTGTGGTACAAGTTAGATTTTTTAAAAAATATTAAGTTATTATTTTGAGTAATGAAAAGAGAAAAAAAATGCTAAAACTAATATTAGATTACAATACTAATTTGACAACTAAAAATAATATAACTAATCATAATAATTTTTTACGTCTTGTAACTATGAATAACTGAAGTCAATAACGCTATTATTGCTATGTCACATGTATTGAAAAATCATGCAGAACTTTGAATAAGGAGAGAAAAAAAGATGCACAGTTACCGTTGATGCATTACACGTTTGTTTTTCACAAAATTATGTATACTATTGGGTGTTGAGTAAAGACCGCATTTTATATATTTTAAGACTCCTTTAAATATGTGCACATTACATTATAAATTAGAAAACGTGTTCATAATCGTAACAAGCACTGATCAGATCAATGAGAGCAAAAGAGGAACTCAGTTAATTTGCGTACGAAGATTAGATTGAGTTCTCAGAGAAAGAAAAATGCATTCGAGCCCTACTATACGAATAAATTAAAGATTTTAAACAGCTAAATTAATGGCGGCCATTATGAAGCATACATCCTGTAGTTTGAAAATTGATTGCAATAAATATTTCATATTAATTTAACTTTATATATTTTATAATAATATAACTTATAAATATTTTAAATTAATTTAAACTTATATATTTTCATTGACTGAGCAATATAAAAGGAACAAATGTTAAATTGTCATTTACTTGTTTAGCAACGGTGCTTATTTCCACTGCTGCGTCAACTGCCGAATTACCGATTCCGATTACTAACACTTTTTTATCTTCGTATCCAGCTGCTTTTTTCAAGCTGTGAGAATGTATGACATGACCTTGAAAAAGTTGAAGTCCAGGAAAATCTTGCTTTAAAGGTACACAATGATGTCCAGTGGCTAGTAAAACACCATCAAATTCCTCTTCATTTGTCGTCCCATCTTTAAGACTTCTGGAAAAAACATTCCATCTACCACTCCTTTCATAATCATCACTTTTTGAAATCTGAAATTGAGCAATTAATGTATATGAATTACGAAGATTTTTTCATAGAAACAGGGGTGCATCCAATCAAAGGAGGTACCCAAGGTTAGGTTTCTCATAATGTATATATATATATATAACGTCGTTGCCGAGTGGAAGGATTAAAACAGGTCATAGGTCGGGAAGGAGGGTACAAAATTTATTTATTAATTATTAGACAAGAGCAGTCATGAGATTGAGTAAAAGTGCACACGAAAAGTTGCGCTCCTTGGTTATATGTTAGGGAAAATCTTGCAAAGTAAAATCCGTAATATGTCTTCAATTAGGGAAAGAGGGAAATCTTAGTAGTTGCAATTGGTTTATGAAATAGATCGAACGTTTCCCACACAAGAGCAAAGGGAAAAATGTCCTGCTTTTAATTAAATGCATACTTGAGACAAAAATAGATTTAAGAACAGGATGTGGCTTTTAAAAGTGTGAGAAAGTATTTCGATTAGAATAATTAATTAGGATGAAGTTTTATAGCAAAGAAACCAACATAAAAAGACTAATTGAAGCTTTTTATGTTACATCCCCCTTCGCCAAAATTGTCTTATTAGAATCCAAAAATTTTGAAATTATCCATTTGCAAAATCTTCCCTATGGTAGAAGTACAAATAAAATAACCAAATTTGTAATGGTAACAATATATAAAAGTAATATAACTTATAAAACATTTACATATGTTTTCATTGTAAAAATTTTAACACAATTAAAAACCTGTAGTAGCTTTATCAGCAAATTTAAAATTTTCATTTTCAACAGTTTTTTTTTTTTTTTTGAATTAACAGCTTTTTCAATTTCAAAAGTATTTTGTTTAAAGATCACAACACAGCTTTTTCATTATAAGAAGTATTCTTCATAATAACACAATTTAAGTTAACTCTTCAATCATGATAAAAATTTATAAACATTTGTTAGAAATGTGAAATGTGTAATTTAAAATGTAAAACACAAAATGCAAAATACAGTTTTACAGGAAAAATTTCAATCTGAAATTAGATTTGAGTATTGTTTACCTTGTTTGAAAACAAAATAAAATAAAAAATCTCACAGTGGTTGTTATTCTGAAGACCAAGACTTCAGTATTGTCTTTTTTTCACTTTATTTATTATTTACCTGACATATTTATCACTTTAATAGCAAAATATTTGAAAAAAAAATTTTTTTTTTTTTCAAAATCACCTGAAGTTAGGAATTTATTAATTTTCTTGGATTTGCACAACTCTGTCAACATAATTTTGACAATGTTACGCACCATTATCATATTTAGTCTCAAGAATATTAGAAAACACAAGATCATTTTCAATTCTGCTATTTGAAATATTTTTTTTTTTTTTTTTTTATGTCCAAAAATTTACTTTCTATACCCTTTTTTCTTTTCTTTTTCTCTCTTATTCTTCTTTCTACTTTCTATTTTTATTTACACTTTTTCTTTATTGGTATTTTTATTGCAATTATTAACCCGGATTTCAGGAAATATGTAAAGACAAATTGCTTTTATAATCAGAAAAGGTGATCAGTCTTCTCAGATTTTGCATTACAACCTGTTTAACAACAATCACTAATTGAAATCCAAAACAAGCTTTCAAATTTAATATGGTATTAAGGTACATCAGTTTTTAATTTTTGACTGATCTAGCTATTTTCCTTATTTTTAATCTGAAGTGCAAGTTTGGTTTATTTGCAAATTACCTTTTTTTTTTTTCATTTATATCTTTCTTTTTTTCTTTTTGGACATAAATTTTTTTCTTTTTTTTTTTTTCAAAACATTTTCGTTTGGATTTTTTCTTAAGTAATTTTTGTGCAGAGATCTTAATTGGTAATTTAATTTGTCACAATTGTTAGGGAATTCAAATATTTTCATTTCTATTTTAAATGTGTTTTTGAAGTGAATTTGGTTACTATTACTTTTCAAATTTTTTTGATCATTTTCCTATCTTTATGTTGTTTGTCTATGGAAATGTCTGAGCTACAACTTATTACCAACGTTGGACTAAAGCATTAATGTCTGGTTGTACTTCAATTTAAATTCTAACAACAAGTTTTTTATTCATTTTTCCAAACTATTTGCATTAGTTTCAACATTTCTTGATTTAATTTTTGCAACACCGTAATTGCATTCACATATCTAAATTAAATTTCAATAATTACTGCAGTTGCATTACGAAGAGAAAAAAAAATTTAAATGGCATTTTCATTTAAACCCTAATCACTGTAAAACAAAAATATAATTTCTACTGTTCAAAAAATCATAGAAGCTGTAACACATAAAACAATATGAAAATAATTTCTTGAAACACTTTTCAATCAAATAAATCAATTAACTGAAAATAAAAATTTAAAGAAATAAAAATTTCAGTAAATACTATCAATATATAAAAAGTAGTTTCACTTTGAAACATCAAATATGGGAAAAAATTAAAATCATAATCATTTAAGAAATTGCTTTATGAGAAATGTAAAAAACTTTAACTCAAAGGATACCTGAAAAAGTTCGAATTAGTCCGAGATATTTTGAAAACCACAACAGAGATGGGAATGCGTTGAAATTCCGTAAACACAATTCCAAAACCAAAGACGTGAACTGCTAGGGAAAAAATTTGTTTCTTCGTTAAGATGAATCGTAAATTAACACCAATAGTGACGGAGAAATTGAAGCTTATTTTTCTTTTGAATGTCGAATATTTAAGTAGACCATCGTGGGTGTGAGAACAATTATTCATCGACGATAAGATCCAGCTCAGCACTTAAGAGTGGCAAAATCAACGCTTTCTCAAAGGGATAGTTTCAATAAAACATTTTAATTAACAGGAATTCGATGCAGTTTTTCTTTTTAGTCCAAGGAAGGAATTGAAGCTCAGCTTTCTAGTATTCTCAGGAACGTAGACAAAATATGCAGCATAGACATGGAAAACGGATGATCGTTTAGTTCCACTGTGCGTAGGTATAATTTATAATAAACTAAACGTTTGATGATTGAAGAGATTATTATTTTTTTTTTTTGATGAAGATACAGGATGAATTAATTATTGCCATAAGTTGAAGAAGAATTTGACTGCTTATTTACCAAATGTCCATTTGAAAAAATGATTTGAAGTTATTCCATATTTTTGAGGTACCCTCTTCCGAAATTGATTTATTTATTTTCAAATGAGATATTTAATATCTTTAATGTACCGTACCAACTGTACCCCTTCCCGACCGTTCAATCCTGGCGACTTATAACGTCGTTGCCGAGTGGAAGGATTAAAACAGGTCATAGGTCGGGAAGGAGGGTACAAAATTTATTTATTAATTATTAGACAAGAGCAGTCATGAGATTGAGTAAAAGTGCACACGAAAAGTTGCGCTCCTTGGTTATATGTTAGGGAAAATCTTGCAAAGTAAAATCCGTAATATGTCTTCAATTAGGGAAAGAGGGAAATCTTAGTAGTTGCAATTGGTTTATGAAATAGATCGAACGTTTCCCACACAAGAGCAAAGGGAAAAATGTCCTGCTTTTAATTAAATGCATACTTGAGACAAAAATAGATTTAAGAACAGGATGTGGCTTTTAAAAGTGTGAGAAAGTATTTCGATTAGAATAATTAATTAGGATGAAGTTTTATAGCAAAGAAACCAACATAAAAAGACTAATTGAAGCTTTTTATGTTACATATATATATATATATATATATATATATATATATATATATATATATATATATATATATATATATATATATATATATATATATATATATATATATATATATATATATATATATACAAGTAATAAATAAATACAAGAAAACACTAAGAAAGTTAAGAAAAACAATAAGTAACATTTATTGCGCTTAAGCTGCAAGTAAACAGCACTCTATATATATATATATATATATATATATATATATATATATATATATATATATATATATATATATATATATATATATATATATATATATATATATATATATATATATATATATATATGTAGGTGATATACATAAAAATAACGATTAATAATGATTATTTATTGATGGTCAAGTATCTTCTACTAAATAATCATCTACTTCTACTAATAAAGGATACTTAGTAGGGTAATGCACATATCACAGTTAAAGATATAAACAAAAACGAAGGATGCAGTTCAAAGGTGGTTACAGTTAGGACTCGTTTCGATTACGATTAATTTATAAGGTTACACTGGTTTCGATTAAGATTAATTGCTAATTACAGATACATAACACCCAACGGAGGACCAAAGGCACTGAAATTTTAAAAACTAACATTTTAAACACTAATATTTCTTATAGAATAAAATTTTTTTAACATATGAATTATATTCATGTAAATTTTTACGAAAAATAGGTTCGAGGAAACTATTTTCATAAAAATTAACATGATTTTCAAACATATACATTAAATACATTACTTGAAATTACATTAAAGTTTTACTTATATATATTAAACTACATTAACGTATACAAATAATTGCATTTCTACATTAAATTTTTACTTATAATTACATTGGGACATTAAAGTTTAAACATCCATTAAGAATATTCTGTTAGAAATTATAACTTGTTTGCCATAGAATAATTTCTCCTAGCATCTTTATAAAAAATTGATTTATTTAAATTTATAGCTTTTCAACCTTTTAAAAATTTTTTTTTGAGCTCCCCCCTCTTTGGAGAACTTAGCTTCAATTTTCAGGGCATCTACTGGAGCAGCTAGCCCCGTGCAGTCTTATACCTCTGCTCGCCGCTTCTTATAAATAACAAATGGCAGTTGCTTTTTCCAATATTTTTCAATAATAACAATTTGAGTGAGGCATGGTATATATTCGGCATTTTAAATTTCAATTATTTGACTTCTTATCTGGTAGGAATTTTTATTAAATTTCTCTTTTGAAATTTTAAAAATTAGCATCATAAACAATTTAAATCAATAACAAATACACTGCAAAAAGTTTTGTTGTATAGTTGCTATTTTTAGCATTGAGATAAACTAACATTTTTTACAGTGTATAACATTTTTATTTACTTTTTCACTGTTATAGTTTCATTTATTTATTTATTAATTTTTTTTTGTTTGTTTACAAACAACACATATTTTCATGCCCATTAGAATGAATTTAACGGTTTCATCTCAAAAACATCTCGTTTAAAAACTAACACATTTTTAGTAATATATTCGCTCGAATTTTTTCAAATAATTGCTATTTTGTCAATTTTATGTAATTTTTTGCACGATAACTACAGTTCCGTATTTAAAAATGCATTTAGTTTACCTCCACACCAAAAACGGTACCTACTATACACCAATTCTTTTATAGTGTAGATCATAAGCATTTCTGGAAGTTAATATGTACACATAAATTCAAACTAATAAAAATCGTAAATCATATTTTCTTAAGAAAAATCTTAATATACATTTTGATAGATTGCGGTTTTATAACTATCAAGTCTTTATCCTTAAATATAAAAATATTATTCCGGCATTAGATTTAAGGTAATTTGCAGTAGTATGAAATTAAAAGAAAATAATTTAAGTGCATGTCATTTTATAACCATATTTTGAAAATAAATAAATTATAACTTCTTCAGGCTATTGAACTTATTATTAATTACAGATATAGACCAACACCTCCCAGAAAAGAGAAGACCTTCGCAAGGACTACTATTAACGAGAAATCCGATGCATTAGTAGTCCGCATGTTGTAACATCTTTCCCTACTGCACAGTTTTGTAATACGGACGTTGTGATAGCTTTACTTAAAATCTTCCACGCAGTTTATGCTCGTTACGTCACACTACTAAATTAATCCGTGCAGAGGCCTTCTCTCTTTTAGGAGGTGTTGTATAGAATGAATTTAAAACAAAACGGAAATGAATTTATATTGAATGAAAAAAATTCTCATACTTTAACTACTTCAGTCAAGAGCTGAACATGCCGAAGAACTCCATACTTTTCAGCGTAAAGTTTAAAATACTGAAACATAACTGAATTGTGCATGAAATTCGGAAAATGTTTCGGTGGTGGAAAATCACTGAAAGCACTCATTTCTTTACTTGTATTGATGACTGTGGATTTCATAACTGACGGAATTCCTTCTTCATCATAATCTCTGTAACACCAGAGACCACCAATGTTATCTGTCTTATCGTACACCACAACCTCTAAATTCTCTTCCAAACAGGATTTTGCAGCAGTCAGTCCACATGGACCAGCTCCGATAATGGCAATGCGTTTTGCTTTCGTCATTTTTGTTGCTGAAATAATAATTAATGACATAAATGGTAAATTTTGCAAAGATTATTAAATTTATATTAACATTTCTTTGAAACAATAATGTTTAATTTAAATCGTAGATTCTTAATAGTACATAGTAGGTACTTTGTTTACGTCACACTAGAGCTGCACAATGGGCTACTGGCAATGGTCTGGATTACAACTCTGAGGATGGTCCGAAGACATGCAATCTCAATTTGTGAGACCACTTCCTCAATTTAGACGTAGATCTGAAGGGGAAGGAAATTTTCTCCAGGTTCTGCTCAGCGATCGACCGCAGGACTTTCGATTCCACAGTTTTTACAAGCACGTAAATCGCATGTACTCGGGTGAGAGGATCGAAGCCACTAACCACTGGGCTACCACGGCCTCTTGATAGTACAGACAATTGTACAATGAGTTAGGAAAAAAAACATTTCAACCTAAATACGTTTTACTCTAATTATTGAATTTTCTTATATTAAGTGCCAATTATAATGGTTTAAATAGTTGATCTCAAATATGTGCTAATTAATTAGCTCTCAAATATGTTAATTAATTAGTTATAAAGTTAGACACAAAAACGTTCTTTTTCGAGATAAACATATAATGATTGGATTAATTGGGTTTTTGACTATTAAAATACATATTAGAGTAAGCTAGATTAATTAATTTGTTATAAGTGTACGCAGTCATTTAAGACAACTGATACCGGGGCGAGCCGCAATGACTCAGGGGATAGAGCTTTCGCCTTCCAATGAGACTAACCGAGTTCGAATTCCAGACGAATTCCGCATCCGGCTTGCACCAACCACAGTGCTGAAGTGAAATATCCTCAGTGGTAGACGGATCATGGGTTAGAGTCCCCTTGCCGTCAAGCTAATCGTGGGAGGTTCATGTGGTCTTCCTCTCCATGTAACGCAAATGCGGGTTAGCTCCATCAAAAAAAATCTCCATGAGGGCAAATTTCTCCCAGCACAGGAGTTCCCTTGTCTTCTGGATTGGGTTTAAAATTATAAGGCTACGGAGTTGAACATTAGTTGTCGTAGACCCATGAAATTGGGTCGGCTGTTCAACGACGGCTATATAATGAAATAAAATTTTAAAAAATTGCTAACGGGAGAGGGATCCTAGTTGGTAGGGCACTGAAACCATGCCCAAGAGTTCGTGGGTTCGATCCCCGCCGGCCGAAGACTCCCAGTGTAGTAAATTGCGACTGATGCACGTTATATCTGTCGAATCGCAAAGAAAAAATCAATACCTCTGGGGATACTGATCCAGTAGTTTCCTTGTCATCTGGATTGGTTCTAAATTACAAGGCTACGTAGTTGAACATTAGTAGTCGTCAACCCAAAATTGGGCCGACTGTTCAACGACGGTTATGAAATTGTTAACGGGGGAGGCCGGGATTGTCTGGTTGGTCGGGCACTAGGCTCATGACTAACAGTTAGTGGGTCTTCCGGCCGGCTGAAGACTCCCCGTGTAGTAAATAGTGGCTGATGCACGTTAAATTTGTCGAGTCGCAAAGTCCTCCATGCTCTCATAACAAATCAATACCTCTGGGGGTACTGATCCAGGAGTTTCTTTGTCATCTAGATTGGTTCTAAATTACAAGGCTACGTAGTTGAACATTAGTAGTCGTCAACCCAAAATTGGGCCGACTGTTCAACGACGGTTATGAAATTGTTAACGGGGGAGGCCGGGATTGTCTGGTTGGTCGGGCACTAGGCTCATGACTAACAGTTAGTGGGTCTTCCGGCCGGCTGAAGACTCCCCGTGTAGTAAATAGTGGCTGATGCACGTTAAATTTGTCGAGTCGCAAAGTCCTCCATGCTCTCATAACAAATCAATACCTCTGGGGGTACTGATCCAGGAGTTTCTTTGTCATCTAGATTGGTTCTAAATTACAAGGCTACGTAGTTGAACATTAGTAGTCGTCAACCCAAAATTGGGCCGACTGTTCAACGACGGTTATGAAATTGTTAACGGGGGAGGCCGGGATTGTCTGGTTGGTCGGGCACTAGGCTCATGACTAACAGTTAGTGGGTCTTCCGGCCGGCTGAAGACTCCCCGTGTAGTAAATAGTGGCTGATGCACGTTAAATTTGTCGAGTCGCAAAGTCCTCCATGCTCTCATAACAAATCAATACCTCTGGGGGTACTGATCCAGGAGTTTCTTTGTCATCTAGATTGGTTCTAAATTACAAGGCTACGGAGTGGAACATTAGTAGTCGTCAACCCAAAATTGGGCCGGCTGTTCAACGACGGTTATAAAATTTTTAACGAGGGAGGCCGGGATAGTCTAGTTGGTCGGGCACTAGGCTCATGACTAACAGTTAGTGGGTTTTCCGGCCGGCTGAAGACTCCCCGTGTAGTAAATAGTGACTGATGCACGTTAAATTTGTCGAGTCGCAAAGTCTTCCATGTTCTCATAACAAATCAATACCTCTGGGGGTAGTGGGGCATGGATCTTGGGTTAGAGTCCCTTTGCTGTCAGGTTTTCGTTGTTTATATCTCCAAGGAATGCAATTGCAGGTTAATTTCATAAAAAAGTCCTTCATGAAAGGAAAATTTCTCCCAATACTTGTTTCTAGATTGGTTCAAAATTACAAGGCTATGGAGTTGAACATTAGTAGTCGTAAACTCAAAAATTGAATCTGCTGTTCAACGACGGTTATAAAATAAAATTGAAATAATGAAGAGCCGCAATGGCTAAGGGAAAGGAGCGTTCGCCTTCCAATGAGGTGAACCGGGTTCGAATCCCACCGATGGCTGGTCATTGCGAATCTGCATCCGGCTTACACTGACCACAGTGCTGATGTGAAATACCCTCAGTGGTAGACGGAACATGGGTTAGAGTCTCTTTGCAGTCAGGCTAACCATGGGAGGTTCTCGTGGTCTTCCTCTCCATGTAACGCAAGTGCGGGTTAGTTCCATCAAAAAGTACTCAACCGAGGCGAATTTCTCCCAATACTTGATCCAGGAGTTCGCTTGTCTTCTGTATTGGGTTCAGAATTACAAGGCTACGGAGTTGAACATTAGTAGTCGTAAACCCAGAAATCGGGTCATCTGTTCAACGATGGTTACAAAATAAAATTGAAATAACGTAATATTTTAAAACAAAATGATTTAATATTATAATTAGTTATAAATGAAAGTAATTGCAATATTTTAATATGACATTTTTTTCTTTTTTTAAACAATAAATAATAAACACTCTTGACTTTCTTGTTCTGAGTGCAATTACTTTCGTGTATAGTTTTGTCTCAAAGTATTAAGTTACGCTGATTTAAGCAATAAGAAAACTTGCAAACAATATATATGTATATATATATATATATATATATATATATATATATATATATATATATATATATATATATATATATATATATATATATATATATATATATATTATATGCATGCTAAAAACGTGTGCTAGAAAATACCATGTAAATTTTTTTTAATAATTATCATTTATTATTACGTTTAATATTGGTTGAAGATATTTTGAACAGTAAGATATAAAAACTTTTTTATAAAAAACTATTCTTGTATTTTGTTATTTAGAATTGCATAGTTCAAAATGGTGAACAACGTTAAATACCTTACAATTCAACATTTTCTATCATTATAATAAAATAATATAAATTAATATTTAATTTTTTAAATTATTTATTACATAAAATTATCGTTAAAGAACGAATTTTATAAATATGTGCAAACATTTTTGATTCCGTCAAAATTTTTCCGTGAAATGGCGAAATACGCAAGAAATGAATAAGTTGTTTTAGCTTTTGCCCGTTCTGGAACATTCTTTGTTTCATTCTATTTGGACCATATTTCCAAAGTTCCACATTCAGTACGTAAGAAGTCTGCCTGCTTGTTATTTAAGAGTTTAATAGCAAATTTATTCATGTATTAGATTAGGATTTTTCCATCTGTTCAAAACAAATATATTAAATATTTCATTAAATTTAAAGTCACCTTTAAGAGATACTTATCGATATTAGATATCAATCATTTTTTTCAGTAAATATTGGCAATTATCTGACAATTATCCTCATTGTTTTTAGCCATCAACCGAAATATGAAATAAGGAAAATGCAATTTTCCGACAATTTCGAACAATTTCTTTTCGTTTTTGGTTGCAAGAGACTATTTTAACAGATCTTATATGCTTTTTTATCGCTGATTTCAAATCTACAATCGGTTTACCTTTTTAAGCTAAAGTTTTTTTAATGATATTTTCAATCAATTTTTTTTGTCGATATGTGCACGTTTAAAAACGTCATATACATCAGAGAGTTGCGTGCATGTGACTAACTTCTAGGGGAGTTAGAGCACATCCTCAGAATTAAAATTGCATTGGGACCCATACCCGGAAATGTTGTCATACGGCGCAAGGGGAGCTTCCTTATTATGGACTGTTTCATCGTGTTGCTGCTGATTAGGTAAGCGAGCCTAATCGTGTACAAAGGCATTTCTGGGTATGGGTTACTAAGCAGTTTTAATCCTGATGTTATATCCTAACTCCCCTAGAAGTTTGTCGCATTATTAGCGCAATTTCCTGTTTTATTATTATATGTCATCCTATTATATAAGTTCCTATCATGTTACGTTATATATAACGTTTTTAAACGTTTAAATTTCGTCAGTAATTAGACTAAGAATGTAATTTAAAAAATCTATAGCTATTGGAGCAAAACGAATTTTAAATTTGAAATCCTCATAGCCGAATTAGACAAGATCAAGTATTCGTATAAATGCAACAAAACATTTGTTTTCCATTGTAATTTAGGAATACTAGAAAAGTATCTAATATTTTCTTAATACTTTTGCTTGAATGTTTTTTTATAAATCATCTACTCACAATAGGTATGTAACATTTAAAATAATGGCTAAATATAATAAAGGGATCTTAAACCGAGACCTAAAAAGAATTATATTTTAATTATAGATTAGCCCTTCTTAACAGATGAGAACATTCAATAATCTCTTTCGTATAATAAAGGAATCACTTCGCATATATATTTTCGTTAATTAGTTAGAAATATAATCTTTATTTATAAAATGTATCAATACTTTGCAGTAAAATGTTTATATGATATCGAAATAACATTCAATTTTATAAATATTTTGAGATTTTACTGCATCTTCATCCGGTTTTTTGATTACTGCGTCATCCCTAACAAAGAAGTCTGAATATTACGAACCGTCAAAGATAAAATTTATTAATTGTATTTCATAATGAAATATTTCAATAAAAATAGATGCATTATATTAGGTTAATAGTGAAAACTTCTACTATATAGATCAAATTATAACTCCTAACTTTCAAGATAAGTAAATTCTCATTTAAGTTTTGAACAAAAAGAGCAATTAAAAATTATAAAATTAGAATAGTATTATATATTATATGATAAATATGACTTTAAAAATGTAACTTTTCCTCGAACTTGAAGTAAAAATGATGAGACTTATTTCTAAGCTACAATGATTTAGATACGATTGCCCATGTGGCTTTAATGTTAAGAAATTTCAAATTTCTGTAATTTGACATAAAAACTATTTTAATGACAAATATTTTTTTCTCATCTTCTCTATTTGATAGTAGAGGTCATCAACCTATGGCAGCCGGCGCTGAGGAGGCCTTAAAAGTTTTAGGGAATCTCACTGTGAATAGCAAAATCCTAGGTAAAAACCAGTGTTTTGTAGGAATTTGCTTATTCTACGATTTAAAAAAGTTAGATTAGAAAAAAAATCTACCGTACTTTAAATTCTTGTACTTTAAAATATTAAATTTTGAAAAAAAGTAAATAAATAAAAAAAAAATAATTAAATGTGTAAAAAAATTTTGGAAAAGAAAAGTGGTACACTTTGGATCATCCCTTAAAATGCATGCACTTTTAATCTCTTTAATTCCTTTATCTTAATGATAGCAGAATTGCAATAAAACCATTAAAAACATTTTCAGTCTTATATATTGCTTTCAATAAATTTTTATAAATAAGATCATAAAATTTTTTATGAAAAATGTGAGATATTTATCTATGCGAAAATAATATTTTCATAAGCTGCATAATGAAAATCAAGATATCATATCAATCAAATATGAAAATTAAATGAATTTTCTAGAAAATATTATATGTTGGAAAAATGTTAGTAAAACAATAATTATTTCAATTTTGAAAGTAAACTACTTTTTTAAATACCTACATAATAACTAAATATGACAGTAAAAAATGAAATCACTGTAAAAATCGGTATATTTTATCGGTTAAAAAATACCGAGATACATTTTTATGACAACTATGAATAAGCTTAAACATCTTAAGTGTATATTCGGCATTTTCTTAGATAGAGAAATCTTTATATTTTTTAGAAAAAAATTGCTAAGTTCAAAAGTGAAAAACTGTTACCCACTAATTCCTAGATATAAATACATAGAATGTCATTTAAATCCAATTCTTAAAATACATTTTTTAAATCCTCAAAGATTTTGATTACATCTTGTCATTTTTTTCTTTCTAAAAAAGAGAGAAATAGCTTGCTACTTTTTTTTAAATCTCTTTTCGACTATTTCAACGATGAAATGTCCTTTTTAAACAAAAAATTAAAATGTTTACAAAAACTATTCAAATAGCTGTTTTGTGAGATAAATTTTGAATAAACAAATTTTTGTAATTAATTTTTTACTCATAATTCGATCTGTATGGGGAATGAAAAATGAAAAATAAATATTAAAATAATTCATTGAAAGTTTATACGGTTTTCACTACTTTGTAGACACGTTCTTTAAGTTTATGACTTAGGGATATTTTTGTTTAAAGGATTTTAAATTATATTAAGGCTTGGAATCAAAATATTTTCTTATAATTGAAAAATAAATATGGAATTCATTTATGATATTTTTATATAACAAATAATTAAAATTATTTATTATTTTGTCTATACCATAAAATATCATAGTAAATTAATATAAACAACATGCACAGAATATAAATTTTTATCTTAACTATTCTTAATATTAATATATCTTGATTATTAGTTTTTTTAAGACATAATTTTATAAAAATGTTTAAAAAAAATTATAAAAATTAACTACTTCTTAAATAGAGGTGCAATTATTATAATTTCCTAAATTTAATAACGAAATAACTTCTTAAATGAAAATATAAGCAAAATTTTTAATCGTTTCTGTAAAACATAATTTTAATTTAATGGACCTGAAATTTTTTTTTCTCTTTCTGACTTTTAATATCTATATTTCATGAATTTAGGTAACATGGATTTGTTCATTTATTTTTATCTTAAACTCCTCGTTCTATTCTTAAAAAAAAAATGTTAAATAGAATCTTTAAAAATTCTGTTTTTAAAAATTGAAACAATTCATCCATTTTGTAATAGACTCAAGTATAGATTAATATCAAAATAAAATTCTGTAATTCATAGTTATATTCATCAATTAAAAAATATTCTTACCCAGGTCAGATAAAGTTCGGTGTAGTTTTCCAACATCATCTCGAAGGTCATGCAGACTACCTTGTATCACGCGAAACACAACATTTTCAACTGTAGTGGCCAGAAAGTCGGGGCAACTATTCCCTGAGGGGTTTGAACTTAAAGAACATGTTTTGGTCTGAAGTGCTTGTTCGGAAATGCTCTCAACACTCAAAGCAGCATTAATATATCCATAGGATATCTTATCTGGGTTTTGTTGTGAAGGATATATCACAGCAGGAGCTGCTTTTTTTATATCCTTAGTATTTGACTGAGAACGACTTCGATATTTTCGAGTAGCATAATTAGACATGCGCACACTAGTGGCGATTCTGCTTCTTTCTGTCATCTTTATTCATTTAAAAACACTCAAAATTTTCCTTCTTAGATTAGAATTTTGAACGCAGACCACGTACATGAATGAAAAACAAGTTGCAATAATAATTAATTTCAAATTGATTGTGATTTTCCTTTATGTTTTGTTTTGGAGAAAGCATTGCGAAGACAAAATTTTTTTTAAAGACACTCAGTCACAAGTAAATATCTGATCTAGTGTTCCTCAGTTGAAAACTATTCATTAAAGCTATTCATTCACAAATATTGAGAAAGCTTTCATCAATTTGGAACTATTTTTTAAAAAAAATATCCACAAGTAAAATACGGAACTAACCTGATTTCTCAGTTTAAATCAGCTTTTAAAACATATTTATTCACAAATAAAATCCTTAACCAGCGTTTCTCAGTTTAAAAAAAAATTTCCAAATATAACAAGTAAATATAACAAGTAGTTTTTCACAAGTAAAATATTGAACTATCGTTTCTCAGTAAAAATCAACTTTCAAAAAGCTATTCATTCACAAATAAAATGTTGACCGAGCGTTTCTCAGTTTAAAACTATTTTCTAAACTTATTCATTCACAAGTATTGAAAAAGCTTTTATCACTTTAAAACAATTTTTCTTAAAAAAATATTCATTCACAAGTAAAATGTTGAGCAAGCGTTTCTCAGTGAAAAACAACTTTTTAAAGGTATTCATCCACAAGTAAAATACTGAGCAAGCACTTCACCGATTAAAACAATTTTTTAAGAGAATATTCATTCATCAAAAATAAAATAAACAATCATTTCTCAGTTTAACACCGTTTCTAATGCAGAATATATTCTTCAATGATTTTAAGGGTTTCTTAGAAAAGAAGAAGAAAGGTTAGTTTAAACAGAAACCGAGAATAATATAAAATTGCAGAGCAACATACGTGCTATCTCCAATGAGAACATGTTATTAACATGTCTTTCTTCAGTACGTGGGATAATTTACATGCTCTAGCGACATCTATTTATTTGGTCAACGGGTTACAGTTAAATATTTCTATATTTAGGCTCCATTAACTTAATATACATCTTTTCAATTGAATATTTTCCTTACAATGACAATAAAAGTCACACGAATTCATAACACACTTTGTTTTGTTGGTTTTGCTTTGATTTATGTTATTTTTTCGTCATTTTTAGCTACTTCTGCTGTTATGCAATTTAAGTTCATCTCAGTATTTTATTCGTGAGTAATTTTTTTTATTAGGAACTCGTATATCAAGTGAGATAGAACGAGAAGTGACGAGAAAACAATTCATGGTCTATCAATGAACCGATCGAGCTAAATTTGAAACTCTTCAATTTAGGCATAAATTAAAACTTTGCTCATCTTATAGACGTGAAATAGATTCTGTTTTTTTTTCTCTCTTTTTCTTAACAAATAAAAAGTTTGATTTTTTTAAATCATGCATGACTTATTTTAATCTTATCCAACACATTATTACTAAGATTTATGTTGACTTTTTCAAGAAATCTCTCATGTAGGTTTTTTTAAATATTAAAACTACTGAAAAAAAGTGTAATAAAAGCAATTGAAGTACGTTAAAAAAATAATCCCAAGAAACTGAAGCGATAACGTTTTCTTGATTAAAAACTTTTTAATCGAGTATGTATAAAAGGTGAAAAACACAGTTAAACTGATGAAATAAAAATGTTGCGTTAAATTTTTGTTTTGCTGAATTAAAATGTTTTCTCAAATTATTTTTCATTTTCTGAATGAAATATGATTATCAATTTATTATATGGGAGAGTAGGGTATTACCGAGTAACATGATTGCCTGGAAATTAGTTCTATTTTCTAGCGGACAAACTCTGAATTACAAGTAAAGAAGGTGATAGAAAATATATTTCGAGTTTCGGGATATGCGTATATCTCTACCATTTGATGCCCTGGTCAGTAAGAAAACAATCAATATGTGCTTCTATATTTATTAACAAACGTAACAATGAAAAAAGTAATAATTAGACTGAAACAAAACAACAAAATATGAGAAATAGGATCTTTCAAGAAATGCTCCTTCAGGCATGAGTGTATCGAGAACAACTGAAATAAAATATAATTTGATTGGCGACGAATTGACGCCGCCAAAAAGAATTAATTCGTAACAGAAGGACCTATAATAATGGCTTGTCGTTGTTGATTAACTCACGGCGTCTGTGAAGATAAATTTATTTTGCCATGTCAATTTTCCAATGTTCTCTTGTTTTTAAGCTATCCTCATTTATTGGTCATTAGAGTTACAAAAATTATTTTTAGTCCAGCTTATTATACGTTTATTAAAGATTCATACCCTATCAATAGATAAAGATTTCGTCCAACAGTGGAACTGTTCTGTTTCGTTTCGATAATCTCGGCTCTCGATGTAAGACCGGGTACTCCTTGATGTGTGTCACGAAGGTTGCAGTGCAGTAAAGGAAGAAGACAATTACATTCAAAACTGAACAAAAATTTTACCGGCACCAGCACAAAAGTTTTTGCAGGCTTCTTTTTCAAATCACAAAAGGACTCCTTTTCATATTTTGTAGACTTTTTGAAGGCACTTTATTCAAGACAGTAGTTTTTATACAGATATACACTGTTAAAATTTTCCTTCTTAAATTATGGTAAAATAACTGGCAGATGTCTGTTTATCCGATTAAAAGTAAAGATTACGGTAAAGAACATTTCTTTTCCTTTATGGTTTTGAAACCATTTGCAAAAAAATATGGTTATAAAACCATGAATACAAAACTATACGGTATTTTAACCATTTACAACTAGCATTTTTCAAAAACGTAAAAATAGTTAATTATTTACTTAGCTATAGGAGCTCGGCTTTTCGTAAGGTAATGGGCATTGGAGAGTGCCGGACACTGGAAATTCTTCACGTGTTGAAGGTAATGAAGGAAATATGGTGGTGTCAACACTAGCACTCGAATTCCAGTTCTGCCGGTCATGAGATTGATAAATAAGCCCGCTCGGCCATGATATGTATGCATTTGCAAAGAACTAAGAAGCTTCATTAGGTCGTCCTAGTTGGTGCGATTAAATTCTGGTTGTTTAACCGTATTTGGTGAAAGCAGTTAATAAACAGTTTTTCTCAAACTTAACAGTTTGATTACCATTTTTTTATGGTTATTTGACTGTTTTGATTAAATATGGTAAAATAACCATTTAATAGATTGTTTTTTAACCATTTTTTCGGAGAAATTTCTAACAGTGTAAGGGAATTCTCTGCATTTTCTTTCACAAAAAAAATAATATCATAAGCACTATACTTTCAGCAAGGAATTTTGGTTGGGCCCTCAGCAGTTCCGGACAACTGTCCCTCTCTCTCCTCTTCTTGAGTATCGCCTTGAATATATCACATAATAAGTACATGCATCATTTACTTTAAATTGTCTTATAAGATCAAATGCCTGACACTTTTTCGCTGAAATTCTAGTATTTCTAGATTTCCCATAGAGTTTAAATGTGTACCCTGTTTCACCTTACTATGACCGGCCGATTTGATTTTTTTCTAGGAAAAAAAATCATTTTGAAAAGAATACTACCTCGATGACTTTTTATGGAAGTTACATTGTACACAACTAAACAATGGATATCTTGATTAAATCAGACAGTTTCTAGATTCTAAAGTTTCTATACATTCTGATAAATTTCAGTTATTTTATAATTTTAATATCAACTATAATATAAAATTTTATCTTTATTTTATTTTGTATTAAGCAAAAATTATATGCACAATATATTTCGCCTAATCAACATTTAACGATAAATGAATAAGTTTCTGGAATATTTAATACAAAAAAGTCACGGCAATTAATTGAAACTTCTGACGAAGTAGGAAAACTTTCAATGGTTTAATTTCAAAATTGCGAAGTAGTGAAAAGATTATAAGAATATATTTTTTTCATGAGTGTGTAACTAAAAACGTAACTTGAAACTAAAGCAAATCTTAAACCATTTTTTCAAACAGATGTGATACGATTAAAAAATAGTTCATACATAAGGTAGATAATAGATAGATGCTAAAAAGTTTAAAATTTAAGCCCCTTTTTTAGTTTCTTAAATTGAAAGTCATTATTAGAATTTCGAATTTCTTTCCTTCAATGCCTATAAGAATGAAATGAAGCATTAGACTACTTAGAAATTTCTAGATTTTTATAATGCGTCGCAATCCCTAACATGGCATCGTTAAGAAACATGCATTCAACCTCTATATCTATTACGAAATAAAACCTTAAGCGAGTCCTGTTTCTTTCTTTCTTTTCTTTTCGTTTTTTTTTTAAAGATGTCATCAATTCACTACTTCCTCTTTCACTAGCATAATAATCTAATTTTCATGTCTGTTATTAACTCTTTTTTTTTCACCAATAATATCTCAATGGTAATTTTTTTGATCTTTACGTTTATGACTCACATTACTAAACTGTTAATTACACCGTTTCGTTAAATTACAATACATTAATTTATTTATTCTAAAAATAATTTAGATTTTAGATCATAGGTATCTGACCTTATTTTGAACCACTTTTCAATAAAGGTTCATAAAGAGCAACCACTTTTCATAAAGAGTCTACTTTTTCAATACAGGAATCTGAAGCTTTCCCCCAAATAAGCTACAATTCGCAGTGAAAATATTAAAGTTATTTAAAAAAATATAATAAAACTATTAATGTATTGCTCATAGTAAAATTAAAATAGACAAAAACTATCAGCTGCTGTGCCATTATAAAACCGTTTATTTAACAGAAAAATGCTGTTATTTAAAAATTGACGCCTGGTTTTTAAACAGATAAGTATAATTATTTTAAAGTACAAACTCTGTCATATTAACAAAAACTCTGTTATTTTAACAAATATAATAAATTGTATACAATACGTAAGTCAGCATAATGGTCGGAGTGATCCAAGAGCCTAATTCGCATGACAAGTCAACTCAGGGATTTGAACTCGGAACACCACATTTGACAAGCGAGTGCTCTGTCCAAGCCACGACAGATCTCATGCTTGGTAATAAAGAAAAATATTGAAGTGTCTTTATTTCAGAGGTCATACTTATTAAAATCCTACTTTAAAGTAAAAACGTGTAAATTTAGTTTTCGAAAACTCTAATTGAAAATACTGCATGGTCTTTAATACAAAACTAAACAAATTATTTATATTCGTTAATGATAAATCATAATGGTTTAAAAGAATAATATGAAAAGTCTTTATTCCTAAGCATCAATTTGGTTAATAAAAAAGAACCCAATTACTTCTCAAAATTAGAATAATCGTAACAATTTGTGATCTAAGACTACTAGAATACAATTCATTCACGTATAGATGACACCCCATAAACCTGATTAACACAAAACGGTCTAGCATTTCTCATCTTTTACGATAATGCAAAAAAAAAAAAAATTAAACCACATTCTACGGTTTATTTGATAAAACACAACTCAACCACAAGATAACTCCTAATAAAAGATCCTCCACAAAATACTACCTAACGAAAGGCCTAGTTCTAACGACCAGTTAAATCTGTCTTTTAGGGGTTTTGAAACCACTCTAGTTGTAAATGTTTAAAATACCGTATAGTTTTGTAGTCATGTTTTTTTTAACCATAATAGTTATAAACGGTTTCAAAACTGTAAAGGTATGAAATGTTTTTAGCGTAAACCTTACGAATAATTGGACAGACTGTTGCCGGTTATTTTATCATAGTTTTAGAATGAAAATTCTAACAGGGCAATACATTAAGCAATGAAGGAAGATTTTAATAGAGTTATGAAGTTAATAATATTATATTTTATTTTCATATTATCGACACAGTATGATTACTAAACTATGTTTACTCTCCAAACCTTGTGCTTAAAATGTAATTTTACATTAAATTATCAAAATTTATAAATGTCTTAAATTATGTCTTACTCAGAAAACAGAATTAAAAAAAATCAATTTATGTAAAAATTTAGCAAAAAGAAAGAAAAAAAGCAGAATAAATTAAATAACTTAAAAAGCAATAAAATTTGCAAGATGTATAAAATATCTTGCATAACTTTCATTACAGCTAATAATTTTAAATTATAGAAATCGCTAGATTTTATTTATAGTTTAAATCAATTAATTCTATCTAGATGTCATAAATGCAAAATTGATTCGAGAAGATGTAAAGATGTAATCGATATCCAAGCTCTTGTAATGACAATTTGCTTAACAAAAACCTTGATCATTGCGTATGAATTCTAAAATAGTTGTCAGGTTTCACGAGCGGTGTTGGAGAACTGAGCAAAAGAATCGAAAATAGTGAGACAAAAGGCTAGAAACTTCTCAATTTTGTCCTATTAAAGGTACATTAGCATGTTTTCAAAACAAATTGAATGCATTTCAGTTTAAATATCGAGTCATTATAGCTCAGTTATATGACAACTGAAGGTAAATTATCAAGTACTTTAAAGTGGATGAGTAACTGTTTTCTAATAAAGAAAAGTTCTACACTGTCAACTATAGTCTGATTTACTTTCACATAACTTATTTTATTGATTATTTTCTACTAAACCCAGTAGAGATGCAAACAATAAAAAAATAACAATTTTCTTCTTTCCACTGGACTGTACACACATTTACTTGCAAAAATTATTTCTAGAAAAATTACCGTCAAAATAAAGGTGCGTCTTGTGATGCATCTTTAGATTTATAAGTTCCATGCGTAAACGAAAATTCAAAAAGGAGCAAAAAAGTATATGAAAAAGAAGATTTATATATTTTCTAAAGTATTGCTGATAAACAGACTACTAAAGCAAAAAGTTTTTGTCTGATAATATATTCTTAGGCAGCTTCAACTTACGAAATTTTTGAATTCAAGGACCCCTGTTCAGAAATTGGAATTGAGTTATTTTATGGGTATTATATTATAAAATTTTATTTCTGAAAAATTTATTATGTATTTGTCATGTCATTCTACATAAAAGCCAAATGATTACTTTTAAACAAATACTATTTTCAAACCTACTTTTGCATTTAAACTAATTTCAAAGCATTCATTTTAAACGGAGAGGAATATCTTATTGATAAAGAGGAATATCTTATGGATGCGAAAGGAATATCTTTTTGATCTCTGAAAAGGAGTGTTTTGCATTTTAACTGATGCCGATTTTTAATATTTTCATCCTGAACAAAATATTTTATTATTAATGCAATGTTTAGAAGGAAACTTTTGTACTGAACGGATTTCAAAAATTAAACATTCTTAAGCCTAAAGAAAAATGTTAATATAAAGGAAATTTCGGAAAGGAAATTTTCGGGATTTGAATTGATTCTTATATCAAACATTTACAAGCTGATAGAAATATTTCGTCATTTATGAAACTTTGAAACTGAAACTTTTGTACTTGAACGAATTCTAATATTTAAACAATTTTAAACAGAATGAAATATTTTATTATAAATAAAAATTTGAAAAAGAAACTTTCGCATTTCAATTGATTCTAATATTAATATTTTCAAGCTGAAGGAAATATTTTATACAAAAAGAAATATTTTATTATAAATTAAAATTCGAAAAAGAATTTTTTGCATATTAATTGATTCGAATACTAATATTTTCAAGCTGAAGGAAATATTTTATCATTAATGAACCTCGAAAAGGGAAATTTTTGTACTTGAACTGATTCTAATATCAAATATTTACAAGCTGATGGAAATATTTTATCATATAAATAAAATTTTGAAAATGAACTTCTGTACTTCCAAAACTGATTCCAATATTTTTAAACAGAAAGAAATATTTCATCACTGATAAAAAAAAAAAAATGTCAAGCTTTATTTGTTCTTTTTCCCAAGGTATTTCCTTCCGATTAGTGAAGCGGGGTAAGAAAAAAAAGTAAATGCAAAGAAAAAAAAAAGAAAATAAAAAAAAATTACTTACTTCCATTTCCTCCGTTCGATTGAATGTTTTCAAGGCCGGTCTTTCCGAGCACCATTTCTTTCAACTGATAAAAGAATTGATAGTGTGCTCAGTCATGTTAGTAAGATCAAATTGACCTCAAGAAATTCGGTTAATAGATACTTGGGAGGAATTAGAATAATAGATGATTTACGACAAGCGCCATCTGCAGGAGATACAATATATCTGTTCTAAATCTTAAAAAAATAAATAAATAAAATAAATAAATAAAATAATAATAAAAAATATTAAGACAAATTAAAGGAATGCTTAAAATGTGTGCTGTATTGTAAGACATATTCACCCTGATAGATCATCTTTAACAGATATTAAAGCAAACGTGAAGAAAAGATAAATGTTTTACAGAAAGAAATTCCACCCAATTTTTTTATTTATTTTCGTTTTAGCCAGTGGCTTACAGAGGGGGAGGCGAAGGGGTCAACGAGAGACAGGGAATCAGGGGAGAGAGAAGTTCCTCTTTTTGGCGTGCTATTTTTTGTTTCCATAGAAACAGACGACTTAGACTTAGTGGCGAGGAAGGTTCTTTCTTCCAACAAACTATATCCAGCACAAGGCGATCATTCAATTGACTCCTAGCAACACCGAAACTTTTAACTAACTGATTATTTTATTACGAAATTTATTACATATATTTGCATTTAGCTCAAGAAAAATATTTTCTGAGAACTAAAATGTGATTTTTAAAACAGAGTTAATTATTAAGGTTTAGGTCGTAAATATTCTAACCTTTTTTTCTATTTAAGAGAACAATTAATAATATTCTGTTTGAAATTTTTTTAACCATACAATAATTTCGCATATTCGCATTTCGCATTTTGCAATTATTTTGCATAAAAATAAATTTTTAAAAATAGAATCTGATTTTTTTTTAGGCAATCAGCGATTTTTTGGGTCTTACGTATTGCGCTTTTTTTTAGGGTCATCAGATCGAGTAGTTTGCCACGGGTACCCAAACGCCTCTGAACGCCACTGGTTTCAGCAAATTTTTTATTTTACTTATTTTGCTCTGATAAAGTTGTTAAAAAACACTGTTGAAACATTTACAAATTTTCTTTTCTGAAAATCATTTTATATACTACATACTAATCAATGAAAATATTTTTTGCAAGCATTATTAGATGGTAAATTTGTCCGTTATGACTGCTGTTCACGCAAACCATCCATAATCTTGACATTTTTACAATTATAAAAAAAAAAAATGGAAGAAAATTACTTTTTGAATCTTATTTGAGTAGGATGACATAGACAAATAAAATAATGACCCTTGAAAATTAATCAGTAATATGTATGTCTTTTTAAGTTTGTTCTTTTTTCTTTTCTTACTGTAGAGATCTTGTTTTTTTCCTCTCTTTTTTGAACTATGGATACTTTTACAAGGGATATGCAAACCATTAACCTCAACATTCAAATCAATAACGTTAATATGCCTTTTGTGATAATATTTACGTGGTTAAAGTTGCAAACAATATGTAACATTAAATAAACATATACATTTCTGCAAACTAAACTGCGTGTTAATTAATGTTTCTTTCTAAAAACCGCGCAACGATTTCAATCAAGTTGCGTAACATGCCCTGTTTAGCATTTCCTTAAATAATAATAAAAACTAGATTCTTGACTTTTTTTTTAGTTCAGGCAACAAATTTTAAAAGAAATAAAAACTTGCATTAAAAAGTTTGGTTAAAAAGCGGTTAAAAAATTCTAATATTTTTAATTCTCCCATGGAGATTACATATGCATTCGATCCTATCCCACTAGTGGGGTAAGAGCAAGTGATTTGACATTTTTTAAAAAATATTTATAAGAAAGAAGCGCATCTATGACTTTTTCTAGGAGGATATATTGTTCAAACTGAACAGTAGAGTGATGGTGGCTCAGGGGATAGAGCGTTACCAGGTGGTAACGCTCAATCCCCTGAGGTAACGCTCTACACGATATGAGGTGAACCAGGTTCGAATCCCAGCGATGGCTGATCAATACGAATGGAGAGATAGAAAAGGTTAGATACTATTGAGAGTTAGAAAAGGTTTTTTTCTTCGGCTTCCGGAGCTGGAACCCCCTGATGACGTCGGCTTCGGTAGCTATATTTTCATTTCCATTGTTTTTCTTTTTTCTTTATTGTTTCAGTTCATATTTACTAGGTCAGAATGATTTCTTATTTTAAAAGAGGAAAAGGTTGGGTGATAGCTTACAGATATGAAAAATTATTTCATTCATTAAAATATATTTCCTCTGCATCTTGCTATGTAAGCGGCAGGTTGTTCAGGTAAGTGGAAGATGGCGAGTTAATGAACTCTTGTATTGCACTTTTGTATTATTTTCAATGAGTTATTTTCAAAGAGTTAATTATTTTCAAAGAGTTAATTATTTTCAATGAAAATGAGGAGCTTTACATGATTTTAATGAGTTGTAAAATGGGTGTGAAGAATTTTTTTAAGTGCAGAAATTGAGATTACATTTTCTTATAAGTAAAAAAAAAATTGTTAAGGGAACAAGTATAGGAAAAAAGACTTGGAAAAACTGATGACTCCAGATTTTGTCAGTTTTACAACATTTCCGGACTTAAATTGTTTTCATATTAAAAACTTTTTCAAATTTATGAAAAAAAAGTGTTGTCAGTTGGGGCTAGACCTAGTGAATATTGGGGATGATGAAAAAATTCCAATTCCTGTACTTTTGACATAATCATTAATGTAGTTTGTGTAATGTATTGTGTCACACAATTAAACAGAATATAATCTTTTGGCCAATATAGGCTATTTTATTTTTAGTTTTTGCATCATTTCATCTGGTTAGTTGCAATATTTCTATTATGACCGATGAGTCAGTTTTCATAAAATCAGAGAGTGAATGTTGCCTCTCCTAAATCGTACTACCTCTAATTTCTAAAGAACCATAGAGTAGAGATCGCTCTAGTGGATAAACCATGAAGCTTTGGAGACTCATGCAGAAAAATAAAAGTCACTGTGTGCTTGAATTAAGTTTTTATTCAGATAAATTGGTTACTTAAATTTTCTTTTTCCTCCTCTCGTGAGGTGCACTTCCAACGGATACCATCCAACGTTGATATACATGGTAATGAGATGACAGATATTTTGGTTAAAGAGTGTGCTGATAAGCCGTTGGACACACTTGATTCACTAACTTATTTGGAGCTGTTCTTAAGAGCTAAAATAGCTGAAAATGCTTCTTGGATCATCCCATCTGTTCACCAATGGTACCAGAGAAAGTGCCCTAGGGGTGCTTTATCACTCAAGTTTCGTAGGCAGGACCAGACGGCCATCACCAGGCTTATCAGTGGACATTTGAGATCTGTCTTATTCCAATGGAAAAAAAAGGTTTTCCCAATCTGTGTGAAATGTGCTGAACATCAGGACACTCTTGACCATATACTAGATTGTCTGGGGCTCTGCTGACAAGATCTTTTAACAAACCCAATTCTTGTATTAGACTTTCTCGGAGAGACAGATTTTATAAACCTGATTTAGCTTTGCTAAACAATGGAGCTGTGCAACAGCAATAACTATAACTTTCATTGTAATTTTTTGATTATAGAAACACAACAGATTATTAAAAACCTCACATAATTGTTAAGCAACTTATTCTGTTATGTTATACTTGTTTCTTTGCTAGCTAACTACTGAGCTGGTTGGTTATTAAACCTTTTAAGCCATCCAAACTGCCAAAAAGTGGCTGAGAATTATTTCTGGACAAATTTATTTTCCAATCCCCTTATATCTCACCTGAAGATCTGGTCTCTTATCTAATCTGATTTTTTGGTTGCAGAAAATCTCAATTTATACATGAATCACTCAGGAAAAAAACTAAACTATTTTAGTAAATTCAATATTTAATATCCTTACAATGAAATTTAGTTTTTTATTTCCAGGAATGAAAGAAAAGATGAAAAACAGCTCTGGTTAGTAGTAAGTTAGTAAAATAGTAATTATTGGTTAGTAACGTGATTAACCGATTTGTACCAGTAAGCTTCCGTCGAATCAATTATCCCATTTTTAAAGCCTAAAATGAAGAAAGTTGGATACCAAGAAAATGCAGGCTCAATAAGCAGCACTTATATAAGCCACGTTTGAACTTTGTAGAACGTAATATCATGTTCCATTAACATTTTATAGTAACTGTTATTATACTTGTAACAGTTCTAAATTTTAGTATTACATTTTTTATTATGATTATAATTTTTTTTGAGTTAATCATGAACAACTTCTTAAATACTCAATATTTTTGGGATTAGCATGATTAAGGGAGCAGGTAGTACGAATTAGACAATCGGTTTCTTAACTTGTATCACTTGTAGACACAGCGAAAACAATTAATTTTTAGTACTTCTGCACAAATATTATTATTAAAAAATAATTTAAACAGCTGACTATCTGTATTTCATATTTAAAATATTTCAAATATTATTGTCAGGAAATTTTGAGAGAAAAAAATTTAACTATGAAAAATGTCACTATTTAGCAATTTTTCTTCCTCTTTCTACTCTTGAGGTAGAGCTTCAAATACTCCCTATCAGTTTTTTGTGTGAATATTATGCTTTGGGGTGGTTTAGTAATTTATCTTAGTTCAACCAACAATAAAGCCAACTAACAACTGAGCCAAACGCCCTATCAATGCTTCGCATGGTCTGTGATGATAATGTAGTTCCGCGTTCATATTTCATAATAGTGCGAATAGTGCCTTTAAAATAAAATAATTTCTTGAAAAAAGTTTTTAATATTTATTAGAGTTTACAATGATTTCATTAAGCAGTTGAGATATGAAACTTTTCAACAAAAGAAAATGGTAAAATATTAAATCATTATCAAATAATAAGCCGTTGAAGTTCACATAGTCAACATAATTAAACTATTAATCGACGAATTATAAATTTGTCGATTTAACAGTTTTATGATAATGAAGACAGTGATGGGACAAACACTAAACGGGAATTGCCATATATCAAACTTCATCCATTAGAGCAAGTATTCGGTAACTTGGTGCGTGTAGTTAGAACAGTGGTTCCCATTTTTTCCGGCTATGGAACCAACTTACTTTTGATGGAGCTCCGAAAGTTTATGAATAAAGTTCATTAGAAATTGTGAGCCCATTTACCTACAAAAAACTACTATTAATTTTGAAAATATATACGAATGTGAATGGTGAATATTTTTCATAGTAAGGTTTTATTATTACTAGTCTAAAAATAGGCTCTATGCCAGACAAATAAATTCACAAGTCTAGAGTGCCAAATCTAGTTCTGACTTTTAATTTGGTGTGAGCATAAGCTGAGCTTTGGTTTCAGTTGAAATAAAAGCGGAAAAAGACGAAAATAAGAGTAGAGAACGGTAAACAGAGAAACCTTCTTTATCGCTTAATTTGGTTATTTTATTTTAAATTCACAAGTTCGAGGCAAAATACTAATGCGTTTTTCAATGCGTGCATTCAATATATTGTTAACATTAAAAATACACATATTTTCAAAATTTGCTTCGTTCCTTCAAAATTTTTACTTAAGTATATTACACAAAAATAACCAAAACATTAAATAACTAATAAATAAATGGTTGGTTACAAATCTTATTACGAGTTTAAAAAATCATAAAAACTCTTAATTTTAGGAACTCCTATAACATTTTTGAACCCTAATTCTACGTAGAACACATTTTGGGTATCGCTGAGTTAGAATATTGTCTTAGAATTTATGTTAAGAATTCGTTTACTAATAGAGAAAGCATTGGAGATTTGGCCAATTGTATTTTTTTCATAATGAAATTTTTTTAATTGACGAGCACCAGACTTCAGCATGAATTTTAATACAATGTCAAGTTTTTTTCATTCTATCAGCCAATTATTTATTATCAGGTAAAATCCAGTAAAATGACATGTGATATCATTTGTACCCAACAAAGTAATTTTTTTCTAATGTCATTTCCTCTTTTATTTGCCCTCTATTGCTAACATGTATAGAAAAAAGCTTTATTCCTTATTAACTTATAATACTTAAGAGCCAGCATACTTTTTAAAATTTTTATTTTGATGTTTTTATTTTAAATATTCTTTTTTAATGGAGGTTTGATTTACTGTACTAAATCAATGATTTTGACAGATACTACTGTCAAAAATGAAATCGAGAAGAATCGCAATATGAAAAAATTAAGCAATATAGACTAAATAATATATTTTTTTAACTTATATTAGAATACTAAAAGCCACTATATGTATTATTTACTTTTAATTTCTATTTAGTTTTTAAAATATTTTTTGAAATATTTTTTGCTTAACTGGCCATAAAAAGGAGGTTCGATTTATTGTGTTAAATCATTGATTTTGGTAGATACTACTGTCAAAAATGAAATCGATAAAAATGCAACATGAGAAAAATTATGGAATATATAATAAGTATAATGAACGAGACCAAAAAACCAACAAAAAAGCCAATGACATATTTTTATTCATAGAGTTCACTTTATTGATACAAACTAATTTTATTTACCAATTATAGTTCAGATTTGTTAGCTTTTACCAGTAAATAAGTATTTCTTATTCATTTAGACATTTTTATCTGTAGGTTATTTTGGACATTTAATCATTACTGTTTAGCTTCAATAACTCATTTCATCTCTATTGGTCAAGCCTTCCTCATAATGAGTCGAACCACCTTCAAGTAGGGAGGTTTGACCCTATTTGTAAGCCCATAAAAAACTATTTACAAAAAAGGTAGCTTATAATTTAATCAAAATATTAAATGTTTAGAGGTTAGCAACAAATGAAGGCTTATAAATTACATTATGTTGAAAAAAATATAAAAAATACTTTTGTATAAAGTGAGTCAAACCATACACGTTTTCTCTACGAAATGAAATAATACAGTAATTTTAACTTGAATACCTTTTTGTTCATGGTCCCTTATTTTTATCTTTTCCGACATTTTCTTAGGATGAAAATTGTTTTAAGGAATTTTTTGTCTTAAATAAAGATATATTTTAAAAAGATATCTCATTAAAATTTACGAATTTCTTGAAGTAGTATATTTGTAGAAAGGGAATATTAAATTTCTATTTAAAATTTTCCCGTTTAGAATGAGCAAAAGGAACAGGTTAATTGATTTCATAGAAATCAATGAGATAAACAATAGAACAAAAAGTTACTAATTATATGATTGAACTTAATCAACAAGTTAAAGCTAACTTTAAGACGATAAATGCAGTTTGAACATAACCAGAGTTACAGAACTATAAAATTAAATTTTCCACATATTGGTCTTCAAGACCTCGTATCTTAAATGTATCATTAGAAATTAAAATATAAAATTCAATACTGCATTTCAAACTGCTTGCTAAAAACTGATTTTCAGTTTTGTTACTAGCACGGCTGTTGGAAAAATTTTATTGCAAATGTCAGCCAATTATACATATAAATATATGCACGTTTTTTTCTTCTAAATTATGAGCCAATATTTATTATTTAAAAAATTTTAAGATTTTAAAATTTTGCATCTTTTAAAAACGTTAATTCTTCTTCATGCTAACTCCCCCGCAACAAGTCCTGGAATCTAAATCAATAAATTATCCACTAAGCAAGCGCATGCGTTAGCCAGCTGAGCAACTAAATATAATTTTTCTGGACTTCAGTTATATAAATGTTCTGCGACTTATAAGGTTGCAACAAACGGGATCTCTGTTAGACGTCCATGTTAGCATCGTAGTGAGTAATATTTAATTTCGCTGACTTATTTGTTTAACATCTTTGTAGTGTTTGTTTTTAAATTTGCCAAGCAACTTTAAATCATTTCAAGATATTTTCAGATATAATTTTCATGCAATATATGCGATTTATTTACTTGTCACGGGCATAATGTTTTCAAGCTTTTTTCGAAGCTGGTGCCAAAATTATTCCAACGGCAGACTTTAATTTTAGTTCAAAAACGTAATTAAAGTGATCGAAACATTTTGGATATAATATATTTCACATAATTAGTGAAATTAATAGTTTATATTATTCCATACTTAACTCAAAATTCACAATCAAAAAACTAATTTATGCCTATAACTAACTATTCGAACCATAGAAAAATTTCGAAAAAACCACTCTGAGATTAAAAAAGTATGGTCAAAACTACAAGCATATGGTAAAATTTTACGTGTTTTAAGTTCTGTAGAAACACTTAAAAGCTCGGTAATTTTTACCGAAGCGCTTTCGTAAAATTAACAATAAAATATGGTTTCATATCATGAGATAAAATTAGGTAATTTTATCATGATATCATAGAGAGTGGCATAGAAATTATTTATTTGCCTAAATTGACTTTTCAGTTCCGTATTTTTTACTAAATTTGTGGTAATAAGAGCTACAATTTTGAAAACCAAAATTTCTGATAAACTTTTTCCATATGAACGGAAAAATGAATTACTAAATGAATAGTTTAAATATCGTATATTTTTGTTTTGTTAACAAAAATTTTTTTTTTTCAAAAGTGTCATTAATATGCAGTGCGGGAATTTTTTGAGAATTTCTTTTCTACTAGAGGATATGGGTATAAAACCGAAAACCGACAGCTATGTCCATACTATGTTGCCATCTATCGAAAATAATATGGTCTATAAATTGAGTTGTTTATATACGCCATACTATTTAAAGGTCAGTTAAAGTCTTATTGTGAGCTTGCTTATAAATCTTTTTACAGATTTTAGTAGTTTAAAGATTATCTTCTTGTAATTATAACATCTGAAAATTTTTTTGTTTTAACGTTTTAAAAAAGATAGGATAAGCATATTTTTATTATTGTGGTACAGTTAATAAAGGGATCTTAACAAATTCGTCAGAATAGTTGACGACGAGTTTTTATGGTATAGACTGTTTTAACGATTAAACAAATAATTAGGGAAAAATAAATATTTTGTATATAAATATTATATTTGATAAATATGGAAAAATAAATATTTGTATTTGTAAATAAATATTTAAGGAAATGAAAGCTCTAATTTATTGCTTCTCGTTGTCGTCGATTGGATAATAGACAAATCAATTTGCTTGTTAAGCTAACTGATTCAAAACTTGAAACTCAGTTAGATTTATTTATTAGATTCATTTTCTGAAATTTTACGCTAAACTGGAAAAAAAATTCAGATCATTTGAATTTAGGCAATTGTTTTTGTTCTTTTCTTCAGAAGGAAATGAAGTAACTACGTTCTATTATTTGCTAGACTTGGGATGTTTGAATCACTATCACTATTACTATTGTGAAATCTTTCTCTACTATTACTTTCACATAGGTAAAAGGTGACTAAAAATTTAAATATATTATATATTATAAATTTAAATATATATATATATATATATATATATATATATATATATATATATATATATATATATATATATATATATATATATATATATATATATATATATATATATATATATATATATATATATATATATATATATATATATATATATCTTATTCGACTCTTGTTAAATTAAATTCATGCCTGTTGTTCTCATTCTTCGAAGACGATAGTTTCATTCTCATAAAATAATCTCATTGCAATAAAATAATATTATTAGTCATAAATTAATTGAAATAGTCATTGTACTTGTATTTATAAATGTTAAAGTTGACACATACTAAGTTAAGAAGAAAGAAAAACGAGACATCTCTAAAATTTTAAAATTAAATCATTATATTTTTGTAGCTAAACAGATATTAAAGCTAGTTTATGTATCTGAAAAAATCAAAGGGATGGCAAAAACTTTGTTGTTAATGGATTCAAGCTTTCATCTAATTTCGGACCATAATATCAGTATCTTGATACCATTCTAACTTACAAAATCGCTTTAAACTTAATTGAGGGTTAAACTACACAATTTTCAGTTCGAATAGAAATATATTGTCTTGTAATTGAGTTAAAGGATGATTGCTTTTTACGATATTATGAATAGTTGAATGATACTAATGTTCAACGAGCTTTAAATTATAAACGAGGATCAGATGTGCTATGATAATGTTGAAGTTTAAGAAATCTCATAGTTACTACTTTAGAAAACATCAAAGTCAATATTTCTTCAATGTTATCATATATATACACTCGAAAATCTTCTTTTATTATTGATGAAAATAATTATAGTAGATTAAAAGTGAAAGTGCCCTGAATAATTCTTGTGGTTGAAAATAAAGTGGATTAAAATTATATGCGCATATTGTATGACATCGTCCGTTCTTGTTATAGATTATTTATTTAACTTTTTTTTAAAATTTTTGTGGGGCAGTTTTTAATTACATAATTTTAGTTAAAATGAATCAAACTAAATTTTTCATTAAGAAAGAAATTGTTTACAAAATTTGTATCATAATTTACATTATATAATTATCTCGAAATAAATTTAAATTAATGATTCAAGAGAAAACAATTAGGCTGAACAAGGTTGTTAAACTAAGTTTATTGATGAGATAAATTTATTTATCAGCAATAGCAATTTTAGTGGCTATTTTAGAAACAGGTAAGTGTTAGTTTTGTGCATTAAAAATTGTGGTGAGATAAAATGTATTCGTCAGCATTAAAGATATCACTGGTCATATTAATAACGGATAAGCTTTTGCTTCATATATAGAAAATCATGGTAAGTAAAAATTTATTTGCTAGTATTAGAAATCCCAGTTAGCCACGTTAAGAGTAGGTAAGTTTTTGTTTTTTTCGTAGAAAATCTTTTTTTTTTATAAGGAACTCATCAAAGATAACCTAAAAGATATCAAAAACAGAATTGTGTATTAAGGTTTGAAGAATATATATTTTTTAACAGCAATGGATCAATAAAAAATATACGAAATTAACACGTTATTATTTGAAAAACTTAAAAAAAGGTAGATTATATCGTGTATATAAACAGCTTAACCTATTCCTAGATGATTAGAAAGGAACACATTAGAACTACCGTTAATTTTTAGTTTTCTTGGAATTGTGCCCGTATCGGGGCATAATTAAACATGGACAATGACCTTATTACTTTAGTATTTCAATTTTCTTGCAATAATATTGTTCAGGTTAATTTTGTATTATTTATTCAATTATTTATTTTGAAATATTTAAAAATAAATGTAAATTTTAACACACACTAAAAAAAAAAAATTGCTTTGAAAGTTTGCATGTTGAAAGTCTTAAGATGGGATGTTGAAAGTCTTAAATGGAATATTGTATTTTAAAATTTTAGGTAATTAAAGCAAGTTATATCTAAGCATGAGGCTTGTTGAAGTGTGGGAAAATATCTTTGATATGGGCTGATTTTTACTTTGTTTCATGTTTTAGGATTTAAAGAAACTAAATCTTATGCAATCGCAAGTAATGTTTTCAATTAAATTAAATGTTAATTAATTTGCTTTTTATCATTTCAGTTTTTAGGAACAGATCTCACACTCAGCTTGTTAAGGTATGTTCAACTGATGCATTTTTAAGAAGTTTGAAGAAAGTATTAAAGAAAAGTTGAAGTAAATATCGAAAACGTTTGTTTTTACAATATTTAAAATATCACATAAAGTTAAGGGACGATAAAAAGGGAAGACAGTGTAGTTACATTAAAGCACCCATTTTCCCTCGAATTTTATTTTCTTAACTACTAATCTTGCAGAAAACAGTTGATAGTTCGATTTTTCAACTTAAATAATTTTTTATGTTGCTCGAACTCGTGGTTTATATGAAAAAAAAATCTCATATTCAGCTTGTTAAGGCACGGTTAATTAAAATACATTTAAAAAGCTTGAAGAAAGTATTGAAAGAAAATTTGAAGTAAGTATCGAAAACGTTTGTGTTTAGAATATTTAAAATATCACATTAATACAAGGAACGATAAAAAGAGAGGACAGTGTAGTTACATTAAAGCTCCAATTTTCCTTCGAATTTTTTTTCCTTAACTGCTAATCTAACAGAAAACAGTTGACTTTTCGATTTTTTAACTTAAATATTTTTTTGCTCGGACTCGTGGTTTTTATGAAAAGCATCACAACCTTCCTCCTAACAAAATTTCACTAAACTTAACCAAAAATGAAATATATTGAGTGATGTACACTGTAAAGATTATGAATCAAATTGTGGTGTAAAGTACCGGCACTTTAGGTGTATTATCCGTAAAATCCATTTTTACTGTAAAGTATTATACCGTAATATTTGCAGCAATATTTATTTAATTCGAGTGCTTCAGGGATTTTACGATAATTATTATTGTAAAAATTACGATATATCAGATTTTTTCTTCCGCAACATGTTCGAGTGAAAATGGATTTTACGGTAAAAAGTATCGGCATCCTGAATGCCGGTACTTTTTACCGGAATTTGATCCGAAATTTTTCATAGTGTAAATTTAATTTAGAAATTTTACGCATTTTTATATATTAGCTTGAAATTTTTATTTTCTGAACGGCACTGATCAGCTTTGAATCTGTGTAATAGCAATCGTCTTTCAAAGAATTCAAACTGTAATTACAATTTTCAAATTACAGGATCAACCTGACCTTCTTAAATAAACATGGGTCTTAGATGCTCCGTTGTTCCAGTTGCTAACAGAGACTCAGCAATATTCCTGAACGAATTTAAGAACAGTATTAAAGATACCGATTGCAAAACTATGCGGGTTAGGGTTGATATCGATAGAGAAAACAACAACCCAGTTAATCCCATTGTTGGAGAAAACAACATCCCAGTTAATCCCATAGTTGGAGAAAACAACAACCCAGGTAATCCCATTGTTGGAGAAAACAACATCCCAGTTAATCCCATAGTTGGAGAAAACAACAACCCAGTTAATCCCATTGTTGGAGAAAACAACATCCCAGTTGATCCCATTGTTGATAAACAGAATGAAGCGAAGACTGTGACGATTATCCTTAAGAATGGCGATAAAGCAAACTGCGCTGTGGTGCATTTTGCTGCTGGTAACTATCAAAAAAATGTTGTTCTAAATTTAAGAGGACGACGATTTCGGTTTTATCCAATGAGGCGTAATAATCCGGTTGGTAAGCCAGGAAAAAAATCTT
This sequence comes from Parasteatoda tepidariorum, assembly GCF_982258835.1. Classification (NCBI taxonomy): domain Eukaryota; kingdom Metazoa; phylum Arthropoda; class Arachnida; order Araneae; family Theridiidae; genus Parasteatoda; species Parasteatoda tepidariorum. The sequence continues at coordinate 86,891,244 of NC_141765.1, forward strand.
ATAATGTTTCAGTTCACTCAAACCAAAATGTTAATCTAAGATATAGCGAAGAAGAAGGCGATATTCGTGATCACTTCAAATTTCTTGAAAAATACGACTTACAAAACCAAGCTTCAGTGTAAATATTTTATTTTTTCATCAGGGATTTAGTATTTTTTTACCCTTAATTACTCACACTAACTCAAACAATAAAAATTTCTGCGTGATAAATTTTGTTTAGCACATACAATATATATTATATATATTTAAACTTTCCTTTCCAATTTTTCTTTTTGTTATTTTTGACAATTCTGCTAATTATTTCATATATTTTGATCAGTGGTCGGAAAACTACATTTTTCTTGTAGTTAATTACAATTACTTTATTACAAATGTAGTTGACTACAACTACTTTTTTTTTAAATGTAGAGACTACTAATTACTTTTGAAACGTAGTCACTACTTCACAGATTTTGGAAGACAAATTTAACTGGAGAACTTAATTTTCAATATTCAGAAGGATTTTGAATAAAAAATTGGCCTGGTTAAATATGAGAAGTTATTAAGAAGTTTCAATTCATGTGTACATGAAGTAGTTTTTTATTCTAAAGCACTTCTTACAAATTTGTTCTTTTAACCTGCAAACTCCATGCTTTTCTCGACAGTAAGTATTTAATTTACGAAATGCTGGAAAATTATCAATTATTTGTGATTTAAGTCATCAATGTTTTCTTAAATCCCTAAGAAGTAAAGTACAGTGCGAAAAATTAAAAAAAAGGATTACCCCGAATAACTTTTGATCTAATGATCGGATCTTCACGTTCTAGGACTCAATTTTAATGGTTTGAGGATGTATCACAAATATACTAATTAATTAATACAGACGATATTTTAAGTTTCAAAATCAGACACAAAAACGTACTTCATAGTTCCTGTGAAATTGAATTTTAAAAAGTCAGACATTTTGATTTCTCAGGAACAACTCGACCGATTTCGCACCGAATTTTTTTCAGCATCACACTCTTTGCCACAGAGACAATCTCATTGCGTGTGTTGACGGGCCCGCGAAGGATTTGAACCAATCAAATTCGAAAAATTTTTTGCTTTTGAACTTTGTTTCGTTACTCAATTAAAGTTAAAAGTAGTTGCTTGCCAGGTATCTACTCACTACGCTCCTTCTTTTAAAAAGTAGCGCACTGCACTACAAACGACGGAGGGAAAAAATAGTGACTACAGTAGTTTTGCTACTTGTAGCGCGCTACTTCCGACCACTGATTTTGATATTATTATAAAGTTATATTATAAGCTATTTTATTACAAAGATTGTTGGTAAAAACCTCAGATTAGGTCTGATGTATATTGTGCTTTTCGAAATATATATTTTATTGCGTAAAGCATTACGACTGCATCTATTCCCTTTTTTATACCTTCATTCTATTAGTTTACAGCTTAAAAAAATACAGAAACAAAATGAATGAATTTTTAAAAACATAATTCCTGCCCCCATCATAATGAAATATAATAGAAAAAAAATAAAACACTGAAAGTAATCTACCAGATACTTTAAGGTTGACTTTATTAACATCAAAATAGTTTCTGCAATCGATGTATGCCTAACATTAGAAATAACATGAGTTTAATCATGCATTGATCCTTGATCCATGCCTGAAATCATCTCTTCATCATGAAATAATAAGCAGCTAAAAACGCACCATGTCAGTGTGTAGAATTTATCAGATACTTTTGGGTTGACTTTCTTAAAATCTGTTATGCAGTTTCTGAAATTAATTTAAGACTCATTGCAGAAACTACGTGAGAATTTTTTTTTGAATTTCGTGTAGCTTCGTCAGTTAGATATCACTTCAACTTCAATTCAAATGTATTTGACTAATTTTATTTCCGAAACTAAGTGAGAAACTTCTTTTTTGTTTTTGTTTTCGCTTATTTTCTACAGTTAGTCCCTTAAACTCAAAATTATGTGCCCTTGACTCATTTTATATCAGAAAGTACAAGAAAAACTTTTTTGGTTTCATGTAGTTTCTTCTGCTGAAGATCTTTTTAGATTTAGCTTATAAGCATTTGACACATTTTATTTTTACATTATTTTCGACTTTTCTTGATGAGGATATTTTAAAGGAGTGTAAAAACAATATTTTATGAACGACAAGAGTCCATACTGGTTGTCCATAGTGTATGGCTCAAGGACTTTTTAATGTGAACCTTATTTTTTGTGGGATATTTACTTTTAGTACTTCAAAACAATTCAACAATTATAACTGAAACTATTCAAAGAATAAAAAATAATTTATTTTATTTTATACATTGTTATGTATAATATTATTATATTTCATATATTTTATACATTTCTCAAACTGAAAAAATCATAGAAGTGAACATAATCACCTTACAATAATGCTCCTCCTTGGGTTAGTTGAATATAAAATACAAGGAACAAAGTAGACAATTTATGGTGATTGATAAATTCGCAAAATTACGCAAAATTTACACCACGAGTAATTAAGGGTAAAATTGAAAACGGGCAAAACTAACATTTATTAGAGCATATTCAGCACATTTGTCTTAAAAAATATAACGAGTTAAACATTATTATTTAAAAAATTATTTAATGACTGGATTTTATTGAATGGTATTAAATGGAATGGTGCAAATAAAATGGCGAAAAATGGAATTAAATGGTGCAAAATAGAATTAAATGGTGCGAAATGGAATTAAATGGTGCAAAATGGAACTAAATGGTGCAAAATGGAATTAAATGGTGCAAAAAATGTCACAATTTCTTTCGAAATTAATAAAAATACAACTTATTAAATTATTGACAAAGGTTTTTAAAAAATACATTTCAGTACAACCAAATTACACTTGGTTGCTGATCTAACAAAATCGACATTAACCTAAAATATTTGTACCCTCTCTGTACGTTATTGACGTTCTCGATGTAATCTTAGAGCAGACGTGAACTACGAGTATTTTCCCCACTTTACTTTAATAGCTCTAAATAATTTCGTTAACTAATTAAAAGATATTTGCATCACATCACTATTTTATTGTTTATGCTATTATAATATATTTATTACTCCGCATACAAATGCAGTTTGATTATAATTTACTATGTAATATCCTTGATTATGTTTTAAAACTATATGGTTTGAATTAAACATATTTATATATTTAAAACCTTTGCTGAATTTTAAGTCTGAAATAATTCCAATTCTTCCTTGTTTATAATTACCTATGTTTAAGGGGAAATAGTAAAAAATACACATGTGTGTTAAAAATGCACATGTCTAATTGTGTTTGCTAATGCGTTTACATAAATTAGTGTCTATTCTGCTAATCTATAAATATTCTTATTGTATACATCTTGTATCATTGTACTTTAATGTGATCAATAAGCATTAATACATAATGCTTTTTTAAAAGTATTTAAGATTTTTGAAAAGAGCTTTGAAAAACAGGGTAATGTTTTTGTCTGAAAAGTTGACTAGAATACTGATGCTTTCACTTGATGATTTTATATTCTAATGAATAATAAAATATTATGATGGAATATACGGACGGACGGAATAGAATATCATAAACTACCGTTTTTTTTTATATCTAATGCCTTGAAATTTATGTAATGCTGGTTATTTAAAAATGACCTGATTATTGCATTGTTTATATTTTTAAGTTTATGATACTTAAATATCACATTTAAGCATATTACCGAGCTAAAAGTGACACGGATCTGTTAGCAGTGAGGTAGTAAATTTCTTTTATTTGATGGATGGAATATTTGATATTCTAAAGGATACTAGATTATTACGGTGGGATTCTTAAATATCCGTAATTTTCTTTTTATCTTAAGTCTTGAAAATTTATGCCCTGTTGGCTATTAAAAAGGGTCTATTTATTGTATTGTTAATTTTTTCGAGTTAATGATACTTAATGGTCGTATATATATATATATATATATATATATATATATATATATATATATATATATATATACTGATCAAAAAAGGGCGCGTATCAGTTAGCAGTGAGATAAATTACCAATTAAAAAAGTTATACTTATCAGTTACCAGTGAGAAAAGTGACACGTATCACTCAGCTGTTAGATCAATTACCAATTAAAAAAGTTATACTTATCAGTTACCAGTGAGAAAAGTGACACGTATCACTCAGCTGTTAGATCAGTTAACAGCGACAAAAGTGACGCGTATTAGTTACCAGTGAGAAAAGTGACTCGTTTCAGTTAACTGTTAGATCAGTTACAGTGAGAAAAATGACACTTATTAGCTAGAAGTGAGATCAGTCACCAGTAAGAAAAGTGACACGTATCACTCAGCTGTTAGATCAGTTAACAGCGACAAAAGTGACAAGTATTAGTTACCAGTGAGAAAAGTGACCCGTTTCAGTTAGCTGTCAGATGAGTTACAGTGAGAAAAGTGACACGTAGGGGAGAGGGGGGCACTTGTGAACAGGGGGCACATGTGAACATGGTATGTTTTACCAATATTATTTGAAATAAAAAATCTCGAAAAATTTTCAATTGAAGGCAGTACTAGTCCTACCTCTCTGAAAAACTTTCAGAACAATGAGACATTTTGTTGGTCTATTCTGACAATTTCTTTGTATCAGCTGGTGTTGCATATATTATAATCGCCCGCTTCTTCAAGGGAAAGCATAATATAAATCAACTAATAAACTAAAATTAACTATTGCAGATCATTATATGAACATTCAGGTAAGTTTATGACAATTAATCTTTTCTTTTACTCAATTAAAAGTTCTTTATTTTTCAAGTTAGGTTTAAGAAGGATGATGGGGGCACTTGTGAACAAAACATCTGGGGCAGATGTGAACAGTTCACAAGTGCCCCTACTTAGTATTAAGATTATTATCCTCATGATATTTTCAGTTTAAAAAATATGTATGCATTTAAAATTATCATTATTTAATTTTCCATAATTAATTTATTAATTTTTCCTTTAAAATTTTTTTTTATTAAATGGTTGATCGCGCATCACGCATATTAACTGATACACCTGAGAAAATAGAATTGCTAAAGCTACAAATGAAAAGATAGAAAAAATGAAAAAAAAGCATGAAAGAGTATTCGAGAAGAAAGAAAAAGGCCCATTACAACACCCGTGGAACATGAAGTTGCGAAAAACCCAATTACGGAAAAATTATTGTACAGCTGAAAAATTATTTTCTTATTGACAGTACTGTTGTACAATTTAAATTCACATAGTAAGCTACAGCCCCCTGAGTATAATGCGTATCTATATCTGTTATATTAAGGATTTTTTTCCTTTCAAATATGATGATTGCTTAGTGTTTTTAATCTTGTTCATATGTGCCCCAGGCCTGTTCACATGTGCCCCCAATAGGGGCACATGTGAACAATTGAAGTCATTTTTCTAAAATATTATAAAGTAAAGAAATATTTTATTGAAAAATCTCAAAAAATTCCACAAGACAAAGAAAAGACTATTTAAACATATGGACTTTTTTACTATGAAATATTGATGATATTTTTCGAAAAGTGAAGAAATAAAAAAATTTGTTCACATGTGCCCCCCTCTCCCCTATCAGTTTTATTGCGTGATAGGATCAGAAAGAACTTAAAATAAATCGATTTACAAATAAGTTAGGCAAATAGGCAAGTATAGGTTCGTTAAGCAATTTTTGAACCAGAAGAGGTAAAACACATGGATATATAAAAAACATTTTTAATTTTCTCTAGTAATAGAGAATTTTGCTGGTAATTGACTTAGATGCAAAAAAGATGCAAGCCTCTAAGAGAAGGGTAGAATCTAAATTCGCCTTCAAAGCTTGGGTGAGATATCAACTACCACCTAATTTTTTGATCTATGATTTCCACGTATTTGGTGCAGTTTTTTTAATTTCAGTTGTTAAATGTCGTAAGTAAAATGTGATTGTATATGTCATAGTTGTAGTCATGTAGTTGTCAAGGATTTGAGATAGCTAAACTATCTCAAATTTTTCTTCAGAATTCTTTCGTCCACTTGAAATTTTGCTGGGAATGGTGTCTTTAAAATTACGATAGATATTTTGAAGTTAAATATATATTTACAGCTTCAAGATTACTACGTTGATATTTTTTTAACACTTTTGATAAATAATTCAAGGATTGTAAATGAATGAAAAAATTATAAGATTTTAGGTTGCAGATCTGTAGAATAGTCTGTAGCTAAAATATTTTAAGCCATTAGAAATTAATATAATAACTTTTTTAACATTATCACTTTTCAAACTGTATACTACTAAACTAAAGTATTGTAATTTTATTACCTATTCCCAAATAAATAGCTTTAATGATTTTAACTATTTTGTCTCATAATTATTTATGAAACTAAAAGTCTATGCTTTTATTCATACGAGTGCCAAAAACTTTATTTGTATTTTGCAAAATATACTTCCTCAATCAGAAATAGATTTTATAAAGCATCGTGTGATGGCTGAAAGACTAATAAATAAGTTATTTTTAATAACTTAAGAAAAATACAATAAAACCAAATTGTTTTTAACCGGCTACAATAAAAAAGAATAACTGATATCGAATCGGATTGTAAATGCATTTGAAAACGAAGTTTATGTATCAGTGCATAATGTTTAAACTAGTATTGCAGATGTATGTAATTTCCAATAATAATTATGTATGTTTTATACCTGTATATGAAGGGCCAATATTGAGTAATGATTTTGTCAGAAAAAGTACTTTTTATAGATGAAATTTTTGACTCATCAAAATGTTTCATTATTATAATTTTATTCTTTTTCTATTTTACACTTGAAAGTGAACAGTTTATAGCAGCAGTCTCAACAATATTTTTTTCTCAAATAAGTAGAATTTACATAAAAATTAATCTAAGTCTAAAAAGGGCCTGCCACAAATCTAGCTTCATGGTATACTATATCACTTCGTTGTAAATTGAACTCCAATGCATCTGTACATATCCGTCAAAATTGAAGAAGTGAATTTTTCGACTAAACATATAATTTATCTATTTTTCATATTTTTTTTTACAACTTTTAAGCAAAAAGAAATATGCTTGAAAATCGCAATTTTTTAGCCTATGCAGTGTTTTCTTACCTAAAAAATAAGAGAAAATATTGTTAAAAAATTTTTTTGCTTGAATTTAGCATTAAAAAATTTAAAATTTGTTTTTACATACCTTGCCAAGTTATCTAAACTATACAATTCTGTTAAATGATTTTTTTTAAATAGATGAATTGGTGCATATGTTTTACTTTATATATTGTTCTATAGTTTTGTATTTTCGGTCATATAAAGTATTTTTTGTACATATTTACGCCTTTAATCCATTTTTAATATTCATATATATATATACATGTATTATTGTCGCATTATTGTAACATATGTGTTATTTACTATTACTACTCTTAGATGTTGTTAAAGTCATTCTTTGTTTCATTATAGTGTCAAATATACAAAAGAAATGCACTTTGTTGAATTGCTAATTTATGGCAATATTCAACTTTTTTGTGGCTTTTGTTGCCTTAAATACATGTTTGCAAATTTTGATGCTTTAAATTTGTATTAATGGTGTATATTTCTGTATTTCAAATTCTATTAAATTACATCTAAGAGTAATTTAGTTTGTCGAATTTCTTTTAATAAGAAGCAAATTTCCTTACATTAGACTTTGAAAACAAAACATTTAATTTTTCGTCAAAGTATACATTAATATCAATTAAAAATCTATTTCCTCAAAAATGGATGAAAAATGTTTATTTGCTCACTATGAAGAAATAGGCAAAATTTACAGAAAGAAACTCAGAATTTTTCTGTTGTGCGTCGGTAGCGATTAAAGAAAGAAAAGATAAAAAATCCGTATTTGTGTTAAAACAGTTTTTTTCCATGAAAATTATATTTTTTTTCTACATCATTTACAATTTTATTTTACAGTGCTTATGTATTATTTTAAAACTCATTTTATCCTAAGCGAACTTCAAGTAGTCCTTTTAATAATTCAGCGCATTTAATGACTTATGACCTAATATTTGAACATTTTTGTATTCTGACGCAATCTTAATTATTCAAGGAGTAAATGTACTTATTAGTTTCCGTGATTTTAAGTACTAAATCAGACTCAAAAGCGCACTTTTTTTCTCAAGCCTCTTTGAGACTAATTTATGCTCAAAACAGTTATGGGGTAACACTCATCTAGAAAATATGATTCTTTTAGTTTTTATAGGAGAGCTTAAATGCTGGTCCTCTTAAAGTAATTTTACTTTTTATTCGTTTTTTAATGAACTTTTTTTTTATACGTCTTTAAAATTAGATTTTTGACTGACTTTTCCATGAAAAATATTTTTTTAATATTTAAATTAACAAAGATTTGAATTTTTTTTAATGGTAAGCATCATGGTAGTTTCTTGAAGTAAGTTGGAGGTAGGCATTATTAGTAGAATATTTATCCTGAAGATGATGATTAACATTAGTTGAAGAAAAATTGGTTGTTTTTCGTGGGAAATAGTGTTTGACGAAACATATTGATGAATCATTGTCATTATTTATTTGTCCAATTATTGCTTTCTCCAGAGAGACAAACTCTCCATGAAGACAAACTGTTACACGGGAGTAGGTTCTCTTATTGGGAGTAGTGAATTCGATGGTGAATGCTGTTAGGGTCTAAGCCCAGGGAAGAATCCTGGTCAGGTTCTGTGGTCGAAAATCTCAAAAGGAAAGACTAACTTGGAGAGGCATCTTTTATTTTTCTTCAGTAAGACATTAGTGACTTCGAAAATTCTTCGGTAAGATATTAGTGACATTGCAGAAGGTATGGCATTCGTATAATGGCAAAAGGTAAGTTACCCCACGTGTGAATCCAGGCCCTCCCTGTGTGCTTTAGGGAGAAGATATCAAAATTATTTATGTATTATCATGTTGTTAAAATGTAGTTACAAATTTAAAACAATTAATATTAAAAGAAGGTAGTTGCAAACTGATGAAAAAATAAATGAATACGAGATCCACAATCTGCGAGCACACACAGGTAGAGTGAAAAAAATGCAGAAAAAAAATCAACCTTCAGTCAACTCTCCACGGGGAATACTGCTTTATCTCCAAATGATAGCGTCCCCTCTTTAGCGCTTGCGAGAATCTCCACAGTCAATACGCTAGGCGCTGAGCCCTAGATATTTCGCAAAGGCCAAAGACAACCAAGAGGTCGCTTCAGTAAGAGAAAGGCCAGTAAACAAATGGCACAACAAGCATTGAGATAATCACATCATAAATTCTCCCCTTAAACGGAAAAAAAACCTAACTTACCCCCTTAAATGGAAAAAGACCTAACTGACTAAAATATCACATATACACTTTGAAAAATTAAAAACACTTTTATTGTAAGTCATGCAAATATATATTGTCGCAACTTGAAATAACATAAAAAATCTAGGAAAAAGAGTTATTTTTTTGTTGACATATTTAAATTTTGATAATAATGAATTGATGACAAGTCAAACATAAAATGCTTATGTATGAGTAATTATGAAAACCATTCTTAACTGTTTGTAGTTTAATTAATATGATTATGTTGCGGACTCTGTAATGATATTAATGAAGAGTAGGTCAAGGGCCAGTCTAAACTTAGTATGGGCATTAGGGTCTTTAGGATTAACTACAATTAAAGGGCAAGACCAAGAAGAAATATTACGTTCTATTATACCTGCTTCACTTAATTCCATTAAATCTTTTCTCACTTGATCTTGTATAGCATTTCATAGGATTTTTTGATTTAAATATGATTTGAGGGTAAATTATATTTGAGTGCCCGAAAGTTTTAAGGGATTTAGAAAACACATCATATCTTGAAATTAACAATGGTAACAATTTCTCTTGTTTATCAGATGGAAAATGGGCAAGGTCAAAATCTTCATTCTTTAAATCAAATTTTCTCATTTCAAGAATGTCTTGTGTAGTAGATATCAAATTGCAAAATTCCACATCCTCTTCTAAATCATTAATACTTTCTTGAGAAGAATTTTCGTTAAACTCAGGATTAAAGAAAATATTGCCAAAGTTAAAGTTTTTGTTTATGTAGATAGCTTCTTCGCCAATATTTTTAACAATAGCAATAAATTCAGATTTGTCACGATTATCTAAAGAGGTGTGGTGAACCACCTTCTCACCAGATGGCGATGAACTCTGCTCGCCAGATGGCAGTGCAAAACATTTCCCTCAACCTTTTTATGTGATGGCAACATCTCTTGTGTTCAAACTTTAGTTTCCAGAATCTGGCAACAACAGGAATATAAACATTCATTCGGGCTTGCTAGCCGGTGAACATTCACCTCTCTTAAAATGCTGCTGTCGTTAATCTTGTCAGTCTTTTACATTGTAACTTAATATGATTTCTTCTTTTTTTAATTATTATTAAACTGTTGTGATTATTAATTTTATTGAATCAATTTATTTAATATTATTTAATCTAATCACCACAGATTGGTGACCCGGACGTGACCTCAGTGCCAAGGCACTTGGGGGGGGAGTACTGTGGTGAACCACCTTCTCACCAGATGGCGATGAACTCTGCTCGCCAGATGGCAGTGCAAAACATTTCCCTCAACCTTTTTATGTGATGGCAACATCTCTTGTGTTCAAACTTTAGTTTCCAGAATCTGGCAACAACAGGAATATAAACATTCATTCGGGCTTGCTAGCCGGTGAACATTCACCTCTCTTAAAATGCTGCTGTCGTTAATCTTGTCAGTCTTTTACATTGTAACTTAATATGATTTCTTCTTTTTTTAATTATTATTAAACTGTTGTGATTATTAATTTTATTGAATCAATTTATTTAATATTATTTAATCTAATCACCACAGAGGGAAATATTTCAATGTTTGCATTATTAAAAGTAGATTCGAATAAAAATGTTTTGCCCTTATCACTGAAATTTTTAATTTTTAAAATTATCTGACCTGATTGTTTTGGCTCAATTACTGATTTCTCATTCATAATAGCCTTAGAAATTAGTGCGAACAATATAAATTTTTTATTATGATCGAAAATTTTTTTTAATAAATTTGTCCTAATTTTTAACAATTTATGTTTCATTATTTTTACTAGTTCACATTTTGTAAAAAAAAAAAAAAAAAAAAAAACTAAGAACTAAAAAAAATAACAATAATTTTCTACAACTTTGGTAAATAGTTTTCTTGAGGAAAATAAAATTTTACCTTTAGAAATATAAATCCATGATTTAGCATCATTAAAAATAAATTTGATTTTTCTTACATATGCATTTCTGAGTTCTGCAATAGAAATAAAAAACTGTGCAGAAATCCAGGATTTTTTATTAAGAGAAGTAAGTATGACTCAGTTAGAAATGATGCTCATAACATTTATTAACTAATTTCAATTTTTAATTTAATACATTTCTTACAAAAAAAGACATGAAAATAAGTAGAAGATTAACAAAAAAATATGAGGTGAATAGAAACTTAGCACACTTTACGCAATCATAAATTGGCAAGTTGTTAAATAAGTTTCAATTGAAACTATGAAGTAGAAACTTTATAAAGTCACTATTGTTCAAAAAGGAAAAAAAATTGAAACTTCTAGAATGTTTGAAGTTTTGAATTTTAAAGAAAGAATTTTTTTTTTCTTCCAAAAATGAGTAAAACAATTGAAGATTTGTGTGTTTCATGCCATGACAAACACACTACCATTTCACTTTTTCTGGTGAGCGATGGCAGTTTAAGTAAGAAAACGTATTTGAATCAATTTTTTTTCTACCCGATACGAAGTCATGCATATAAGAAAAGCATTCAATAATAATAAATATTGAATACAAAGTCAAATTCAAGATTAGCCACTCTGTACTGGCGTTTAACTGATTTTTCCACACTGTAAAGGTGCCTAAAATTAATAAAAGGTCAAGAATTTTTTCTCTTTCTTTTCCAATTACAGTAAACAGAAAGATATTATTTCTGAATCAAATATAAAAAAAACTTCACCTAAACATAACTAGAAAAAAGAAATACAAAAATGGCAGCAAAAATAATAATTTGATAATTAACCGCATATTCATCAACTGCTTTTTGTTTTCTGTTTTCTGATGTCCTGGTCTCTGCAAAGGAGTCATTATTCTGTCTTTATAAGTAAGTATTGCATTTCTTGCTCCATCCCAGGAATGAGGTCCTTGCAGTCGGTATTGGTAAGAAAGAGAAGGTCCAAATAAAAGAGCCCAAAACAGTTTGGGATCAGTGAAAGCTATTTTCCAAAAATTAGGCTTAACTCCGATTTCTTCTGCAAGCTCATCTTGATAAGAAATAAAATCAACTTGCAATGTGTGTCGTGGGGAATCGACAAATCTTCCACGAATCCATTTCAATCTTTCATCGATGTCAGCTATCATCTGTTCCTTAGATGGTAGTTTGAGTTTTCCTGACATCACCCTACTAGCCCATCTGCATTGCATTTCACCAACAGGAAAACCAGGACCATTTGGTTGTACTAAACCTAGGATGGCAAGAGTAGGATGTGGTAAGTGTGGTGGATACATAAATTTGTAAAGTTGAACTTTGTTATCAACAACTCGGACTATATCGTCACTAAGAAAGGGAAACATCACTTTGTATCCAGTAGCCAAAAATACAGTATCCGCTTCTGTTTCTTCCTAAAGGAGATTAAATATTTAATGTAGTTTCAAGCTTTATAAATCCTTAAACAATAATTCCAGGATCATCTGTAAATTATGACACACTTTAAAAGGAAAACAGGATCCAATTTTTTCAATACATTTGAAATAATATTAGATATGTAATAAGGCATTATCATTAGTCTTAAAAAAAAACTGGTTTTGAAAATTTTCGAGTAAAAAATAAGTCATTAAAGTGCATTTCCACATAAAAATTAAATTCCAACAAATCATTTTTCTTATGTTTGCACGTGTTTTGAGGGTTTATCGTTTGTGCGAAACATTTTCCAATATAAATTAAACATTTAGAAATCATTGAGTATTAATGTATGAATGGAGCAAGAGCTGAAACAGGTGAAATTTAAAGTTGGCGAATTTCGTTTTAATTTGCTGTTTTCTTTTCAGAATACACATAAGTTTTCTCGACCTAGGAAATTTTGATTGAGAATTTGTTTTATCATTTCTTTAGGTATCTGTAAAGTCTTCCCCCCCCCCTTTTTTTTTCTCCTTTCATTGAATTCAACTCTTTGTATGCATAGTAAAACCTCAATTATCCAAGCTTCTTTAATCCGAATACTCATGCTAGCAGAAGTTGATTCCAAAGTGTTTTTCTTTTAATGACCGTCCATAAATGATGTCCCGCTTGTAGGAAGGGAATTAGGAAGATTCTTAAAATTGTGACAATTTGTGACTAAGGGGGGAATAAAGAAATATGGTATCACACATTTAGCTTAAAACTAAATTTTGATAATTTTAATAATTAAAATTTTAATTTCAAAAATTTGAATAATAAAATTTAAATATTAAATAAGGAGATAAATAATTTTATACAATTAGTTTTCAGATTTTTTTCATATTTTTCATCAAAATAAGTACGTATCTAAGCATTATCAGACTCACAAATTTTATTAAAACACATAGTTAAAAATTAAAAATAAAATTCAATATATGACCAATAACATGTGCCTTGTATCTGAGCTGCTAGTACATTTTTATGTAATATAGAGTAGCATGTCACGAATGGGAATAGGGGTAAGTGTGATAAGTATCAAATTATAGGACAACATAGAATTAATCATTTTACGCGAGTTGCTTTCTTTGGTTCTACTATAAAAATTTTTGAAATTTTCATTATTTGATTCGTATTTTCATCATTACTTATATATACTTTAGTTTGGAGACCATGGCTTCCACTTTTTCTAAAGGAAAGCGTTTTGTGTTATCTGTGCGAGAAAAATAAATTATCATAGTGTGAATAAAATCAAGAACAAGACTTGCCAAGCATAAAAAATAAATCCATAGAATCAGTAAAAAATTCAATGAAATCAGCCTACGAATTAGAATTACACGATTATTCGTACACATAATTTATTCATCAGGAATATCGAAGAAAATATCTTAAAGGCGAAGAAAATATCTTAATACCACTTTGATATAAAAACTATTTATCAACATTAAATACTATATAGCACTATTATTAAAAGAACATTGATTTTCTGAGTTCATTGATGAAAATAGATTAAACACGGATGTTACCTTCAGTTCGAGTATTTTCGAGTTTCGGCCTCAATTCAATTATCACTGAACAACTACTTTTTGATAAAATTGCCGTTGAGCATAAAATGTATGAAGTCGTTACGATTTTTAATAGCTTTAAATAAAAATAATAATCTCATATTTTTAAGGGTTTCGTACACGTAATAACCTTGAGTGTGATTGTCTTATTAAAAATGAATCTGACATTCAAGTATTAAGTGATATTATAAATGAAGAGCTAATCAGAAAAACATATAAAATTACATAATTACACCTTGAACGTACTCGAACATGTAAGTCAAAGAACAGGTTTTTGGTTGTAATCAAGCACTGTAAAAAAGTTTTAGAGTGTCTTAACACCAAAAATTAGTATTGGGAAACATCACAGATAACTCTTGGTTCTTGGTGTTCCGCTACACTAGTTCCTGGAGCAGTAAAACACCAAGAATGTTCTTTTAAACCACTCAGTGTAAGTAGTTTACACCATTTTTGGTATTCAGTAACACTTAAATTTATAATTACACACAGTAAGAAACAATACATAACAACACAGATAACATTACAGATAACGCTTGGTCTTTGATGTTCCACTGCAACAAGAACCAAAGATAGTTCCTGGTGTACTAAAACACCAAGAATGTTCTTTTGAACCACTTGGTGTAAGTAACTTACACCAGTTTTGGTATTCAGTGACACTAAAATTTATAATTACAGTCAGATATAATGCACCTAAGAGTCAAAGTTATTTTAACGATAAAATATAAAACAAGAAACATCAATTTAGGAAGTATATCTGCTGCAGAATTCAAAATAAAATTAGTTTTAAAATCAAACATACACGTAGCACAGAGAGAATATTAAGATAAACTTGAATTAGGCTTACCAGAACTGAAGGGGATAAAAATAAAATTATTATAAAATTATTTAATACAATTAACAGGTATTAAAGAATTAAAATATAACTATCCTTATTACACAACTAAAAATATACATATAGTATGTTTTTGTTTACGTGGAGTGGAAGTGTAGAAGAGTGCAAAACACTAACAAATTCACGCACTTGATTGTAAACAATCTTCTGAAGATATCTTAAGTATTTCAAAATTACTTTTTATGATAGCAAAAATAAATCACTAATGGTGTGAGATTGGTGCAAGCTTTCTTAATTATTGATGTTTACGTTTTACTGTATCCTTAAAGTGTCTGGGAACATTTGATTTTATGTTAACTTGATATTAAGTGTTTCTTCACACAAATATTTATGTTCTTCAATATTACATTCGGAGAGCAATCAAACTAGTTTCTTTTTTTTAGAGAATTAATTAATACTGCTAAATTCAACAATGAAAAACTTAATGTATTCATTGGTTGGAAAATCATCTGAAACAAGCTGCCCTTTCATCTGTTGTACCTAGAGTGCCTGTATTGAAAAGAGTGATGACAATATCCAAGAGCGCATGCGCTGCCGTTAGATTTTTGTCCAAGGGGGTTGCCAGATGATACACCGAAATTGGCGCCACTCGCTCATTTGGTGTTATTCTGAAGGTTCTGTCAATAATATAAACTTTAAGATTGGAAAGCACATGATATTACAGATTTTTTAAGAAACATTGTCTAGCATCTGAAATTGTTAAAAAATTAACGTCAATGGAAAAAAAAGACTTATGAAAAGACTTCAGCTTTTAATAAATGCCTTAAATAAAATATAAAAATTAATAATGATTATGCCAATTTCAGAAATAATAATTAATAATACAAATTATATAATTTATTATTATTTATTACTTTTTCAGGAAAAAATTATCGCATATTCACCTGAAAAGGTATTGTTTATTTCAACAAATTGTAAACAAAAATTTCCATAATTAGTTGAAATTTAAAACAAACTAGCATTTTATACAGTTGGTAACGAAAAGTAAACAAATGCTACTTTGTAACGCGCATTGTAACATTGTAACGCGCCAACATGTCAAAGTAATATCGCCAAACTCTGCACTTCTGAAGTTTTGATAAAAAGATGCTCAAATCCTAAAATTTATAAGTAATTTAGATAGAAATTATGTGCATTGAAAGTAAATACATTTATTCTTATCTAACCATTAGTTATTTCATTACCTTGTTCTCTTTACAATGAGATAAACATAACTTTATATGCACACAAGTAAGTGATAATAAGGATAAATTCGAATAACTAACAACTCTCCAAATTTTCACCCATAATTTTAACATTTACTGTAATTGTGAAGTTTCTTATTGAAAAAAAGTAAGTAATGAACTTATTACATGCATTTATTAATACAGAACATAATTTTTTTGAGTCAGATAATTTTCACTCCGTGTAATTCTAATGGCGAATTTTCCACTCTCGCCTCCGGCGGTAAAGTTTTTCTTTCCACCAATCAGGAATCGTTTCTCCCTTGTCCACTCTCTTTTACTCTAGGCTCTCTAGTTGTACCCTAAGATTCTGGATTTAGTGGATATTTTTTTCTTACAATGGTATAGTAAATCCTTAATTAGATGTCTAATTGAAAAATAAATGTTTAAAGTTAAATAGTGTTTCACTCGTCATATACGCAAGGGTAATCTCGACTTTTTTTTAAAAAAAATTTAAGTTATAAGCTTTAAGGTATTGTATATTTGCTTGGAGCTAAAACAAAATTAGATATAGTTATATGCTTTACAAAAATTCGACAATTTTTTATTATTCCGAAAAGGCAAGGAAAGAAGTATAGACCCGAAGGAGATGTGTCAGATGAAAGAAGTATTGTGAGCAACAAAAAAAATAGAATAAATAAAATAAAAAAATAAATAAATGAAAATACTTCAAATAATTTTTCGATCTAATGATAAGATATTTAAGTTCTAGGACTCAATCTTAATGGTACAAGAGGGTAACCTATATCCTAAAGTCAAATATTAAGATTTCGATTTTTTAGGAGCCATTCAACCGATTTCGCAGAAATTTTGTATTTTGCCACGTAAAATTACATAGACTCTATAATAAAATAATCGACGCACCAAGAAGGAGTTGTACGATTGAAACGAAAATTGGTGGATAGGAAGACAATGTACAGAATAGTAAATGATTAAAATTTCTGAGCAATTGAATAATTTATTGCAGAGTTACAGTAACAAATTCAATAAGGTGTTGACCCGCCTCTAGCCTGGATACAAGCTGCCACAAGGCGTGGCATAGACCGATAAAGCTCCCGGATGGTTTCTTGCGGTATTTCCTGCCAAATTCGATCCAATTGTCGAACGCGGTCATCAACAATCCGTGCCAGATGCAATCGCCTTCCCATCATATCCCAGACATGCTCGATGGGAGAGAGATCTGGTGATCTGGCAGGCTAAGGTAGAGTTTGACAAACTTGCAGACAGTTCATAGCAACACGTGCCGTATGTGGTCTGGCATTGTCCTGATGAAAAACCAGGCCAGGGCGCTGCAAAAGGAACGGTAGCAAAACAGGTTTTAGGATGTCGTCGACGTACTGCTGTGCAGTAAGTGTACCTCTAATGACGGCCAAAGGGGTCCGGCTGTCAAAGGAAATGGCACCCCAGACCATAATGCCTTGTTGAGGGCCGGTGTGGCGTGCAATAGTGAAGACAGGATCCCCCCTCTGCCCTGTGCTTCTCCAAACACGTCTTCGATGATCGTCAGGACACAGTTGGAAGCGGGATTCGTCGCTAAAGACTATACGTCCCCAGTCGGCATCATTCCAGCCATATCTGTTCAAAACATTCATGCATGCGAAATTTCAAAGCAATCGGATGATTGCTTCTTGGTGCGTCGATTTTTTTGTTATTGAGTGTATTTTAAAATGGCGTAAAAAAATATATTACTTACAGTTCTAACTTTTGGGACCATTATTAAATACAACAATAAAAAATACTAAATATTAGCGAAAATTTATTTTTTGTATGGAATTATTTTTTTATAAGTGAAATGTTCTTGAGATATGGTGAAATGCGCAAAAAGTGAAACTAACATTAAGGGTTCCAAACTTTGAATTGCTCTCTAGATCAAACTATAAGGACCTTATTTTCCAGATTTCGGCTATCCCCTATATTTTGGGGATCAGAAACCCGAATCCACTGAAAAAAATTATTTAGAGAAAGTACGTTTTTGCGTCTAGTTTCGTAACTTAAAATATCGTCTCCACTAGATAATTAAGATGGAGTCCTAGAACGTGAAAATCCATTCATTAGGATCAAAAGTTATTCAAGGTGGTCCGATTTTTTGGCGCACTGTACATTTGTTATAGTTTAATATCTCATCGCATCATAAAGTTCACTAACTTTTTCTTTTTAATTCAGCTACTAAGTCCATTTGAATACTGAAATAAAATCACAAAACAAATAGTAAATAGGAGTAGTGCATTAGCAGTAGTAGTAGTGCTAAATAATATTAGTGCATTTACCACAGAAGATTTCGTTGTTTTAAATCGTTAAAACTGTTTGCTGTTGACAATGCTAAGCTCATTGCAAAAACAAACTGTCAGCAAGCTGCTTTATAACTTTAAAAAATATGGTAAACAAAAATGCTCATGAGGTTTCATGGGTCGAGGCTCTTGCCTAAACTTCATTTTTCTACTGATTTATCTAAATGGTAATTTCTTACCTCCTCGCCTTGAAAAATTACACCTTTTTTCGTAAACTTCTTGATAGTACCTCTTGTTTTGACAACTCCACTAAGCAACTTGATTGGCAGTGTGTCAGAAACAGTCGGGTGCTGACTCCAAACTCTGTGCTTTGGCTTAAGGTTATATATCGAATGATCAAAGTTTTGTTCTATTGCCCTTTCTGAGTAACTACAGATCCAATTGTACGGTAGATGTTGCACAAAAAAGTGGAGGTAACGCCTTGTAAATGCAGCATCATATGGTAAACCTTTAGGACCAATTCTTGGAACCACCCATGTACCTCGTCTGCTGCTCAAGTATACCTAAAAATTAAACGAATGTAAGAAATTATCTGGAATACTCGTAATAAACTTCGAAAACACAATTAAATTTTCATCATAGGTGATAAGCAGAGAATATCGTCGGTGAGCTTTTTATTCTGAACACAGCACAAAAAACATGCGTTTAACACTAAACATACCATAACCCAGGGATGGGCAAACTACGGCCCGCGGGCCAACTGTGGCCCGCCGGAAGATTTTATCCGGCCCGCGGATAGAATTTTTATTTGCCGATCAGTGGCAAATATAAACAATATACATCCATTTTCTTATCGACTACGTTTAAAATTATTTCTGCTCTTCCTTTTTTAACAAAGTACTGATGACACTTTTACTTTCTCTATTTTTGTTCTACAAAACATAAATTGATGGAAATAGTTAGCGCAGACAGCTTCAATTGGTAAAATGTTGAAAGCAGAAGTTCTTTATAGAATAGCCGTAGATTGGCTCCAACTAGCGTTTGTCTTTCTCGAGGAGCTGACTTATGGAATCTAATATAGGTAAATCGTACTTCACATTTGGCAGACTGCGCATTTTACGCTCCAATCTAACAATCATCTGAAGCAGTTGTTTCTAAATATGCCAAAGTTTTGCGAATCATTACCAAAAGCTAGTTTCCAAAATTTAATATTTCATGCCCAGAAGTCAGTGCTATGTTTGCTTAATCTTATCTATGTGAACAAGAGTTTTCAACTATGAACCTTAGAAAAATTCATTTCACAAGTAGGCTAACAGAAAAGCATTTAGCCTTTAGCATTAAAATAAGCACATCTCACTTCCAACCTTAATATAAGCAACTTTTAAAAATGAAATCGCAATTTCCATCATCTCACTAAATATTTAAATTAAAACTTGTATATCGCTTTTTTTTTTCAATTTTGAAGTTTTTACTTGACGCACCAAAATTTTTTTTTCTTGATTTTTGGCCCTCGACCAAAAAAGTTTGCCCATCCCTGCCATAACCGGTAAAATGACCGTTTAAGAACTTCTGCTTCGAAAGTGCGCTTATCATCTTATCGTTTTTGCACATTTGAATTCATGACTTTTCTAATAATTATATACAGTTTATATTCTATTATTATTTGTTTTTTTTTTTTGTATTTTGTTTGCTTCGAATAATACTTGTCGCATACCTATTTTTACCACAACCGGCCATTTGACCGGGAGAACAATTTATTGCTTTATAAGGTTATTTGATCAGAAATTACTATGGAATGCGTGTTCAACGTATTGATACTATTAGTTGCACATTTTTGCGAAGACTGTTGCTTATTTAGCTCAATCAGAATAACTGTGAACTCAAATTTCAAGAAAGTACCTAACATTTTAGATTAGCATTTTTGTGTAAGAAAAAGTGACAATTATAATTCTTATATGTTCTTATAATAATAAGAACAATTATAAGAATTATAGAAATAATAATAGGCAGAGGAAATAAGTTTGCGGAAAATGTACAGTGGAAACACCCTGTATATGTAGAAAGTGCGTTGAGCAATGAATTAAAAATTCTTATTCTTTGTGTTTGTAATACATAACAATTGGCAATACACAATTTTGCTGAATTATAATAAAGTTTTTTTTAAGTTTATTTCCTTCCTAACATCCATATTACATAAAGTTCTATCCGGCTATGGTAGAAATAGGTATATATTAAGTGCTGGTATGCTTAGTGTAAAAGAAATTGGAACAGTTCAAAAAATTGTGTTTAAAAAATGGATACAGCTGAAAAAAAGTGTTTAAGGAAATGGGCATGACTCAAAGAAGCGTGTTAAAAAAATGGGAACAGCTCAAATAGAAAATGAACCATCCAAGAATAACTTGGTTTGTTGAAGTAGTTGGATGATTACGTAAAAATTCTGTTGTAGAAGTTGATTGATGTATTGACCATAAGTTGAAGAAGATGTTGGTAGGTGTATTTTCAACTGTCCATATATTATTCCAGTGTGATGTCGGCAAGAGTGATGCAGATATTAAACAATAGGAACAGCTTTAATGAAGAATTAAATTCGATAGTTAATAAAAATTTATTATTTCAGAAATAAGGAATCCTATGGAGTTCCAAAGTAAAAAAAATATTTCATTTTTGTGTATATGTAAGTTAATAAATTTAGAAAATTGTCCGGAGGGTGCGGCTGCTGGTCTAGGCCCATCAGGTGAAGGCCCATCATCTACCATGAAATCAAAAAATGCGAGTGTCATATGTACGCAAGCATAGTTTTCGCCAAGAAAAGTTAAGGAATCCATGTATTGGCTATTAATTGATTAAATTTAATGCCAAGGTACTTTTTCTTAGCTTACACATTCAAATGCGTTGGCGGGAAAGAAAGCGTGAGAAATAACAGAGAAACATGCAACGGTTTTCGAATTCTATGCTAATGTGTTGGGCAGATGTAGAGGGAATCTCTAAAAATAGATTTTTTTCTGCACTCAACTAAAGGTTGAAGCATTAAAAGATTACAGATTAAATTAATGATTTTTATTAATTGAACAAGGTTTAAATAAGATAATAATTTGGTTTTTAAAACACTAGGAAATATGTTATGCATATTTCAGTATGACATAACCACAGCTCAAGAAGCTGTGTCCATATGTGTTTAAAATAGATTATTTCTCTAAATTGAAAAATAGAAAAGGTTTGAAAATATGCAGTTGGAAGACTGTATTGAATGCACAGAAATTCTAACTTTTAATTGCAATTTTCTTCAAAAATGACGGAAATGAAACAAAGATAAATGCATAAAAAATGAACATGATTAAAATTAAGAAGATAAACGTCTAAAAAATTCGTTTTCTAAATTATTTTAACCATCGTTGTTTATCCACTACAGAGCATTTCGTTAAATGGAGAATATTTAATTGTTATTTAACGTTTCGATTAAAATTTTCGTCATAGAAAGAAATTAGCTGTAAGAAAACTTTGTTATGGAGAAATTTGACATATTTAGGTACATAATTAATTTATAAAGCAAATTATGTACCCTAGGGCTATCACTGTTTCCAACTATACTATTGCAATATGCAAAAAAATATTTCTTTCTCTGATTTCGTTTGACATTTAGAGTGAAAATTTATAGTGGACTTATAGGTGGGTCCACAGACAATTCACTATAGCGAGCTTTATCATTTTACGTGCGAATACCAAAAAGGTTGCATCAAAAACACTATTTATTGTTAAGATAGTTAACAAAAATGAACTCTTAATTATTCATTTGTTCATTTTTTTTATGTGTCAAAGTTGAAAAACATTTATGATGATAACTATTGAGATCCCGTAAACCAGCGATTCCGAAATGGTGTTTCACAAAACTCGAAGGTTCCGTGGAAATGTCAAAGAAATTCCGAGAGCAAGGACTTTTTTTTACCAGTTGTGATTTTCGAAACATGCAATTCAATTTAAGTCTAATTAATTTTCCTTTATTTATTAAATATATATCTGTCATTCTAAGGAAATAATTAAATTAAAATGCCTGCAAGGGAAGAAATGCCTAATTAAAAGTGTTTTTTTTTCTTCTAATCACAAAGTTTAGAAAGATTGAAGCTTCATGAAAAGGAATTTCATGACGGACTTCATTTGCGCATCGAGTAAAAATAACCATCACCAAGTATTTTTCTTTGATAATCATTCTTAATGTTTTTTTTTTCGTTTTAATTCTAATGGAAACCATACATCTGTTCTTTCAATTTCCGCTTTCATCAAAGTAGGAACTAGACAAAAAAAGAATCAATTTAAAAGCTAGACAAGGCGGCGCTCCAGTCCAGTGAATTCAACTTTAAGGACGTAAAATTTAATTTTAAGACTATTCTTAAAACGATCTGACGAAAACATTTTATTCTTCATTTTTTCACTAAATGTTTTAAAATAGTTAATAAAATTTCAATCATTTAATATTTTCAAAATGATAAATAGTTTCCGTTGAATTATGTTCACTATTACTAAAGAAATTTATTCACAAAATTTCGTGGATTCCGCTAAAACAAGGTTTATCATTAAGGGTTCCATAGCCGAAAAAATTTGGAACCGCTATCATAAACTATTACAATTCCTATTAGGATCTTATTGTGTTTTGGTAAATGAAATATATTTCTCTGAAATTCATTTAACCCTTGAATCTACTTACTTGTTTTGTAACAGCACTTAATTCCACGGCAGCATCCATTCCAGAGTTACCAACTCCAACTACAACTACACGTTGATCTTCAAATCCATCTACTTTTTTCAAGCTATGTGTATGCATTATTTTACCCTCAAACTCTTCCTGGTTTGGAAAAGTTGGAATATTGGGATAAACATGATGGCCTATACATACACATACGAAGTCAAAAATTTCTGATACTAGCTCTCCCGTTTGGGTGTTCTTATTGGTTACTTTCCAGCGTCCTGTTTTCTGAAAAAAATCAAACAAATCATAACATATATGAAATAAAAATTAATAATATAGTACGAATTTAAACTCATCTGTTGTAGTGCAAAAACGTTGTCTTTTGTTAAACACAATAGATCTCTTTTTATACAATTTTGTTTTTAAAAATAATTCTACAGGCTTTTTAAGAGTTTAGCATTTAAAATTATGTAGTTTACAAAGATTATCAATATAATTCATAATCATTAATAATTCATAATCTAATTATTATGCAATATAATTCATAATCATTAATAATCAATTTATTATGCAATATAATTCATAATCATTTCTATCAATATTGAATTTAAATGCAGAAATTAATAAATTTTACTGAAAAAAGAACATTTATTGACTATTGATTATTACATTATATACAAAAATGAATTTAATAATTTCGTGCAAAAATGCTTTGGTTCATACAAGTAGCTTCAATGAAGAAATAAATAAAGGTAATAATATTAGCAGATACTATCTTGGAACAGAATTCTCGATTAAGTTAATGGGTTCACAATAGCTACTTTTCGTATTTTGATTTTCAACTATTTGGATCCATGGATAGAAATGTATGTTTAATAAGAGAAAGTATTTTTTTGCTATTTTGTAACTTAATTGTAACTTAAAGTCTTAAAAGTTTGGCATTTAAAATTATGTAGTTTACCAAGATGTAAAAATTATTATGTAATATAATTCATAACCTTTTCGATAAATATTGAATTCAAATGTAGAAATTAATAAATTTTACAAAAAAAAAACATGTTTTTAACTGATTAAAATTACATTACATACAAATGTATTTAATAATTTTGCGCAAAAAAAAGCTTTGGTTCGTACAAGTAGTTTCAATTATATGAAGAAATAAATAAAAGTAAAAGTATTAACAGATTGCGACTGATTTCTTGGTTAAGCTATTAGGCTCACAATAGCTACTTTTCATATTTTGATTTTCAACTACCTGATGGATCCATCAATAGTATGTTTTATATGAAAAAGCGATTCTTGTGATTTTGTTACTTAATTGCAACTTAATTTTGTAACTTAAGTTTTGTCTTTAAATTTATGCAGTTTTCCAAGATATAAAAGCTGTAATAAAAATAATTCATAATCTTTATTATCAACATTGAACTTGAATGAAAAAATTAATAAATTTTATCGAAAAAAAGCATTTTTTGAGTGAATGAAATTACTTTATACAAATTAATTTAATAATTTTGTGCAAAAAAACTTTAGTTCATACCAGTTGCTCCAAAGATATGAAGAAATAAAAGAAGTAAAAATAACAGCAGATTTTATCTTGCTCTTGGTTAAGCTATTAGGTTCGCAATAGCTATTTTTCGTATTTTGATTTCCAACTATCTGGATGAATCGAAAGAAAAATATTATGAGAAATAGCTATTTCTGATTTCGTAACGGAATTGTATACATCAATAAATTAACATGAATTAGGCATGTCATTCGAACCTTGAAGATTCGGGAAAAGTGCGTGAATTTCCCATAAGATCAAAACTTATACAGGATGTTTCGTAATGACCACCCTTAAGAAGTTTCTATCCACGCCATCTTGGATTTCAGGTAAAATTTTTGATTTACGTTTCCTTGGTGCTATTTCATTACTAACTTAATAATACAGTATCATTTGATAATACAGTATCATTTGAGAGCATTTGAAAAGGGATAAAAAAAATTTCCTCCGTCCCCATCATTTTGATGGCTGTATTCGGTCGGTAAGAAACAGGCCTCGTAATTTATAGGGGAGTGCATTGCACCTTAGACCAGTGTTTTTATTTGCGCCATTTAGTGGTGCAATTTTGCTTTTAGTATTTGTGATTGATGCATGTTACAACAGGTACTAGGTGACCACTTCAAGTTTTCCAGGTATGTGCAAGAAAACATTTATTAATTTTCAGTTGTTGAGTAATTTTCTATAATCAATCCTATAATAATCAATTTGGTTGGAAGATACAACCCCACAACATTTGCTATTGAAAACAGATCTAAGATAAGTATTAAAATGTTATCTCTTTGAGATAAAATATCAATGTTATTGAAAAAAATAGTTTTGTTAGATCTAGCAAAATGAAAAATGTGTATACTTGTACGGTGGGCCTGTATGGTACCTGATTTATGAAACAGGTCCCTGTGCACTACACCATCCTCAATAAGTAAAGTTTCTTATGTTCTAACTAAACCTAAAAGATTATTTAGTATTACGTTGATTATTATTTATTTAAGCTTACAACGTACATTAAAAATAAGTTTAATTGAATAAATATCGCAATAAGTAATAAGTTGAGAAGAAAGTAACTCTGAGTTTTATTAAAGGAGAAATATCCCATGATTTCAAGTACAACACCATGTTGCACCACGGACTAATTTTTCTTACTTTAAAAAATAATTTTATTCCAAAGTATATGACAGAATTTGTTCTTGAAAAAAATTATTTAAATAGACAAACGTAAACAAAATTCTGAGTTATTTCAATTGTTACTTTTTGTGTAAAATATTTCAAATTTGTGTAGGATACAATGTTTTTCTCTCCTCAATAAAAATGTAGTGAAAAAGTATAGTAAGTAGTAAGGAATTGTAAATGTATTTAAGATAAGGAAAAGCAGAAAATAATTGAAATCGGCTCTATTACTTCTGAAGAAGGTGCGATAAAAACATAATAACAAGTTTGATGACCTGATGAAACATGTAGGTGACTAATAATCATATCTTGAACTCTTCTTTGCTGTCTTCGGTAATAAAACTAGTTTTAATGCTTTTAGTCCAGTAATGATTATTTAGATTTCTGCAGAGTTTTGTTTTTTTCCATGCTTAAATATTGTTTTGCGAAACTTAGAGTTGATACTTTTTTATTTCATTTTTTACATATATTCAAAAATTATAAAGAGAAATAAGTAATCTGCAAAGAGTGATTTATGTATTTTTGACTAACTGTATGCAATATTGTAGTTTTTATAAATTCTTAAATACAAATAACTAAAAAGAAAATACAGTTTTACCTCATAATCTTCTGCCTTCTCTATCGATTTTGTCTCATGATGATAACGTACATGAGGCAGGAGACCATTTTGTTCTGCTGCTTTTACTATATATTCGTGCATTAAAGTATTGTGCATATAGTTTGGATATTCAGCTAGGGGTGGGAATGTACTCATGGCACCCAGTTCCTTACTCGTATTGATAATAGTAGTCTTCATTACTGAGGCTATTCCATCTACGTCATCATCGTGGTACCTCCAAAGTCCTCCTATATGACCTGTTCTTTCAAAGCATACTGGTTCTATACCTTCATGCTTTAATGTTTGTACAGCCCCTAATCCACAAGGACCTCCACCAATAACAGCTGCTCTTTTTGAAACCATGGTGCCACCTTCAAAATAGTAAACACTGAGAAATAAATTTTGGTCAAAAAAAGAAATACTTGTATGGTAAAAACCTTTTTGAAAAAAAGAGAGAGAATTCTGGTAATTAGCACCGACATGAAATTTAAATCTTTCATTTGATAATTATTTCGTTCGTTATAGTAATGGTTAATCAAAAACTCATGTTTTCATTTCATAAGTTTTTATAAATTTCTCTACCGTGAAACTTATTTAAAAATAGTTCAATATTTAAATTTATGTGTTATATTTTCTAAAAAGTCACATATTTGTCTCGAAATATATATGAAAAAAAATCTTATTATGTCCAAAAGGGCGAAAACAGAGAGTTAAAATGGAAATAACAAGAAAGGGACAATTTGAGAAATTTTTTTATTATTTTTTTTTCCAAAGAATTTATTTGAAAGTTGTTTCATAATGAAACATCGGAAACATATTTTCGGAAAATATACACATATATATGTCGAAATATTTACAAAACATTTGATAAAACTTATTTTGCCCATAATACACAAAACCACACAAAGAAAAAAAAATCCGGTAAAATTACCATACCGTAATAAAATTTCTGTTAAAAAAACATAATTTTAGTAATAAAAGCCAAAAAATTTGGTACTTAAACCATTCATTTCCACGTTCCTATAATAAAGGTTTAACCGAAATTTTTGTTTCCAAATTTTTTGTTCTTCTTACCACACATTTAGTAAAAATCCATCATTTAAATTAAATTTATCAGAAAAATGGTTTTCACACCTTGTTGTGAAAATTCACGATAAAATAACAAGATTGTTTTCCGCAAGCATCATTCATTTTGCCATTTATTTAGTAATTTTTAAGGGTTAGATGGTTGTGTCTTTTACCAAATAGAATAACAATAGACCTTATTATTCGATTAATCATGTTTATTTAAAACAGCAGTTTATTAAAATAGTTAATAGCACTTAGAATGAGGCTAATTTTTCATTTCTTAATATATTTTTAAATTATGACTGAGCAAAAAAGGACCTAAATGATGTTTTCGACTGTTTATTTAATGAGTTCTAAAGATACTAAACTTTGGATCAATCAAGCTAATGTGACTGTATTATCCTTCGTTTAATGGGGTCGAATAATTTATTTACTTTTGTGCATATGCGGGTTTGTTGGCAAATACAAAAACAGCCTTATAACTCTTGTCAATTTAAAGACCAAATATCACAAGTTTAAGAAATACAGCACGAAAATACATGCAGTGTTATACCGCTCCCTTTGAATCGGTTTGACCAAACGGCGTGTAAAATCCTTGATATCACAATAAATATTAACATTAGTGGGACCTCCGTGGCAGAACAGTATTGTCCTTGTGTCAAAGGCTCTGAAATGTGGATGTTCCATATACTCACTTATACACATAGTTTTTTTTAAATATTTAATTATCTTCAGCAAATTAGCGTTTGATAAAAGACTAACAAAATATTTATCACAGTTGAAACAAGGTGATATGAATATAAAATAATATTTTATGGATTAATTAAATAATTAAAAATTTAATAAAAAAAATTGTTTATAAAATTTAAATATATATATATATATATATATATATATATATATATATATATATATATATATATATATATATATATATATAATTTTTTTTTTTTTTAAATCAAAGTGAGAAAAATATTATAAACTATTTGTATATGTCCAAACTGGATATCTCAATTTCCCTCTCCTTCATGAAATTCTGTTTTCCTCCATTTTAACGGGGAATACAGATTTTCATCAAGTAAATAACCCCTTTTAACCACACAGAATCCTAAATTCTGAATAAATGACACTTGTTGTCCAGTTCGTTTCCATAAAAAGTTGTATATTTTTGTGTGAAAATTTTTTTTGAAAATTTTAGTAGAATAGTTATATAAACATGTTTCATTTTTCTTTATGTTTAGTTGCCTAAACATATAAATTGTATTATCATGTTTTTATGTTTGTCATTGTAAGTAATCGTTGTTTTTTTTACATATAATTGAAAAAATATTATTTGCAGTAGGGAAAAGGAACAGTCGTACCAACCTAAAGTTTATAAACTAAAAGTTTTCAAAATTTTTTTTTGGCTTACCAAAATGTTTTTTTGGGGGAGATGTAATACAAAAATTATAAATACTTTTGCATTAATAAAGGAATTAAAACTCTTTCGGTTTCATAAAATGTCTTTGTTAAAGAGTAAGAGTAGAGATATTCTATTTTGGGAATTCAAGGCTGAAAACATACCACTGAATTATAATTAGATTTATATTTCAAAGGAGGAGTTATTTTTAGAATCTTGTCCCTCTTTCACTTCCGTATTAGGAAGCAGTAAATGATTTTCCATAATGCGTAGAGTTACAAAGGTATGTACGACTGGAACCTAATTACATCATTCTCTGTAGTATTTAATGCGGGACCGTAGAGAAAACAAGGGGAAAAAATGTAGAGAAAACAAGGGAAACAAAATGTGGAGAAAACAAGGGAAAAATTACAGAACAATGAAACAATGAAACAAGGGGAAAAAACAAAAATAACAAAAAACCGGATAAAAAAGAGCAAAAAAGTTTTAAAAAATTCCGGAAAATAAAAGATATAAACTTTTCATGAGCTCACGCGATTATATCCGCAAAAAAGAGCGCTTTCTAATATTACATCAATATAGCCAAAGCAAAATATATCAATACAATATCAATACTTTGGCTATATTGATGCAATATTAGAAAGCACTCTTTCTTGCAGATATAATCGTGTGAGCTGATGAAAAGATTATATCTTTTGTTTTCCGGATTTTTTAAAAAAATTTTTGTTCTTATTTTTTCTTCCGCTTTTTTTTTATTTTTATAATTTTTTTTATTTCCCCCCCCCCCTTTTTTTTCATTGTTCTGTAATTTTCCCCTTGTTTTCTCTGCATTTTGAACTTATTTTATGAGTTCTATTTACTTGCAGCTTATGCGCAATAAATAAAACTTATAGTTTTTCTTAATATTCTTCGTGTTTCTTTGTTTTTACTTATTATGCTATATATATATATATATATATATATATATATATATATATATATATATATATATATATATATATATATATATATATATATATATATATATATATAACGTCGTTGCCGAGTGGAAGGATTAAAACAGGTCATAGGTCGGGAAGGAGGGTACAAAATTTATTTATTAATTATTAGACAAGAGCAGTCATGAGAATGAGTAAAAGTGCACACGAAAAGAGACGCTCCTTGGTTATATGTTAGGGAAAATCTTGCAAAGTAAAATCCGTAAAATGTCTTAATTTAGGGAAAGAGGGAAATCTTAGTAGTTGCTATTGGTTTATGAGATAGATCGAACGTTTCCCACACAACAGCAAAGGGAAAAATGTCCTGCCCTTAATTAAATGCATACTTGAGCCAAAAATAGATTTTAAGAACAGGATGTGGCTTTTAAAAGTGTGAGAAAGTATTTCAAATAGAATAATTAATTAGGAAGAAGTTTTATAGCAGAGAAACTAACATAAAAAGATTAATTGAAGCTTTTTATGTTACATCCCCCCTCGCCAATAATGTTTAATTACAATCCAAAATTTTAAAAAAAATTTCCATTTGCAAAATCCTCCCTATGGTAGAAGTACAAATAATATAACCAAATTTGTAATGGTAACAATATATAAAAGTAATATAAATTATAAAACATTTACATATGTTCTCATTGTAAAAAATTTAACACAATCAAAAATCTGTAGTAGCATTATCAGCAATTTTAAAATTTTCATTTTCAACAGTTTTTTTTTTTTTTTACTTAACAGTTTTTTCAGTTTCAAAAATCTTTTGTTTAAAAATCACAACACAGCTTTTTCACTATAAGAAGTATTCTTCATATAAACACTATTTACGTTAACTCTTCAATCATGATAAAAAAAATTTATAAACATTTTAAAAAATGTGCAAGTTAAAATGTAAAACACAAAATGCAAAAAACAGTTTTACAGGAAAAATTTCAATCTGGAATTAGACTTGAGTATTGTTTACCTTGTTTGAAAACAAAAATAAAAAAAATGACACAGTGGTTGTTATTGTCAAGTCCAAGATTTCAGTATTGTCTTCATTTCACTTTATTTCTTATTTACCTTACATATTTATCACTTTAATAGCTAATTATCCGAAAAAAATTTCTTTTTTTTTTTCTTTATGTCCAAAATTTGCCTTCTGTAAAAATTTTTCCTTTCTTTTTCTCTCTTATTCTTCTATCTACTTTCTATATTTATTTATACTTTTTCTTTATTGGTATTTTTATTGCAATTATTAACCCGGATTTCAGGAAATATGTAAAGACAAATTGCTTTTATAATCAGAAAAGGTGATCAGTCTTCTCAGATTTTACATTACAACCCGTTTAACACAATTTATCACTAATTGAAATCCAAAACAAAGCTTTCAAATTTAATATGGTATTAAGGTAAATCAGTTTTTAATTTTTGACTGATCTAGCTATTTTCCTTATTTTTAATCTGAAGTGCAAGTTTGGTTTATTTGCAAATTACCTTTTATTTTTATTTTTTTCATTTATATCTTTCATTCTTCTTTTTGGACATAATTTTTTTTTTTTTTTTTTTTTTTTTTTTTTTTTAGCTCGGATATTTTTTTAAAGTAATTTTTTGTGCAGAGATCTTAATTGATAATTTGTCACAATTGTTAGGGAATTCAAATATTTTCATTTCTATTTCTTACGTGTTTTTGAAGTGAATTTGGTTACTAATACTTTTCAATTTTTGTTTGATCGTTTTCCTATCTCTATGTTGTTTGTCTATGAAAATGTCTGAGCTGGAACTGAGCTATGAACTATTTACCAACGTTGAACTAAAGCATTAATGTCTGGTTGTACTTCAATTTAAATTCAAACAACAAGTATTTTATTCATTTTTCCAAACTATTTGTATTAGTTTTAGCATTTCTTGATTTAATTTTTGCCACACCATAATTGCATTCATATATTAAAAGTGAATCTCAATAATTATTGCAGTTGCATTACGAAAAGAAAAATATTTAAATGGCATTTTCATTTAAACCCTAATCACTGTAAAACAAAAATATAATTTCTACTATTCAAAAAATCATAGAAGCTGTAACACATAAAACAATATAAAAATAATTTCTTGAAACACTTTTCAATCAAATAAATCAATTAACTGAAAATAAAAATTTAAAGAAATAAAAATTTCAACAGTAAATACTATCAATATATAAAAAGTAGTTTCACTTTGAAACATCAAATATGGGAAAAAATTAAAATCATAATCATTTAAGAAATTGATTTATGAGAAATGTAAAAAACTTTAACTCAAAGGATACCTGAAAAAGTTCGAATTAGTCCGAGATATTTTGAAAACCACAACAGAGATGGGAATGTGTTGAAATTCCGTAAACACAATTCCAAAACCAAAGACGTGAGCTGCTAGGGAAAAAATTTGTTTCTTCGTTAAGATGAATCGTAAATTAACACCAATAGTGACGGAGAAATTGAAGCTTATTTTTCTTTTGAATGTCGAATATTTAAGTAGACCATCGTGGGTGTGAGAACAATTATTCATCGACGATAAGATCCAGCTCAGCACTTAAGAGTGGCAAAATCAACGCTTTCTCAAAGGGATAGTTTCAATAAAACATTTTAATTAACAGGAATTCGATGCAGTTTTTCTTTTTAGTCCAAGGAAGGAATTGAAGCTCAGCTTTCTAGTATTCTCAGGAACGTAGACAAAATATGCAGCATAGACATCAGAGTTGTAGAAGAATTTGACTGCTTATTTATCAGCTGTTCATTTGAATAAATGATTCGAAATTATTCCATATTTTTGATATACCCTCTTCCGAATTTGATTTATTTAATTTCAAATGAGATATTTAATATCTTTAATGTACCGTACGTACTGTACCCCTTCCCGACCGTACAATCCTGGCGACTTATAACGTCGTTGCCGAGTGGAAGGATTAAAACAGGTCATAGGTCGGGAAGGAGGGTACAAAATTTATTTATTAATTATTAGACAAGAGCAGTCATGAGAATGAGTAAAAGTGCACACGAAAAGAGACGCTCCTTGGTTATATGTTAGGGAAAATCTTGCAAAGTAAAATCCGTAAAATGTCTTAATTTAGGGAAAGAGGGAAATCTTAGTAGTTGCTATTGGTTTATGAGATAGATCGAACGTTTCCCACACAACAGCAAAGGGAAAAATGTCCTGCCCTTAATTAAATGCATACTTGAGCCAAAAATAGATTTTAAGAACAGGATGTGGCTTTTAAAAGTGTGAGAAAGTATTTCAAATAGAATAATTAATTAGGAAGAAGTTTTATAGCAGAGAAACTAACATAAAAAGATTAATTGAAGCTTTTTATGTTACATATATATATATATATATATATATATATATATATATATATATATATATATATATATATATATATATATATATATATATATATATATATATATATATATATGGGTGATTCTCACGAAACATGACAATTCACTATCCCTTGCTCCAGGATCTAATTACTATAATGCTAAAAGAAACTTTTTTTAAAAAAAAATTATAAATAGCATTGCTGTTAGCATTTTAAAATGACTTTGCACGAGCATTGACTGTATTGTATACTTAAAAAATTTAATTGAATATCAGAATGTCATTTTCCTGTCATGTCCCAAACAATATTTCCAATAATAACTAGCTTCAAAACTTCCCATACATTTTTCAAAATCTAATTTTTTTATCTTATCCTATGTAAGCATTTCTAGAATATACGCAGAGGGTATTGTTCACTAAAACTTCGTTTAAAATTTTTTTAATAATTTGTTTGTCCCATGAAAATCAGTCATTTTCCTGGCTGCTTTTATTTAGTGATTTATAACCAAAATAGATAGCGCCAGAAATCAATATCTCATGTTAATAGATTGATTAGATACCCTCGTATATGAACATGCCTTGTTACATGAATAAAGAACTAATTTTCTGGCTCAAAATCTATTTCAAAAAATTTTTCAAGGTGAGTAGGTTTTAATACTGTCATTTTCCTGGCTTCTTGAAATCATTAATAACAAAAACTACAAAGATTTATCTGAGTTATTTTAAAAAATTTTGTTGTTTTCCGCAGAATATAAGCGTCTTAGGCCAAAATATTAAATTAAAGTAAAGTTATATGCTATAAAATGGCAAATTTGTCACTATCCTGGCTGTCATTTTCCTGGCTTATGAATGCCAGGACATTGAAGTGATACCAGAAATTCCTTTCAACTGCTAATACTGTAAAGAGGGAAAGCAAATATTAACCTAATACCAAGTTTATGTTTGATTTTAATTATGCTTGGATGTAATCAAAGTTATTTATTTATTTAATGATTGATTATAATACAAAATTTTATTCCGTACATATCAGCAACAAAATTTTTTTTGTTTCTTTCTACAGTGGATAAAAGGAATTAATTTAAGCAATTTATGGTCCATCCAACATAAAGGCTTAAGTTGAGTTGTTTACTATTAACGTAAAATGACTGTTTTTTAAACTTCTAAGGTAATATGTCATTTTCCTGGCATTCAAGATTTGGTGAATTACTATTTAATTTTTTTTTCTCGAGCAAATGTCAATAAACTATGCTGCTGTGTATAAGATATTAATAAGTGTAGCTAAAAAGTACACGAAAAAATTTTAGATCATTTTGAGGACTTTAAATTTGAAGAAATTTTTTGGTCCGAATTGTCATGTTTCGTGAGAATCACCCATATATACTGTAATATGCAAAACCACAAATTCATTAAAAAAAATGTTTGAAACACACAATAATTTTTATGTATTATAAATCCCTTTTTCCGCAAACTAATAAAGAAAACCATAATAATTATGTAAGCATGTAACAAAGTAAAAGCGAATTCATAATTATTGTATTAAGACTACTGTATATATAATATAATAATATCTATAATACTATATGCAATAATATTAGGAATATAATTAAGAATTGTGATAGTGAAATTATTATGTTGCATATTACATTTTAATTATTCGATATGGGGTAATTATATGTAAGAAATATATTGTATAAATATAAATTTAATGAAAAAAGATGATTAATTTGAAAAATAATTAAGATTTTTTATTGCAACAAAAATTTTAAAAAAATGGCTCAAACTGAACTATTGAAACTGTCATCAAATTAACGAAAGACTCATTATTGAACTGTGCTTCAAATTCTTATACAAGCAAAATAATAAAGTGAATTTTGAACAACAAGTTAAAAATTTAATCTGATGTCAGATAGAAAACGTTTCAAAATTAATTTAACCTATGTCATGTCATCGTGTATGATATTAAAAGTTAATTCAGTCAAATATTGGCCTGGAAAACCCTTGCAGACAATTTTTTAAATTTCTTTAGGCTTATAAATTCATTTATTCTAAGTATACGACATTTCAGATTGACTTCTGTACATAATTAGTGGAGCAAGAATTATATGCGTCTGTTTAAAATCTATTTTTAGAATCTTTTGAGCTACTGAATTTCAATGAAAATGCTTTTATTTAATAATAAAAATACTGTTTATTCTGAAGCCCATAATTGAAAGAAATTTTCACACTATATCTGTGCATATATTGGAATTATTACTAAAATAATCAATGCTTACCTTTCACCGAGACCTGACGAGACAACTCAAGTGATTTCGAATCTTTTATTTATATCTATTTTAATGTATTATCTCACTGACGTAATAGTATCAAAATCCTTTCACCAAAAATAATTTTTTAAGATATTTTTTTTTCAGCAAATCAGTAATAATCAAATATGATAGTTTTTAACAAACATATCTCCTGTTTTTTTTTCATGTTAACGAAAGAAAATCGGATAAAAATTATCATGGTTTTTTAAAAAAAGAGTTTTTTAATGATTATAAATAGCACATAAATATATCTAATCTCTTAGTTTTATTAAATATTTAAATTTATATGACTCGTATAAATTTAAATATTTAATAGAACTAAGAGCTAATGGAAGAAAAATTAGCTAAGTGACATTCTAGTGAGTAAAATCGTGTGATACGTTTCTCCTTTTTGTATTTTCGCTCAATTTTTATGTGTTTAGTATGTTTGTGAGCTTGACGCCCGGTGGCTGAACGGTAGCGCTTCGCGCTGTTGTGCCACAGGTCCCTGGTTCGATCCTCGGACCGGGCAAGGCCTTTCATCCCTTCAGTGGGTCGATAAATGAGTACCAAGTTCAAACTTTATTAATTATTCAAGTTTAGTTCAAACACTGGGGGTTCCACGTTTGGCTGACCACCTGACCGGAACATCTGTTCCTGCACTCCAGAGCCCAAGGTCAAGAAAACTGAGGTGGGCACAGTAGGCCTTGGCCCTCTATGGGCTGTCGCGCCGCTGAGTTTTTAGTTAAGTTTAGTATGTTTGTGAAGACATAACTCGCAAAATGTTTGGATTTATTTGATTCTAACTCTTTCAGAAAGGAGGATTTTAAGGAATTTTGTACATAACATTTGGTTGTTTTCACGGATGATTCTTAATGTTTTTCAACGAAAATAATTTTATTTGATAATCTAGGTTTATAAATGTAAAATAAAATACTAGCAACATTAATTTGGAACAAACAGGCATCAAATTTTGACAGTCAAAAAGCCAATCAAAAACGATTCCGATGCAGCATGAGCTTTCGCGGAAAAGATGTTTCACCGGTATGTATCGCTTTAGTGAGAATTCAGAAATTTTTGATTTTAAAAAAGTATTATTTTAAATAGCACTGAATATGGTCAACATGTTACGTCATTTCGTTACATATAAAGACATATTTTAAATTAAGGTATTTTATTAGTTTTAATACAAAACTATCTAGGTGTTGTTGTCGAAATGAGTAAGTTATTTTAAATTTTTCAATAAAAATTGGGAGTTTTGTGCAAAAATGGCACTTTTTAATTTATGAAAATGTTTATAAAACAGTTTTGGGTATTTTTTTCTACTCGAACATTTAATTAAGTATTTAAAAAATATTGTGAATTAAGTATCTAAAAGTCATTAGGTGAAATAAAAAATTACAATTATTAGGTTAATTATAATTTACGAATATTTCTACAATAAATTTTTAAATAAATAAAGTTCTAATAATCAAAATTTTGTTATGCAATAAGAAGATTCATATTAGAATTACGTAATATTCAAAATTTTAAAATAGAATTCTTATACTCATTTAAATATTTGCTGTTAAATTCATAAACAAATTAATAATTACTAAAATAATTGCATAATTGATTTTGCATCTCTAGGTCACATAACTATAGGAAACTAAATGCATGTGTAAATATTATAAGTATGATTAAATTTTTGTTATTAAGTGCAGGAACTTGTTAGTGTGTTTGATGGATCATTCAGAAGATCAACTTAATTTTAGAAGGCTGAAAAAGCCGACTACAATGATTTCCATATTTTTAAAGTGCTATTTTAATGACCAACAGCTATCAAAATTTTCGATTTTGATGACTAATAGTTATCGAAAGTTTCGAGCAATGGCTCTAGGGATTCTAAAGCTTTGCCTCAAGAATATAAAAGACTGCTTAAAATGGTTTCCCAACTTTTAAAGTGCTGTTTTGGTGACCCAAAGTTATCGAAATTTTCCATTTTGATGACTAATAGTTATTGAAATTTTCCATTTACATGACCAACAGTTATCGAAATTTTCGAGTAATGACTCTACGGATTCTAAAACTTTTACTCAAGAGTATAAAAACTGCTTATAATGGTTTCCTGTTTTTAAGGGGATATTTTAATGACCAGCAATTATCGAAATTTTCCATTTTGATGACTAATATTTATCGAAATTTTCCATTTTCATGACCATCAGCTATTGAAAATTTCCAGCTATGGCTCGAAGAATTCTAAAGTTTTGCCTCAAGAATAAAGATTGTATAACTAGTAATTATAAATTTGATCCTCTTATATTCTGTGTAATTCTTCATACAGATTTGTAAAAGATTTTCAAATTTTGTTTTAGAATATGCTGCAGTTTTAAATATTATATGTTTAATATATATATTTACGAAAAAATAATTTATGTAAAATTATTTTATTCTTTGTCATTCTTCTCATGCTTTTATTTTCAAGCTTTTTTATTGCAATTATAAGATAAATAACAAAAATACAAATAGAATGAACTAAAAAAAAATATATATATATATATATAAATATATATATATATATATATGTATATATATATACATATATATATATATATATAAATATATATATATATATATATGTATATATATATACATATATATATATATATATATATATATATATATATATATATATATATATATATATATATATATATATATATATATATATATATATATATATATATATATATATATATATATATATATATATATATATATATATATATATATATATATACATATATATATATGTAACATAAAAAGCTTCAATTAATCTTTTTATGTCAGTTTCTTTGCTATAAAACAACTCCTACTTTATTCCTAATTAATTATTCTATTGAAATACTTTCTCACACTTTTAAAAGCCACATCCTGTTCTTAAATCTATTTTTGGCTCAACTATGCATGTAATTAAGAGCAGGACATTTTTCCCTTTGCTCTTGTGTGGGAAACGTTCGATCTATTTCCTAAACCAATTGCAACTACTAAGATTTCCCTCTTTCCCTAAATTAAGACATTTTACGGATTTTACTTTGCAAGATTTTCCCTAACATATAACCAAGGAGCGCAACTTTTCGTGTGCCCTTTTACTCATTCTCATGACTGCTCTTGTCTAATAATTAATAAATAAGTTTTGTACCCTCCTTCCCGACCTATGACCTGTTTTAATCCTTCCACTCGGCAACGACGGCATGTAACATAAAAAGCTTCAATTAATCTTTTTATGTCAGTTTCTTTGCTATAAAACAACTCCTACTTTATTCCTAATTAATTATTCTATTGAAATACTTTCTCACACTTTTAAAAGCCACATCCTGTTCTTAAATCTATTTTTGGCTCAACTATGCATGTAATTAAGAGCAGGACATTTTTCCCTTTGCTCTTGTGTGGGAAACGTTCGATCTATTTCCTAAACCAATTGCAACTACTAAGATTTCCCTCTTTCCCTAAATTAAGACATTTTACGGATTTTACTTTGCAAGATTTTCCCTAACATATAACCAAGGAGCGCAACTTTTCGTGTGCCCTTTTACTCATTCTCATGACTGCTCTTGTCTAATAATTAATAAATAAATTTTGTACCCTCCTTCCCGACCTATGACCTGTTTTAATCCTTCCACTCGGCAACGACGTTATATATATATATATATATATATATATATATATATATATATATATATATATATATATATATATATATATATATATATATATATATATATATATATATATATATATATATATATATATATATATATATATATATATATATATATATATATATATTATTGTGTAGTCCTCAACAGACTGTTAAGCCAAAGAGTAGAGTTACCAGAACGGTAAAAAGAACTGGCTCCTTAAGTGGAGCATG
Source organism: Parasteatoda tepidariorum (assembly GCF_982258835.1). Lineage (NCBI taxonomy): Eukaryota > Metazoa > Arthropoda > Arachnida > Araneae > Theridiidae > Parasteatoda > Parasteatoda tepidariorum. Next base: position 86,930,809 of record NC_141765.1, read on the forward strand.
CGTAAAATCCATTTTTACAGTAATTTTTGCAGTTTACAGTTTATTACGGAGTTTCACTAAATATTGTCTTAAATACTATCGTCCCAAAACTATCGAAGAAAGATCGTCCCAATAATTTGGTCAGGAAAGCTTAGACCCCTCAATGTTAATTTTACTTTTTGTGTATTTCACCTTATCAAACTTTTTAAGCGAATTGAAAACTTTTTGCTCACAGCTATAAAGTTCGTTTATCCAGGGATAATTCCAAGCAAAAATACATTTTTTTTGCAAATATTTATTATTTTTTAATATTCTATTTGATAATAATCGAAAAAAACCTTGAATTGTAATGTATAAAATTTTTTACGTCATTTCTTACTAAGCAAAATTTAAAATATTAGCGAAATCGGTTGAATAGTTCCTGAAAAATCGAATTTTAAAAAAGTCATATTTTTAAAATTTTGATTTCTCAGGAACTATTTGACCGATTTCGCTCAAATGTTATATTTTGCCATGTAAAATTGCATTCTATAAAATGATGTAAAAACTTGTATACCTTACAATTCATAATTTTGTTGACTTTTCTTAACTAAAATAATGAAAAAATAACAAATATTTACAAAAAGTTATTTTTTGCTTGGATAAATGAATTTTAAAATTGTGTACATAATTTTTTTCAATTAGCACACAAAGTTCTTGAGATATGACGAAATATACAAAAAGTAAAACTAACATTAAGTGGTCCAAACTTTGGACAGCACTCCTGACAAAACTATTGGGACCATATTTCCTAGATTGCGGCTACCTTCTATATTTTTGATGTTAAAATCTCAATCCGTCGAAAAATGCATATATTTATTCAGAAAAAGTACGTTTTCGTGTCTGATTTCATAACTTAAGTTATTGCCTGCGTTAATTAATTAGGATATTTGAGGTCTCCCCCATTGAGATTGATTCCTAGAAAGCTAAGATCTGATAATTAGATCAAAAGTTATTTAGGGTGGTCCGTTTATTTATTTAATTTGCTCACTGTATATATTTCAGTCAATGCAATGAAGAACAATGCGTGGTGTTCATTACAATACTTAAACAATCGAATTTGTCATTTATATTGCATTTTTTGTAAGGAGGGATACTTATTTCATTTTTTAGTAAAACACTCTATATATATATATTCACTGATTTAAAAACCAGTTATTATTTGATAATGAGGTGAAAGTTTATTTCGTAAAGAATTTTTAATTACTCTCATGACAAAATAATTATATGTATCTTAAGTTAAATTATAATAACTATATTCATAAATTTAATTAAGAATAAAAATTAATTAGCTGTAATTTATTATGCTTTGCTTAATGTTAATATGTAAAAATTATGTTCTGCTTCAAAAATCTGTGTAGTTTCGAAAAGATTCTTTCACGAGTTTGAAAAATCAATTTTAATCACAAATCCCCAAATTGTCGTACGATCGCCAAATAGCAACCTTGTTCAGGATCATTCACATCCTTCCTCAAAAATAACGAAATAGTATCATCGGATATCACGTGATGAAGGCGGAGCCAAGTGCCAACTCCTGGTGGACGAACTATATATCTTTCTGCTTCAGTTTCTTGGGTTAATTCATTTAATATTCTAACGATTGTTGAAGGGAATGGACTTTGTTGAGTATTTAGTTAATGTCCTTTATATGAATATTTAAAATAATAATATAAATATTCAAAAACTGAAGTTTTAAATAAAAATTCAACTACTCCGTGCTAGATGTATAAGTAAAATTGTAGTTTGAATTTGTTGGAAGTAACGAGTCTGTTAGTATACAATGACATATTTTATGATATACAATATTACATATTCGTTTTCTGTTAAATACTGCTCCTAATATTTTGAATGAACTCAAATATTATTACTGTACTAACTGCTTTAATTTGAAATGATTCACTTATGAAAATAATTTTGCAAACCATGCAACACCCACAGATCTCAAGGCATTTAAAGATTACTAACAAAAAGTACTAGCAAAAAATTATCTGATTTTTTCCGGAAAAAGCATTGTTTTAGTAAATAATAGCACTTTTCCTAGATTAAAAATGTTTATATTCTCATTAACAAATATTCAAAACATCTATACTGTTATGATTCCAAAATAAGTAACAGTAAAAAATTCAAATCAAATCAAATTCTATTCTTTAAAAAAAAAAAAAAAAAAAAGCTGCATTTGTGGTGAAGAAAATAAATAAAACTTAGTAGCACAAGTGATGTATTTGCTAAAAAATTTAATAATTTTTTATAAAATATAATCTGGTACAAAAATTAAGTAGAAATAATATTTAACAATAATGTTAAGGATAAAGCAATAAAATACTCAGTTAACAAAAAATGTACATATACCATTTCTTACAAAACGAATAAGTATCTGCGTTTCATAAGATAATTTGAAAATATTATGCAAGGAATTGAAGTGTTCCTTAAAACAGAAAACAATGTTCTAAAACAACTTTCACTTTCAAAGCTAAATTACAGGAAAATTTTTCTTACCTATCTCCATTAAAAATATCAAAATAATTCAATATATACGTCTGTTTCATGAATATTTCACTCTGTTACAGGTAATTAAAGTAAATAAAACAATAAATTTAAATATCTGAAACTTTTTTAAAGTAATTTCATCTAAACAAAACGATATAAGAGAAATACAAAAAAGGTAACAAAAACAATAATTTAATAACTAGTTCCATGCTCAAAAAGTGCTTTCGTCTTCTCATTCTCTGTTGTCCAGGTCTTAGTAATGGTTTCATTACTCTTTCTTTGTAAGTTAAAATTGCATTTCTGGCCCCATCCCAGGAATGAGGTCCCTGAAGTCTGTACTGGTAAGAAAGAGAAGGTCCAAATATAAGAGCCCAAAACAGTTTTGGATCAGTGATAGCTATTTTAAGAAGATTTGGTTTGACTCCAATGTCATCAGCAAGTTCATCTTGATATCCTATAAAATCTACTTCAAGTGTATGTCTAGGTGAGCTGACAAATTTGTCGCGAATCCACTCTAGTTTCTTAGCGATATCAGCCATCATCTCTTCTTTAGGTGGAAGTTTCAAGTTACCGGCCATATGCCTAGCTGTCCATCTGCATTGCATTTCACCAACAGGAAAACCAGGACCATTTGGCTGGACTAAACCTAGAATGGCAAGTGTAGGATGCGGTAAATGAGGAGGATATATGAATTTGTAGAGTTGAACTTGATTATCAACCACTCGGACAATATCGTCACTCAGAAAAGGAAATTTCACTTTGTATCCAGTAGCCAAAAATACAGTATCCACTTCTGTTTCTTCCTAAATCAAAAAAATCATTACATAAATATATTTGAAACTTATCAGTTTAGCTACAATAGTTAATTGTAGTTTCTTCAAAATTGATAAAAATTTGTTACTGTATTGTTGGTTTTAAATGTCATGGGAATTTAGGATGAACAATTATATGAGTTATTTTATCCCTCGTGTAAAGTGTTCTCCCTCCTCATGTAACCAGCATCCTCCCTGTTTAATTGTTTCGTACCTACAGCTTAATAATAATCACCATTTATTAGACTGTACTTTAGTAATTTCCTAAGAGAGGAAAGCAAAAAAAAATCTATTGTCTCGCTGTTGTTGCTGAGGAAAGTCAATACATGATCATCATCAGTTATGGATGTTCGCTTTAAGAAAGTTGCATTTGGTGTACATATCTATTTTGAATTATGTTTAAGAAAACTATCTACTTAATTAAAAATAGGCTATTGTCAAGGGGTTCGAAAATCATTTGATCCATAGCAAACCTAGAAGGTTTAACTGGAGACAAACCTCCTCATTTTATTTGCATGCAGAGACAATAACATATTTAGTTAAATAATATAACAATTGTAAAATCACAAAGCAAAAGTCACTACAGTAAAATGAATGGTGGAAAAAGCAAAACAAAAGTATTATAAGTTAGTAGAAAGAAAATAAACATGATTTTCAATATGTCTTTCATAAGCAAAAAAATGTGAAAAACATTTTCATACCAAAAAAATAAAATTGATTTAGCAGAAAGAAAATAAATGTTATTTTCATTGTGTCTTTCACATTCTCAGAAGTAAAACTCTCACTTTTGACGATTCTGCGATTCTTGAGCAGTATTTCGTTAATTTTGAGGATTGTTTCGTCAGGAAATCACGTGATTTGTGACGAAACGCAAACTGGAACATATGACGGAAATGTTTCCTTAACTTGGAGAATCATCGCAGTGCTATGATATGCCATACGAAAAAATGAATTAATTGAATTCATTTTTTCACTGAGGAAAAAATGAATTAATTAAATTTAAAAAGACTGGAAAACGATACTAGAATGAAGACTAGACGATCGAAGCTAACCAACCGGTTTGTATGATGGTAAAAGAGTCAGCATCATGTCAGGAAGATACCGTGTTCGAATCCCGCTTCGGGCATGTGTGCACTTTGGTTCTCCATTCTATCTATCCCTCTTTTGCTATTGGGGTGACATTGATTCACCTATATGGTTCCCATGAGATAGTGATTAACTATGCCACCGGTAGATTTTTTTTTGTTGAAATATAAAATGGAATGACTGAAGATTTCCTTATTTATGAAATCCATTTTCTCACAGAAGTGGCGATAATTATTTCGTCACTTTGACAAAATGTTCCGTTGGAGCATAGACCACAAAACTGTTTCGCCAAAAACGAAGAAAATTTCGTGAGATTTAGGTATCCATTTTTACAGTGTAGTAAACATAAAAATGTTGATAATTATTCTCACGCTAAAAAGGTATCAATTGACAATTTTTCAAAACTAGCAGATTCTGAAATTAAGATACAAATAGAAGATTTGAGCATAATAAAGTAAGTCTACTACTAGACAAACGAAAAAAAGAAAATATTTAATGGTAAGGTTTATTTTTATTCAATTTTTAAACAGCGTGAAACAGCCGATTCATTTTCGGGTTTATGGTTATCAATGGTCAACATCCTGATACTTAAAATCCAGCCCAAAAGGCAAGGAAACACTTGATTCAAGTATGGGAGCAAACTAGCTTTCGTGGGGATCTTTTTGATGGAATTAGCTCACATTTGAGTTACATATGGAAAGGAAAACTACGAAAACACTTGGAGGTTTTGACACTCATTTTTTTTTTCGTCACAAATTAAAAAAACACGATCCAATGGGTGGTGTTGTCACTACAAATGAAAACAACAACAATGTCGAGCTCTTGAAATGACAACAATATAGAGCTGCTTATTTCAGCTTGTTCTGCTAGGCGACATTTTCAAACAGATAATTTTATTTTTAATAAAAGAAATAAATTATATAATTTCTGAGCTCAAAACTGCTGTATTTCATGAGATATTAATGATATTTAGTAATTCTGGTGAGTTTGAAGAGAAAATTTGCTTTCGTTATTTATCAATGTATTGTTAAGAAAAATTAACATGGTTGCTAGATTCAGAAAGAACTCGCTTTTTTGGCAGTTCAGATTTTGCCTCTTTTTTCTTATTTATCAGCAGGGCCGTTTTATCCATTAGGCACTGTAGGCAACTGCCTAGGGGCCCCGCCACGTTCAGGGGCCCTGTGCTACAGAGAAAAAAATTGACAATGCTTCTTAAACAGTAAAAATTTAATTCGAAATTTCAATGACGATTGTCTTGCTCTGTACATTACATCGACGCTATTTTAGTACATTTCTGAAAGCATTCCAAATTAGATATTAATATTATGGTAGTTAGTTCATATATAACGCAGTAATATAATCGCAAGCAATTTTATCGCGGTAATTTTAACGCCGACTAATCAGATGACTATACAGCAAGAGCAGCTTTTTTAACACAACACGCTTGAAAAACGCGCAAAATTCTACGTTGTGAATGCACACTTACTGTTCTGGTACCTACCATAGGTAGGTATATTCTATGGCCAAGCTACCAAAGAGTATGTAAAAATAAGGTTGGCAGTACTGGTTCTTTCGTCGCATGACTGGGGAATTCCCCGATCGGATCGGGGAATTCCCCAGTCATGGCCGATCCGCTAAATACATACGTTGTATTGAGTCATAGACAACATTTTTGAAACATTTTTAATGTAATCGTTGAATTTTCACTTCGTGCAATTTGTTTGCGAGTTTTACGGCTGTGAATGAAAAGAGAGTTTTACAGTTTGTGTTTCAAAACTTACGAATTTAGAGCTAAGTATTGGATATTTACTTATAAAGACTGCAGAAGTGCTTCGGGCTTAAATAAGGGCTAAGTTAGAAGAGTTAATATTTAAGCTTATTGTATGATTTTTTTTAAATGCATATATTAATTACTTATATTCTTTTCATTTGATTCAATACTTTTATTGAATAATGTGATAATATACCTATGTAGTAAAAAACAGCGTAATTATGAATAAAGTGTTGTGTTAGCGAAAAAATATATTAGGAAGTTAGAAGACGGTAGGGGGGGGGCGAGACGAGCATTGCCTAGGGGCCGCGACATGCATAAGCCGGCCCTGTTTATCAGTTCTTGTTACTGTTCTGCCGTGGCTTCAAAATACTTCGGAATGCGTAACCTGGATGTGTAGGTAGTTCAGAGCGTGCAGCGCACTCTAGTGTAGGAAACACCATCCATAGTTTTACATAAAGAACATATCCTGAAAATTTCAATAAAATCGAAAATATCCAATATCAAAACCTTTTTTATCTGCCTGATCAAATCCACCAAATCAAAATGTTTATTATTTTCCTGAATCTTAAAAAAACTGGTTTTTAAGTGAAAATATTAAAGTAACTAAAACAGGATGCAGAGGTGTTTAATAATACGATTCACTCCATCCCCAAATTATCCAACATCCCTGCTCCAGTGGGTAAGGAAGGTTTTTTCTTACTAGACTGTATCAAACAAATCTATTTTTATTTTTTTTTTGTTGATAAAACATGCATTTCTCAAAATATCTCTGCTTTAAAAAAATTTACGCTACCTTCATTTTGCAATTTCAGCGCCACCTGTGAACCATCAAGTAAAATCGAGGTACTTATTTTTTTACAGAAAATGGAAATCTCATTCTTATTTGCTCTAAGAGGTTTAAAGTTTACATTATTTTCCTAGAATTTAAACAATAATTTGTAAAATAGCGTGCATTTTAATAGAACAAATCTATCACTCACAAAGTTCATTTCAAGGCAATTATCTTATAGCAATGAATAGTGTGCAATAGAATTCATAATTATCATTTCAACTTAAAAACAGGCTTATGCTGATTCCAGCACTTTAAGGACTATACACGGATAAAAAAATTTTTGGTAAAATTACCGTACTGTAATGACATTTCTAGTAAATAAAAAAAACCACAATTCTGGTTCATGAAATTAATAATTACGGAATTACTATTCGGTTTATAATTTTTCTTTTCTCATGGTAAAGGTTTACCGGAAATTGCGGTTTCTAAAATTATAGTTCTAATTATCATATATTTATTAAAAAAGACGAGTCTTAAAAGAAAATTTAATCAAATAAGTAGATTTTATGCAGAGTTCTAAGATATCATGGTAAAATTGCCAACCTTTACTACTTTTACCACATTTTATTTCATATTATAAAACCATATTTTAAATTGAATTTTGTCAAAATCCTTAAAATGCTTTATAAAAATTACCAAACTTTTCGGTGGGTCAATAGAGTCAGGAATCCGATAAATTTTACCATATTCTGATAGTTTTGACCAAATTTTTTTTTTCTCAGTGTAAGATTTTATGCGATACTTATTTAATTTGTCAAGGTTATTTTATAAATCATATTAAGCATTTATAGACTAATTTCTCACCTCTTCTCCTTCGAAGATGACACCTTTTTTCGTAAACTTCTGGATTGTTCCTCTAGTTTTAACTACTCCACTCAGTAATTTAATAGGCAATGTATCACTAACAGTTGGATGTTGACTCCAAATACGATGCTTTGGCTTAAGGTTGTAAATAGAATGATTGAAATTTTTATTGATTTCTTTCTCTGAGAAAGAACAAACCCAATTGAATGGTAAATGTTCCATAAAGAAGTGGAGATAACGCCTTGTAAACGCTGCATCATATGGCAAACCTTTAGGACCAATTCTTGGTATGATCCATGATCCTCGTCTGCTGCTCAAATATACCTGAAAATTATAAAATATAATATTCGTAATTGTAAAAATAAAATAACCGCAACTTTTTAATTTCGAAAAGCTTAAGACTCTCATCTGAATTCAGATATAACAGAACTATATGTATGTTAATAACCGGAAAAATGTGCAGTGTAAATTATTCGTCGAATTAAACCATTTATGTCCTGGCCCAAAAAGTGGTATATGGGTGATTCTCACGAAACATGATAATTCACTGTCCCTTGCTCCGAGATCTAATACTATAATACTAAAAGAACTTTTTTTAAAAAAAAAATTTATTAATAGCATTGCTGTTAGCATTTTAAAATGACTTTGCATGAGCATTCACTGTTTTGTATACTTAAAAAATTTAATCGAATATCGAAATGTCATTTTCCTGTCATGTCCCAAACAATATTTCCAATAATAACTAGCTTCAAAACTTCCCATACATTTTTCAAAATCTAATTTTTTTATCTTATCCTATGTAAGCATTTCTAGAATATACGCAGAGGGTATTGTTTACTAAAACTTCGTTTAAAATAATTTTTTCTGTCAATAATTTGTTTTTCCCATGAAAATCTGTCATTTTCCTGGCTAGTTTTATTTAGTGATTTATAACCAAAATAGATAGTGCCAGGAATCAATATCTTATGTTAATAGATTGATTAGATACCCTCGTATCTGAACATGTCTTGTTACATGAATAAAGAACTAATTTTCTGGCTCAAGATCTATTTCAAAAATTTTTCAAGGTGAGTAGGTTTTTATGCTGTCATTTTCCTGGCTTCCTGAAATCATTAATAACAAAAACTACTTAGATTTATCTGAGTCATTTTAAGCAGAATATAAACGTCTTCGGCCAAAATATTTAATTAAAGTAAAGTTATATGCTATAAAATGGCGAATTTGTCATTATCCTAGCTGTCATTTTCCTGGCTTATGAATGCCAGGACATTGAAGTGTTACCAGAAATTCCTTTTAACTGCTAATACTGTAAAGAGGGAAAGCAAATATTAACCTAATACCAAGTTTATGTATGATTTTATTATGCTTGGATGTAATCAAAGTTATTTATTTATTTAATGATTGATTATTATACAAAATTTTATTCTGCACGTATCAGCAGCAAAAATTTTTTTGTTTCTTTCTACAGTGGATAAAAATAATTAATTTAAGCAATTTATGGTCCATCTAACATAAGGGCTTAAGTTGAGTTACTTACTATTAACTTAAAATGACTGTTCTTTAAACTTCGAAGGTAATATGTCATTTTCCTGGCATTCTAGATTTGAGGAATTTCTATTTTATTTTTTCTCGAGCAAATGTCAATAAACTATGCTGCTGTCTATAAGATATTAATAAGTGTAGCTAAAGAAGTATACAAAAAAAAATTTAGATCATTTTGAGGACTTTAAATTTGAAGAAATTGGTCCGAATTGTCATGCTTCGTGAGAATCACCCATATCTATGTAACGTCTACAATAATAGCTCAGCAGAATCAAAGGGATTTTAAAACTAAACAAAAAAAGAATTATATTTTAACTGTAGATTAGCCTTTCCAACAGATGTGAACTTTTCTTTCACTTAATAAACTAAGCACTTCACGTATATATTATCGTTAATTAAATAGAAATGTAATCTTTATTTAGAAAATGAATCCATACAGTGCAGTAAAATGCCTTTATTAAGCTGAAATCTCATTCAATTTAACAAATACTTTGAGATTTTAATATATATATATATATATATATATATATATATATATATATATATATATATATATATATATATATATATATATATATATATATATATATATATATATATATATATATATATATATATATATATATATATATATATATATATATATATGAAGAACTATCTGAAAAAAAGTGGTAGGACATATTCGTTTACATCAAGTGGATATTTCCTTTTGTTGCCTACCACCTTAACATTAAAAAAACTAATGTGCCGTACTTCAGATCCAATTATAAACGATTATATTATAGTAGATAAAGCTAGCTGGTTTCTGCAAAATTAACCATAGCATTGAACCACTTGTGCTACTACTTTTTTTTTTATTGAAAGAAGTAACAGTCCTTTTAAAATAGCACTAGGTGCAAAACAAATTTAAGAAGTCCACCTACCTAATTAAGAAAAACTGCAAAACTATTTTCCTCTTAAATAATTTAAATATGATCTATCTATGATTTTTAAACTACAATGGTGAAATAAATTAAGGGAATATGCATATTTTATCGAATTTCATGAAAGGAACTAAACTGAATGTAGAACCACTGTTTCTAGACAAAAATGTAAATCTTGTACATCAAATAAGTAAGCGTACGCGTGTGTGTAGGCGGAGCCAGTAGAGAAACAGGCTGTATAAATGCGCGTAAGATAAGATACATTTCGTTTGCTAGCACACCGTGGCGAATTTCTTGGTGATATTTTGCGGCAATAGGATAAATTCAAATTGTAACAGTAAAAATGAGTAACACCAACGTTTAGATGATGGAATGAGGTAGCGAAGTATGAGAAGGCTAGAAGCAGGCCAATCGCTACCCCCCCCCTCCGAGAATCATCCAGGGAATGAAAACAGCGTTGCTGAACGAGTGGGACCAATTGCCACATTGACAGTTGAAATGAGAATCAAGCATAAAATCACGCTGCAAGGCCTGTAAGAGGGGACCATATTAAACCATTTTTCTTTGTTTATTCTACAACCACTTTAACATACCTTCTGACTTCAACAAGTGTGACCCACGATCATGTGTGCGTATTACAATTGTTGAAATGTTATTCGTTTTGTATTGTATTCATGAATGTACATATCAAATTTCATTAAAATCGGTCCAGTAGTTCTGTAGATAATCGAGCCAGTCTGCAAATTCTCTTAATTTCTTACACCAGTGAATTTCCGTAATCAAATTCATTGTATTTTTTAAATGAAATTAACATGATAACTGCCAATAATAAAAAAAACTATTTCAATGTTACAATTTTCCTTCTATTGCTTTTCCATTAAATTTTTGATGGAACTATCTCGCATTAGTGCTACATGGAGAGGAAGACCACGAGATCCTCTCTCACGGTTAGCCTGACGGCAAGGGAACTCTCCGTCTACCACTGAGGATATTTCATGTCAGTACTGTGGTCGGTGCTAGCCGGACGCAGAACTCGTATCGACCAGCCATCGCTGGGATTCGAACCCGGTCTACCTCATTGGAAGGCGAACGTTCCATCCCCTGAGCCATCGCGGCTTTGTCTGTATACTTAGAAATATTTATAAGACAACATAAACTTTATTTTTTAAATGATACTAAAAATTCTAAAAAGAAAAGAAAGCATACGGAGCGTCAAGAACATTCATAAAAAGACATTTTTAACAGAATAGGAAAAGTTAATTGAATGTTCATTTCTTAAATATAATTCAAAAAAAATATTTTGCATTTCGTTACCAATTCTGCCTAAATTTATTACATTTCACGTTGTATCCCACTCTCTCACGCACTAAAGTTCTGCGCAAGCTGAAGCCGGTATTATCTAAAGGTTACTACCTGCTCAGAATTTGAATACGTGAGCGGGTGAGATACCGGGAGAGAATGCAAAATCTCTCAAATAATTATTTGATATTATCTGTCGAATGCTTTGCGATTTCTTAAAAATAATTTTTTTACTTCGTGATTTTCCTGTAAGTTATTTCATATAAAAGATGGACTTCGTAGAAAAGTTCTATTTTAAACCAGAAACAGCAAAAATGAAACATAGTTAGCGGTTACATTATTTGCATTCCTTCTCAATTCTGAAAAAATAAATAAATGTTATATTTTAAAATTGGAGAATTGTATTAGGTATTGAAAATGTAAATCCTAATTTTTTGCTTACTTGTTTAGTAACGGCACTTAATTCCACAGCGGCATCCATTCCAGAATTACCAACTCCTAAAACAACTACTTTCTGATCTTCAAATGCATCTACTTTCTTCAAACTATGCGTATGCATTATTTTACCTTCAAATTCTTCTTGATTTGGTAGAGTTGGAATGTTTGGGTAAACATGGTGACCTATACAAACACACACAAAATCAAAAGTTTCTGCCACCAATTCTCCTGTCTGAGTATTTTTGTTGGTTACTTTCCAGCGTCCAGTTTCCTGAAAAGTAAAAGTAAAATAAAATCATGTCTTACCTCTATATCAAACTTCTTTTGATGTTTTTTTATTTAAACCCTAATAATTATCTGATTTGGAAAAACATTTTCTATTGAAAGTAATTTTAAATGCAAACCAAAATATAAATAATTGACTCTATTAAAAACAGAACAGGTGTGAAATCAAGGAATTTTTAAATCAAGGAAGGGGAAAATCAAGGAATTCTGCTTTCCTAAATACATATCTGGCCAAAAAACTCACTATGAAAGCTTAGACATACAATTTTTATCATATAAACAATTGCTTACATTTAAAAAAAATAATTTAAATCCTATCATAGTGTGTTATTAGCTTCAAATTTATTATTTCAATTGCTGAAAATGTTACATGGGGTGCAAAAATGTGAAATTAATGGGTTGATGAATGTGGAGCAGTTACTCTGTAATACATGCTGAGAACTTTGACCAAATTTTTTTTCAAAACAGATTGTTTTATTAATGTTGATAGTTTAAATTTCAATAAATGTATTCTATTTTCATTTTTGAAATTGTAAACAACATCCATTAACGTTGCGTATCGTTACCTTATTTCAACGCCTAGCGTTACATGAAACAGTAGTCGTGGTTTCATTTCATCAATGAAATAATTAGTCAAGAGTACAAATCTTTAGTTTTCGTTATTAATTTTTAATTATTATAAAATAAATATTCTGAAGAAATTAATAATATTTATTAGTAACTATTAAATATATTTTTAATTAAGAAAAATATATTAATCCCATCTAGAACTATATAGAAATGTTTTCAAAACACTATTATGTATAATCTTTTATTTTATAAACATCTCATGTTTGATTTAACGCTTAATTTTACTCATGTCTAAAAAAGTAGGAGTGCAAAGCCAAAAACATTGCGTAGAAAATGTAGTGTATTCAAAACAAGCAACATCGAATTTCGAGTTTCATTTTTCCAAAAAATAGTAAATAAAAATTTTGAATTGTTTTTAGAAGACTTCTTTAGTTAAGATTTGACTATTCAAGATACGAAACATAGATTATAATTTTTTAAATGTGCTATTTAAAAATAAAATAGCATACTCAAAAAAAATCTATACCTAGTGTTGTTTTTTGAATTATCGAAAACATATTTAGGTAAAAGTAAAATAAATAAAAATGATTTAATTCAAATATTTTTAGACATATCTCATAGAATTGACATGAAGAAAAAAACATTTCAAATTTCACAAAATGCCAGTCATTTTTATCTTAGATTAACGCATTTAAAGCTTAATATTCATAGGTATTATTCCAAAAACCATTACGAAATTACTGAATTAAATTGCCTTTTAATTTCATTAATGAAAGTATTTTTCAAAATTTTATTTTAAATTTTATTCTGTAATAAAAAAACAAAAAGCTTTGAATTTGTAATATCGTTACATAGCTAGAAGAAAAAAAGCTGCTCAGCGCTATTTACTGTAAATCTAAAAAAAAATTAACTAAAACAAATCCCTGCTTTTAATCTAAAACAAAACATGGCTTATACTTAGTTTTGTCATAAAAATAATCCCAAAAGAGCAGGGAAATCATTAGTTCTAGGAAAAGAAAAGTAAATGAAGATGAGAGGAAGAAAATAAATTCACTAAATAACGCGTATACTATGTCATTATAAAGATGTATTTTTAAGTCCCCTTATTGCTGATCTAAAATAAGTTAAAAATAAGTTTTAAAAAAGGAGCAAATGATTCAAAAGAAGTACTTTGCTAGCCGTAAACTCAAAATTCAGTCGACTGTTCAACGATGGTAATAAAATAAAGAAAATATTTAAATAAAACTTAAAATTCAAATTTTTCGACGCTTCCCCCAGTATTCTTGAAATGCAAAATTTAGTCACAAGGGTACCCAAACAAGAGGGAATAAAATGTACATTGATTTGATAAAATTTTTAAAATAACTTATTAATTTAACAACAACAACTGCATTGCAAAAAATTCCGGATCAAATTGCGAAATAAAGTATCGGAATTTTAGGTGCATTATCCATAAAATCCATTTTTACCTAAAGATATTGTACCGTAATTTTCAGGGTAATATTTATTTAATTTGAGTGATTCAGTGATTTTATAGTAATTATTAATTTAGAAATCACGGTAAATCAGATTTTTTTTTGTTCCGTAACACGCTTTGGTGAAAATGGATTTTACGGTAAAAAGTACCGGCTCCCTGATTGCCGGTACTTTTTTACCAAAATTTAATTCGGTATTTTTTTACAGTTGGGAAAAAAGAGCTTTACCTCATAATCTTCTGCTTTTTCAATCAATTTCGTCTCATGGTAAAATCGTACATGTTGAGATGTTCCTGCTTTTTCAGCTGCTTTTATTATATATTCGTACATTAACGTATTGTGCATATAGTTCGGATATTCGGCGGGAGGGGGAAATGTACTCATGGCACCCAGTTCCTTACTCGTATTGATAATAGTAGTCTTCATTACTGAGGCTATTCCATCTACATCATCATCATGGTATCTCCAAAGACCTCCTATATAACCCGTTCTTTCAAAGCATACTGCTTCGATTCCTTCATCTTTCAATGCTTTTACAGCTCCTAGTCCACAAGGACCACCACCAATAACAGCAGCTCTTTTTGCGACCATGGCTCTACCTTAAAAAAATATACTTTATCAATTTAATAAATTAATAGGCGCGATGAAGAAAACTAATTTGCTTTAAAAGTTAAAAAAAATACTTGAAAAAACATACTATTTAAAATCCATAAGGTTACTATAAAAAAATTGGGGAAAATTTGAAAGTTGTGACTAATTAAAAATAGATAAAATATTTATTTAAAAAAAAGTTTAAGTATTGGTACAGAAGTCTTATAATTAATTTTCGGAATTCACATACTTTTTTAGCTGAATTAAACAATAAAATATATGTGTTTTTTTTTTTTAAATTCAAATAAAAAAAAATTTTAGTTACTAAAAATTCACTCTCAAATAAAGATACAAATGTTAACAAAATGTTAAAAATATCCAGTTATTTTTTTCAATAATTGATTTATGAGTTTTTATTCATTTATTTGTTTATTGTTTACTTAAAATTTTTGAAGTTAGGAGTGGAGTCCGAAAACGTGAATAAGGAAACGTTCATAAGAGTTAGAGAAGAAAACCTAATGACATAAGAATAATCAAAGGCACGACCCAGAGGAAGCTGCCTAACGGAGAACTTAATAGCATAAGAAAGAGATTTTAAATGAAACGGGATATGGCACGCACACTACGAGTTAGCCATTGGGCACACACACTACGAGTTAGACTATTTAAAATAAATATAAATATTTCTTACCTTGAATACTGCATAAATGTGTTACTCAATATTAAATATAATATCAAATATAAAAATAGAGCTAAATTCGCTAGAGTGCTTTTTACAATTCAACCCTATGATCTAAGACATTTAATGCTAGCTATAGATTAAAAACAAAATATTTAAAAGTCTATTCAGGGTCACAAGACAAAAAAGAAAAGCTTATTAATGTTGTTATTGGCAAATCAACATTGTCCATTATAGAAGGTCACAGTTTAAGTAAGGATGGTGACAAGCGAGCACGTGTCGAAGAACTTCTAAATCTTTCTTCTTTTATTATTTCCCTTATTATTTAAAAAGCGTACAGTTAAATTTATTTCGCATGAGTTAACTATTTAATGAACAGATTTTATCGAGCATGTAATAAATTTCATTGTTGTATTTGGTATTAATAATTGACGAGAATATAAAAATATATTCGGCAGCAATTCTTTTCCTTATGGCGTTTTATTAATCGTTCTAATTTTGAAATAAACTACTTAAAAATTGGATTTTTTTTACTTTATCTTAAATTTTTTACTGAAGGATTTATGAAAGCACTAACAGCTATCTCTTACATCAGTAACTGTCTTAGCTTTTGGTTGCGCATATTGTTAAAACCAATCTATGGCCTTTTTTTAAAATTGTCGCAGGTTAAATAGCTAATTTTTAATCAATTTTTCAATTTTTTTATGAATTCTTATTGAATAAAAATTCTTTAGGGATTTAAAAAAAATGGTTATTGAAAGGGTATAACAAAATTTTTACAAGGGAAGATGAAGGGCAAGGGAAGACGCATATTTATAAAGAATTAATTTTAATGCTGAAACAATTTGGATTTTATTCAACAAATAGAATTTATATTTACATCTTATACAGTATTCACAAGAAAATTAGCTTTAAATTACAAATGAGCAGGTTTTCAAATATCTTAAATAATTACATTTAGAAAGTCAAAATTTCCGCAATTTTAGCTTAGACAAAATGACTATGTGAAGATTTGTATAAAAAAATATGACTAATGTGATGACAATAAACATTACATACTTCCTAGCTTTTAGAACTTCTTTTAAATTTTCTAAATTTATTTTTCTTAACCATTCTTAACTGAATTTTAGTCCCGCAGTGGACTGATCGTTAAGACACGGTTCCCAGCAGATCACCGAAGTCAAGCATCACTGGCTACGGTCAGTGTGCGGGTGGGTGACCACTTGGATCAGTCTGCGTAGGGACCGAGGGTGTGCGGTATTGGTCCTCGTTAAACTGTGCTACCGTAAAGTGCTCGACTTCGCGCGCAGGTCGTCCAGCTACCGAAGTGGGGGTGCCATCCCTTCCGCAGAGGATCAAAATTGTGATGGCATGTCTTCGGATCATCCTCCGGGATGCTTCCCTGACCGTCGCCAATAGCCCATTGTGCAGCATTAGTGCGACGTAAATCAACAACAACAACAACTTAACTGAATTTTAATTAAATTAAACAAATTATTTAATTTTTAATACATTTTATAAAGCTATTCTTCTCTTAACAATCAATGCAATGGCTAACTTTTTATTTAACACAAATGCAAAACTAATTAATTCACTGTCTTGACCAAATCGAAAACAAAATTTATTTATAAAACTCTTTATTTTTATTCTTACCACAAAAATGTTTCAGTTACATGGTTACACTAATTCTCACACTCCTACCAGCGATAAACTTTCGCCAAATTGTTTTCAAATTTAATAATGATAACGGTGGTTGGCCTTGTTTTGGGCTATTTCGTCTTTCGATAAGACGCCAAACATGGCTCTCTTTCCCTACTTCGCTTTACTTACTTTTACTTTCTTGATCCCTCTAAGAGACTTTCTCTTCTTTATTTTATAACTTCGAAATGTAACCTTGTTTGTTATAAAAAATTTTACACGATTAACCAATTTTCCTGAACGATTTTATTTATTTTTCTGGGATAAATATCCCTCCTTCATAGCAAAATTCAGATGCATCTCACAGAGCTAAAAATTATACTTTTATTCTCCAAAGAAACTACATCTATTATACAGTAAAAATTTTATCTTCTTATTCTATATTATTTATATATATATATATATATATATATATATATATATATATATATATATATATATATATATATATATATATATATATATATATATACATATATATATATATATATATATATATATATATATATATATATATATATATATATATATATATATATATATATATATATATATATATATATATATATATATAGATAGATAGATAGATAGATAGATAGATAGATTTAAATCATTCATTTGGTAATTTTTATCTTCATGGTTTACTGGAAATACTGGTTTTCAATATTATAGTTATTATAACCACGCATAATGAAAAGTAAATTTAACCAAATAGTGGTTTTTACGGCATGTTCTAAGATATCATGATAAAATCATTAAATTTTGTCCCAATTTATTAAATTTTATCTCATATTGTAAAACTCTATTTTATTTTTAATTTTACCAATACCGAAATCTTTGGTAAAAATCACTGAGCTTTTGGTGTTTCCATAAAGCGTGAAACTCGGTAAATTTTACCATAATATGGTAGTTTTGTCCCTACTTTTTTTTCAGCATATAATAATACATAATAAAATTTTAAAAAATTGCAATTTCTACTGAGCGTTTTTTATAGTCAAATTTAAAAATCTTTTGAAGTTATAATTTATCAATGTCTAAAAAAAGAATAATCAATAATTATCGCTCATCTTCTTATCTTGAATACAATCTGTTATTGCAAAATGAAAAATCAGTAACTTGCTTTTTATTTACAAACTGTTGCTAATTATTAGATTAATCTGAAGCTAATTCTGGGTGTTTAGCATATGAACATGATAAAATCTAAAAATGAACTTGGGTTGCGGACAGTAACTGGAGCGAGAGATTGTTTGTTATTTTGCGCATCAGCTCCTCACGTTCAAAAATCTATGTTTAATTATTTGCCTATGCTACACTTTGAGTTTACGATTTTCTTCAACTTCCGGTTACAGTTGACGTCACCTCTCACACGAAATTTTTAGAGAAACTGATTATCTTTCTTACGTTTTCAAAAAAAAAAAAAAAAAAAAATCTAAAGAGCAAAAAATAATTTGTTTACCATATAAATGAGTCTTTTTTGAATAAAGACAGTTTTATTTCATTAAAACACTATTCTTTCACATTTCTTTAATTCATTCATTTTCCAGTATTCATGGATTTTTTTTTTCTGTGTGAATATTTATTTTGGAAATAACATTAATTTGTAAGCGTAAATTTCATGAAAGTTTTATCATAGATATTGCAAATAGAACCTCAGCACTTGTGCATTATGTTAAGATAAATTGTTATCAACTTGAGACATGCAGGGTGTTTCATAATGACTGCCCTTAGCATGCATTTCTAGAAGTTTTACATATTATAGTTCAGAAATTTCTTTTCTAAAATAAAAGAATATTTGATAAAAATCGATCTTTATTTAAATTTAGATTATTCATTTAATTGCATTCGAACATTTGATTTTTTGCTGTATATACTTATTTTAAAAATAACATAAACTAATAGTCACAATTACACTGCTCAAAACTCATGAAAATTTTATGACAGATATTACAAACAGAACCACTATATTAACACTTAATTTAGAGAAAACGAGATAGGTAGAACTCAAAGTATACGAGATAGGTAACATATATTAAAGCATAAAGCTAAGCAGGTGTTTCGTAAAGAAATTTTACACATTATGA
The DNA here is from genome assembly GCF_982258835.1 of Parasteatoda tepidariorum. Lineage (NCBI taxonomy): Eukaryota > Metazoa > Arthropoda > Arachnida > Araneae > Theridiidae > Parasteatoda > Parasteatoda tepidariorum. The sequence goes on from NC_141765.1 coordinate 86,950,203, forward strand.
TCTGAAAATTTGTGCTTACGCAAGGAAGAAACAAAAACATTATCAAAATATGTTAAATTACTATTGAGAATAACGGGAACAAAAATATCAAAACTTGTTTGATTGAAAACATAGAAAAGTTGAAAGGCGAATGCCGGAAAGTGAGGTTCAGTTATCGTTTCGGAGGTGTTTCTAAATATCAATCAACTCCTTCATGTTTCTTCCATGAATGATACAGATTTTGATGTTTTCAGTTTTACCTTCCTCAATAATGATTCACTATCGATTTTGATTTGTTCGTTTGATTTGATTCGTGTTTTCCTACTTAAGAATTAATTTTCGACCCATAATTTAGTCACTCTTTTTATTTAATTTTTCATGAATATTCTAAAAATATATATTAAGGGCCGTCATTGAAGAGCATCCTTCAGCCCACAAAATGTTTTTCCAAGAAAGTCGTAAAAAATTCAAGTTACAACCAAGCAAAGTAAAATAAGATAGCCGCTTTTATGGCCAAATTATCCCACCTGACTGTATAACTTAGATATGCTGATTTTTTAGCTTGCAATAATAGAAGTAATGCACTATACTTTTTTCTTTAAATAATAATAAATGCAATTAGGTTGAGTTCTGTAACACAAGACTACAGTTCATTTTTTACATACCCACTAAAAACTCAAAAATTACTTTCATCAGTAATAAATTATAAAGTGATGTATATAATTATAAAATGATGAATTATAATGAGTAACTACATAAAATAATTAATATAGTAATCATAAAGTAATAAATAATATGTTCGATAGTGAAGAATAAATTCAGAACTCTGATTAAAAATGAAAGTAGTAATATAATACTGGAATATAATACTGAATATAATATTGAGTAGTAATATAATACTGAAAATGAATAAAATACTGAATATAAAGGAATCAAAAATTGTGTATCAAAATTACAATTGTAGAAAGTGAGAAGTCAAATTTCTATGCAAATAATCTCGATGAAAATAATGTATATAATTATAAAGAAATGAATTATAATGGATAACTACATAAATAATGATAGTAATTATAAAGTAATAAATAATATATTCGATAGTGAAGAATAAATTCAGAACTCAGATTAAAAATGAGTGTCGTGAAAGGGTAAAATGAATGAAATACAGACTTTAAAGGAATCAATAAAGGTGTATAAAAACTACAATTGTAAAAAGTTAGAAATCAGATTTTCATGCAAATATTCTCGATGAAAAATTTCTTGTTGCTTTAAAAGCTGAATGTAATTTTAAAATCAAATCCACATTTATTTAAATAATAATGTATCATAAAACTATATTTTAAGTCTACTGCTTTTGAGGAAATTTATTGTACCAAAAATTGTCAACATATATGCCTTAAAAAACTTCATAGCTTAGTATTAATAAAACTATATTTCAGTTAAATTATTGACTTTGATTTAATCTAATTATGCTAATTTTTTTTTCTTTGAAGAAGAAAAACACAACAATAAAATTCTGTTAAACTTATTTAATTATATTTTGTTATTTCCTGAGTTTCCATTGAAGTTAACCGTTCTACAAGGTTGAAAACCTTGCATTTTTCTGTCTTCACTAGTATTTTATCAATTTAAAAAATTTGTATATAACAACAAATAAAAATTGTTTTCAGACATGCGTTATTTCAAAAATATTTCGGCTAAATATAAATTAGTAGATATTATTTAGAGATGGTATTCAAATTAGTAAATCTTAACTAATTTTAAACAAAGACCTAATGTTTTAGCTTTTGCCAGATTAATTAATAAGTCATATTACTACCACTTTCTCAACAAAAAAATTATGAAGTACACCTTGTTCTTTTTCTAAAATAACTTTATATTAATAATCATAATTAATAGCAAAATCTAAAAGAGAACAAAATTCAAAATAAAACTTTAATTAAATATGCTTAAAAATAATTGCAATCATTTAATTATAATAAAAAATTTCTTGTATTAAATATAATATACGTAATATTTTATCACATAAAGCATTAATATATATGCTTTAAATGATTTCTTATTGGAAAAAAAATTTGCAACCTTCTCTTATAATAGATATGCATGCAATAACTTTCAATAAAATGTCCTTATTTAAAATAAATTTATAACCTTATCCATTGAACTTTTTATTACATTACAACATAAATTAATTATATAAACATATGAATTACTTGTTTCATAATACTTATAACAAAGTACTTACTCATTTAATTACACAATCAACGAATCGAATATTGAAAATAATACGCTTTTATTTCAGTCAATTACTTTGCATTGTTTTTGTAGATATAAATGAATGTTAAGACACAAAATATATCTCACAATGCTATTATCAATAGTTAAGATGATGCTAAATTCAACTTATTACAATAAACAATAATTTTGCATAAAAAATACGAAATTATCTTGATATTTCAAATACACAAGTTTGAAGAATAAATATATTTTTCTTTAAAGCCTGCTTACTTCTTTTGTATCTATCTGTCTCTGTTCCCACTGAACAGAAAACAAGGAAAGAAATTTATTCCTCCATTTTCACAATTAACGCTCATTACGTGTTTCACAAGAAGTAAAAAAAGAATTAAAATAAGTATAACAATAGAAATTTATTAGCGGAAAAAATTTATCAATTAGATGTCAATTCAATTTTGATAGACAGAAAGCGAGTAAACAAAAACCGGTTGAGTCATTAATAGATAAAATAATTTTTGATACTAATATGATTAAAGAATTGATAGATTTCATAATTATTAGTTTTTTTTATTTATTTGTTTTATTTTATTTTATTTTTATCTTAAGCTGCCTTAAAATTATTTTAACTTGTTTTCACGAAATGTGATATGAATTTTTATACTATAATAAACGTTCTTAAAACACTTAAATTGTGACAACAATTTAAAAAGAGTTTCAATATCACTGAAATTATTTTAAAATTGGTTTTGCTATAAACATGGCCATGTCTTAGGCCGATATATATGCTGTTTTAAATAAATATTTTTTAAAGCGGTGGTATATGTATTATTAACCATGAAAGAAAATGGTTTTACTCAATCGGAAAATACAAAATTCTTAAAGAGTTTCTATCTGGATTTCATATGAGAAATGTAAATGATATGAACAGCCTTGTTTTATCTTCTACAAAACGTGATGACAACTAGTTATACAAAATGCGTCATAGTACGGTTCTACTAAAATAAAAAAAAATTTAAAAAATGTCGTGAAATCAGTAAACAATAGTTTAACAAATCATTTTTATCATTTCATATTCTTAAATAGGGAAACAAATTTGTATTTTTTATAAACAAAAAACGGTTTACTAAAATGTAATTAACTTCAATTAAAAATGTGCAAATGGGAAGTAAAACCTCTGCCATGCAAAAATTGGTCAATACACTTTTTTTCTGCTGTTGTACAATAACAATTGAATAATTAGAAGTGAATTTCCATAGAAATGTAAGAAAAAAATCATTGATAAAGTCACGTAACATATATCACAGTAAATTGAATAAAAGCGTAAACTATAAAATTAAGGTAAAACTCTCGATTTTCACTTTTAAATGCTATCTCGTACTCAGTAACGAATATAAATGTTACTTAATCAGCAACTAAATATTTGAAAATCTAAGATAAGTATAAACGAAGTATTAATTCCAAGAAGGCCTTCCAATCGTTAAGCAGAAATCTAGTATTTTCAATTTTGAAAACAGATAATGTTTTCTAACATTAAATAATAAAATTCAATTCTGCATTTCAATTTCTTTTAAAATATAATGATATTTACTTCAAGTTTTACTGTTTAGTTTCATACGCTTTATACGTTTACTTTCCATAGATATGAGTTATTTTTTATAAAGATTTAATGAAAAATTAACTCGTAGTGAGTGTGTAATTAAAAATCAGTGGCATTTCACTAAATCTATGGAATAATTTTTCATACTGAGGCTATTTATTCTGAAGATTTCTCGACATTTTTTGGAAAATAGATGCTTACACGGAGGAAAAAAAATTCCTGACAAAATTACTGTACATGTATGGTGAATGGCATTTAAAAAAACAACAACACAGTTCTGGTAATCAAAGCAAAATATTTAAAACCACTCATTTGGTAATGTAATTTTTCTATCCATATAGTATCAGTTTACCTGAAATTCTGGTTTTCAAATTTATACTTCTTATTACCACACATTTAGTAAAAATATATAATTCAAAAGTAATTTTAACCGAATAAATGGTTTTTATGCCTTGACCTAATGTGTCATGATAAAAATACCAAATTCGACAACATTTACCACCAAACAGCGTAGTAATAAAACCATATTTTATTGTTAATTTTACCCAATGTTTTAAAAATTATAGCGTAAAAATACACTACTGAAAAGTAAATGTATCCTAATAAATTGGTTTTTAGGCTATGGTCTAATGTGTCATGATAAAAATGCCGAATTTGACAGCATTTACTATCCAACAACTTAGTAATAAAACCATATTTCATTGTTACTTTTACCAAAAGTCATTACCAAAGCGTTTCGGTAAAAACTGCAGTGCTCTTTGGTGTTCCTAAAGATCCTGAAACACGGTAAATTTTACCATATTATGATAGTTTTAATCATACATTTTTCTCAGTGTAGCATTGAAACTAAAAATATATTATGTATAATAATTTTATGCATAAATACATTAAGTTTAAAATTGTGAACGTTTGGCAATTAAATTCATAAAATCAGCATTTAAAATACAAATTTAATCGTAACTCTGACGTTCAACACTTCAAATTTTCATTTGATTGATGATTAAACCTAAACTTGAGATGTAAAAGGCTCATAAAACGTACGGAATCTTTTTAGAAATAAAAGTGTTGGGAAATTATTGTTTCAGTTTTCAAAACAAACTTAGATACCGAAACAGAAGTTTCTATGAAGGCCAAACAAGTACACAATTACTGGCTTAACACTGACCTGAAGGAAACTTCTGGTAAAAGACATTTCATAAGAAGTAGGTTATGGAGTTAAGACAAAAAATGATTGTTTATTTTTGTCATTGAGAAACTAGAAAATACGATAATGTTTTTTGGCATAAAAGAATATTCAGATTTTTATGAAGACAAATCTCATTTTTTTAAATTATTTAAAAAAAAAAAGAAATCAGTAAAATAGTTTGTAATGTTTTTTAATTATATTTTATTATTTCTTACATTTTTAAAGAAGTTGACTAGAAGTTACTATTTCCATATTACTTCTTTTGTTTAAAAAGTTTGCACGCAATTGCATATAAAGTCTAAAAAAAAAAAAACTTTTCCTTTTTCTTTCTTTTTTTCGCTGTTTTTATAGTACTTCCTTAATTTAAAAAGTTTGCAAGCAATTACATATAAACACTTCTCCCAATATGTGAAATAATACGAATAATAATAAACAATAGCTAAATATCAATCTAATTTAATAGAATGAATTTCAGAGTGATTATTCTGGATCATGTCTTTTTACAGGCGTGGTAGGTCCAGACCTTTCTGTTTACGTGCGACAATGCGCGGTCACACAGGTGCGCTGAGGTATCGGACACACAAGCAAGTAAAGATATTGACCAAATGCAATGGCCTGTGTACTCCCCGGACCTAAATCCTGTAGAGTAAGCCTAATATGTCCTTGGCTCAGACGTGTTTCCCAAAGAACACGCCATTTCTAAACCGTGCAAAAGCTGAAAACCACTTTGAGAGAAAAGGACAATGTTGCCCAAGAACTCTTAGATAGTTTAGAGGTCAGAGTGAATATTAGATGCAAAAGGTACATTAGGGTCCGAGGTAATCACGTTTTTACTGAAAACCTCCTTGAGAGAGGAATAGGACAATGTTCCCCTTAGGTTTTTTAGAACTCTTAGATAGTTTAGTGGTCAGAGTGAATATTAGATGCAAAAGGTGCATTACTGACCGAGGTAATCACATTTTTACTGAAAACCTCCTTGAGAGAGGGATAGGACAATGTTCCCCTTAAGTTTTTTAGAACTCTTAGATAGTTTAGTGGTCAGAGTGAATATTAGATGCAAATGGTGCATTACTGACCGAGGTAATCATTTTTTTACTGAAGTACTTATTTCTGTTCTATTCAGATAGGATTCAATTTTTCATGGCTGCTTGGAAATCGTCCAAAGAGCATCATTTTTATTTGTAATTTTATTATATTTCGATAAGTCAAATCTAAACTAATTTACATAATAATAAATGCACATTGTTTCTAATTAAATGTGTATTTAGTTTAATTTCATCAATCGACGTCTATTATTAATTATGCCGAAAAAATGTAACTAATCCTTAGCAATTGTCAAACAGTGTAGCTCAAAAATTATAATTAACTGAAGATTAAAGATTAAAAAAAATTGCATAAACTTTATCTTTATTGCAAGAATTTATGTGAGATTTTTGAGTAACATTCTTCAAAGTGATATTTTTAATGTTAGAAAAAGAAAATTATTTTTGATAATTCGTTTTTTCATAGAATTCACAAAGTATTTTAATTAAAAATTATGCGATTAACAGCATTACAACTTATATAAGTTAGTTATAAACATTTAAATTTCATCATTTAAGAAAATTCTAGATTTTCTAGATGTCTGATCATGATAAAGCATATCAAAAGATTTAAAAGCAATTTTAATCACGAAAAAAGAAACCGGTGAAATGCAAGTCATCTTTTCAAAAGCATGACTTTTTTAGATAAAACTATCCATCTGATAATTTGGAACAATGTCAGATAAATACATTTCGACATTAAACATTTATTGTCAACTAATCTTCACCAATCGATATGAGAAAAAACTATTTATAGTGCTAAAAACATATAAAACAGCAGAAATAGTTCTGAAATTTTTCTTCTTTTAAATAAACATTAATTTTTAAAATATTATGCTATTTTCTTATCATTTAAGTATTCATTACTAAACTGAAAAATAAAAAGTATGGTCAAAACTACCAGAATATGGTAAAACCATTTCCGGTTCGATGAGAACACCAAAAAGCTCTGTAATTTTTACCGAAGCGCTTTGGTAATGATTTTAGATAAATGAACAATAAAATATGGCTTTATAATATGTGATAAAATTTGGTAAATATGGTAGAATTTAGTAATTTTATCAAAGTACCTTAGAGAATGGCATAAAAACCATTTTTTCTGACAAATGTGCTTTTCAGTTTATATTTTTTCCTAAATGTGAGATAATAAGTACCGTAATTTAGAAAACCGGAATTTTAGGAAGCCATTACCATATGAAAGAAAAAATTACTAAATGAATGGTTTACATACTATTTATTCTGATTTTGTGAATCAGAGTTTTTTTTTTTTTTTTTTTTTTACCGAAATGTAACTACCACGCAGTTCTATAATTTTACCAGAAATGTTTGTTCTGTGTAAAATTTATATTTTTCAATACCTCGGGAATATGTTTTTTTCTTCCTTTTTTTTGTTTTTTTGGTCTACATTTTTTATTTTATTTCAAAGAAACAAATATTGCCTAAGAATATAAAGTGAAGTTTTAAAAAGAGTTCTATCAGTAAGGTAGAACATAGGTAATACATAGGTAAGAGGCATTGGGTGTTTGGCATCCTAATAAAAACTGTAAATATTGTCCAAAAAATAGCGCATGGAAATAAGAAGAATAATGAACACTGGAGCATCACTTCACTCGAATTACTTTACTTGACATTATTACTTTATTACTTACAAATTTTTAAATAATTACTTTTTTCATTGAGGAACTTTTTCAAATTGAAGAACCTGGGACAATAATCACCCTTTCACTTTGTTCATTATAGCATTTTTTGATAAGAACAAATTGATTTTCATGTAGACACTAAGATATTTCTGTGTATTGTGATGTTATGTAGTGGAAATTCTTGAAATTTTGGAACATATCTAGACGCAATCTAAGGGGATATGGGAAAAGTGTGGCTTATTACAATATTGCCTTCAACCTTTCAGTTTTAAAATACATTTAGATAAATTTTGTGACATTTAATAGTGCAGTGATCTTTTAAAACCTTGAGATATTTCGCGCTTTAGGGCATTTAAAGATAATAAATTATATAAAAAAATAATGATAATAATTTACGGTAAGTAATTAATACAATAAAAACATTGCACTTAAATAAAATAAAGTATTAAAACGACGTTTCTTAAATTACAAATAAATGAAACGTGTTCAAAATGTTCTCTTACCTTCATCAGCTCCTGATGAGCCCTTCTTGACAAGCTGCTGGAGCGAAATAAAAGAAAGCGCCAAGAAAACAAAAACAAGTCGCTCTTGTTAAGAAAGTTGAAGGCTAAAAAAATAATAACCTTTCATAACTATTGTGTCGCCATCTACATTATGTAAACACCAACGCTCTTAGTGTGAAAATATTTTTTTGTTTCTCTTTCAGATCCAGGTTTTGATTTTTTAATAATTTCTTTTTCAATTAAGTGAGGTACTGTCCATAAAGCAGGAGGTGGTGCCAGGTTATACCCGATAAGAGATTTATTTCAAAAAGAGGCAATATAACTGGTCATTTCTTAATTTTTCTATATAAAAAAAATATTTTCGATAAACTATACAAATTTGTAACCCTTTGACGCAGATGGGACACAGATCACACTTCTCATTTTTTCTGACGCTTTAACTATACTTTGTATTTTCTTTAATTACGAAAAACTGTCTAACAGCTACTAAAAAGTATGTTTGATTATCAAATTTATGTTTGAACAAAAATATAAAAACCATAAAAAAGTAGTTTGATTTTTTTCCCCATTCATATTCAAAAATTTATCAATAATTGACAGTTTGTAAATTACAGTAATTTCAATAAAGAATAACTGTGTCTCTTAAATCTGAAAATAGGTTAAAATTTGAAAAATTATTGTTTGAGAAGTGTTTAGAAGATTTAACGCAGAAAAAGACACCGGTGTTTCATGCTGTATTGCATAACCATAAATTATTAAATTGCTAAATATAATATTTTTAACTTCTTTTGACTTAAATTATACAGAATAATGAAAAAAGCACGAAAAATATGCTTTATAAAAATTCTCCGTCAAAGAGTTAAGTAGAGCAGTGGTTAAAGGTTGAGGCCCCTGAAAAGAGAAGTATATTCATTGTAAAGGAATAAGTCAACTTAATTAAAAATTGAAGCATTTAATAAAAATATCTGAAACTATTTTTTTAAATTTCTACTAATGTTTAAAAGTAAGTTTAAATTATTGTAAGATAAAAAATTTATTACTTTGAAACATATTATTTTTCCTTAAATTCAAATAATATTTGAATTGTATTGTTCGAAAATTTAATTACTAAATTTATCATATCTAAAGATTATACAGGTGCGTATGACGAGGTAGGGGTGAGGGGCCGGCACCAGGAGTCCAGCCGGAGGGGGACATCCAATGACTAAGGATAACTAAAACTATAATTCATAAAGTATTTGTATTAAAAATTATTATTAAATGTTTATTATTATTTTTATAATTGCAATTGAAATTTTTATCAGTTAAAACTTGGCTATAGCCAAATATTTTATGAAGAATATATAATATGATTTTAATGCAAACTTAGTGATGAAGTTTTAGGTCTTTTAGATTTGAATATATTTTACATCTACGAAAAGTATTTTTGGAACTATATTTTTTACCATACTATGATTACAGCACAGATTTACGTAAAAATGAGTTTGAATTACAAATTAAGATTTTTCTATCGATATTTTAGAATTTTACTCTCTTTTTTCCATTTATTTTTCTATTTATTTCTTTTTATTAAGATTTTTGTATCGTTGCTGACTACAGTATTACACTCCGCTTTTCAGAGGAGTTTTTCCACAGCATACACATATCTTTTAACACCACTGCGAGCAATTTTATTCTGCATTACAGACAGTTCTCATACAGTTCTATCGTTAAGTATATGTAAAATAAAAATGCTCTTGTCAAATAACCATTAATTATATTTTATTATTTTTCTTTTATTTTTGTATTTATTTTTTGTTATTAAATACTTTTTATATCTTCGCTGACTACAGTATTACACTCTGCTTTTCAGAGGAGTTTTCCCACAGCATACACATATCTTTTAACACCACTGCGAGCAATTTTATTCTGCATTACAGACAGTTCTCATACAGTTCTATCGTTAAGTATATGTAAAATAAAGATGCTCTTGTCAAATAACCATTAATTATATTTTATTATTTTTCTTTTATTTTTGTATTTATTTTTGTTATTAAATACTTTTTATATCTTCGCTGACTACAGTATTACACTCTGCTTTTCAGAGGAGTTTTCCCAAAGCATACACATATCTTTTAACACCACTGCGAGCAATTTTATTCTGCATTACAGACAGTTCTCATACAGTTCTATCGTTAAGTATATGTAAAATAAAAATGCTCTTGTCAAATAACCATTAATTATATTTTATTATTTTTCTTTTATTTTTGTATTTATTTTTTGTTATTAAATACTTTTTATATCTTCGCTGACTACAGTATTACACTCTGCTTTTCAGAGGAGTTTTCCCAAAGCATACACATATCTTTTAACACCACTGCGAGCAATTTTATTCTGCATTACAGACAGTTCTCATACAGTTCTATCGTTAAGTATATGTAAAATAAAAATGCTCTTGTCAAATAACCATTAATTATATTTTATTATTTTTCTTTTATTTTTGTATTTATTTTTTGTTATTAAATACTTTTTATATCTTCGCTGACTACAGTATTACACTCTGCTTTTCAGAGGAGTTTTCCCACAGCATACACATATCTTTTAACACCACTGCGAGCAATTTTATTCTGCATTACAGACAGTTCTCATACAGTTCTATCGTTAAGTATATGTAAAATAAAGATGCTCTTGTCAAATAACCATTAATTATATTTTATTATTTTTCTTTTATTTTTGTATTTATTTTTGTTATTAAATATTTTTTATATCTTCGCTGACTACAGTATTACACTCTGCTTTTCAGAGGAGTTTTCCCACAGCATACACATATCTTTTAACACCACTGCGAGCAATTTTATTCTGCATTACAGACAGTTCTCATACAGTTCTATCGTTAAGTATATGCAAAATAAAAATGCTCTTGTCAAATAACCATTAATTATATTTTATTATTTTTCTTTTATTTTTTTTTATTTTTGTATTTATTTTTTGTTATTAAATATTTTTTATGTCTTCGCTGACTACAGTATTACACTCCGCCTTTCAGAGTTTTTCCCGAGCTTATACCTATGTCTTAACACCATTGCGACAAGGCAATTTTATTCTGTATTGCAGACAATTCTCATAAAGTGCTTCTATTGGTATGTATACATAAAACTAAAAACGCTAGTGTCAAATAGCTATTAATATAAATTTAATGAAGTATTAGAAGATTATGCAACTGGATTCAAAGCTTTTAAAATAACAAAAATGCACGGAATAATGCTTGCTATGTTGACAGACGCAAAGATGTAGAGAATAGTATGAAGTAGCAGCATTTTCTTCATTGCATGCAGATAACAAGTAGAGCTGCGCGATATATCAATAATTCGTGAAATATCTATATACTTTAATTATCCTGATAACGATATAAAAAATATATTCTCGCGATACGTCGTAAAGATATTTGTTTAATAATTAAAATTATGTTAGTTTTTTTACTTCAGAAATGTCATTACCATATAGCAGTGTTTCCCAAAGTGTGGTACGGGAACAGTTTAGTGGGGGTACGCGTTCTTATGCGAAATATCTTGAAACAAACAAAAATTTCCAAAAATTTTATTTAAAAATAAAGCTAGCCATGAAAATGTACGATTACGTATTTTTCGATTGGCTATTTTTTGCAGAGTTAACAGTTTATAATTAGTGGTATCAACAGCCAGTTGTGATTTTTTACTTTTGTGCAATTCTTTTATAGTAAAATATACATTCATTTTTTATTAGTGGTACACAGCGTTACGAAAAATTTAGAAAGGGTACACAATAGTCATAAGTTTGGGAAACACTGCCATATAGTATGGCAATTTTACCAAAATTGTTTTCTCCGTGTACGATTAGCATACTTTTGTTATGATCTATTAAAACAAATTCCGAGATTATGAAAATCTTTTTATCAATGAACTACATCCTGGTTATCTACCTCAGAAATCTTAAGAAGGCTGTGAATACTGCCCAGGCTATTCGCAAACTTTATTAACATTTATAATTTATTTTAGAATTATTTCAATTATTCATCTTTAAGACATTCATCACTGGTTCAACGTTCAATAATACGTATGATTAACTGGAAATACAGGGCAAGCTTTATGTGGAATTGGAATTTCATGATGCTTGATTGTTCAACCATAGAAGTCTCAACCAAACACCTCTTTTTTTAAATGTTTTTTTCTCTATGGATGTCCTTTAACCATCCTTAATTTTTCTTAAAACTTGATTTTTATGGAGTGATTAGGTAGGTATTTTAAGTGTAAAACGAAATGTTAAATAATTTTTCACTGGTGGCATTAATTGTTCAAGTAGTAGAAATCAAAATACAAGTATTATTCACATTTTCATGGAGAGAGTTATAAAGTATCACTTAAAGTTTCGTTGGGGGAAATACACAGTGAAAATAAAAATTATTTTGAAAAAAAAAACATGCCTTTATAATTTAGGCAGTTTTTTTTTATTTCTTTATTTTAATTTTGAGTGAAATCAGTCAAATAGCTTTTAAGAAATTGAATTTTAAATATACGATTTCTCTAAAATTCAATATCTTAGGAACTATTTTTCTCAAATTTTGTATTTAGTTACGTAAAATTACATTCTTTAAAATAATGTAAAAACTTGTAAATCTTACAATTCAAAACTGCTTTGGCAATGTTTAAATAAAATAATAAAAAATAATAAATAATTCTTAAAAAATATTCTGTTCACGGAAATACTTTCGAATGAACGAATTTTATAATAGTGAGCAAACATAAGTTGATAAGCTTAAAAAATTCTCAAGATATGGCGAAATACACAAAAAAGTAAAAATAACATTAATGAATTCAAACTGTGGACCCTTCTTTTTATATCATTGTTAGGACCAGATTTTCTAGATTACGGCTACCCCTTGTATATTGAGGGTCAGAAATTCAAATCTGTCGAGAAAAAAAAGGCTTGTTTTAATCAGAGGAAATACGTTTTTGTGTCTGAGCTCGTAATTTAAAAGATAGTTTGCACTAATGAATAAACATATTTCAGGTCAACTCTTCGTACCATTAAGATTGAGTCCTGAACATCTTATCAATAGATCAAAAGTTAATCAGAGCGATATGATTTTTTTCGCATAGTTGGACATCCCCATGCTATTTAATTCCTTATATAAATTTTAAAGGTTTCTTTTTTTTTAAATGAGCCAAATTTGTTTTAACTATCAACATTTTGAATGGCATTTTCAAAAAAATTGTTTTTCCTCCTGACGCGGTGGAAATTTTTCAAAAATTCATCAAATTAATGTTATGTCAATCAAACTATTTAAAATGAAATTTTTCTTTTCAAATAAAAATACTAACCAAATAATGAACTGAGATGCAAATGTTTTCAAAAATATAACATTTATTTTCAAACAAAACATGCACTCATTTATAAAAATCAATACTTCAAAAACTTTCAAGTAGTACAAATATAATAAATTGCTAAAAAATATTATTAAATAAAAATTATGATTTGTAATAAAACAAAGAAAAATATAGCGATCATTAACAGGTAATGTAGCTTATGACGACAGTGCGTAAATGTGTAATTTTTTTGTTTTGTTTTTTATTTAAGTATACTATTACCGTCCTTTGCATGAAAATAAACGTAACAAACTCTAACTAAAGTTTTGTATTGAAATTCAAAAGACAATCCAAAAACATAACATGTACAATATAAATACAATATAAATTTATAGAAATTATTTATTGTTTTACTTATATAATATTACTTTCAAGTTTAACTTAGTTCTCGAAGCTGGTTATTTCTTAAATATTAAATATTTGCTAAATATTTGAATTAGCTTTGAAAGCTAAACAAATATTAGGTCTAAAATAAATTTTATTTGCAATTATTTTGCACATCATGCATTAACTTTAAAAAAGTGCTTTTAACAATTTCCTATAATATATAATAAGCAATGAAGACACAGAAAATCTAAATATATTTATCACAGAGACTTTGTTCGGAGCGATCAGTACCATTAATAAATAAATCAAAAAAAAAATATAAATACATTTCCTTATTTATTTTAAAACTTGATACATGCTTTATCATCAACCCGAACAACTTTTTCAACTGAGGCAACATATGCTTTACCAAGTTCTTAAAATAAGATTTTTGTCAGATTGAGAAGTTCTCAGGAACAATTAATAACAATTTTTCTCAAGAACTGATCAGAGCATCGAAAATCACGTTCTAAAATCTGTAAAAGTTGCATCGGGTGGAAAAGTTGGCCCAATTTATGGAATGAAAAGCATTTGAATTGAACAACAATAGTAACTGTAAAAAAAGTGATTAAGATTGCACTGAAGTAAAATATTGTTCAAATCTCTCGCAAATTTTGTAAGGTGCTAAATTGAACCATTTGTCAATTAAAAATAAAAATGCAAACACGTGCAAGTAACTTGCGATTCAAATTGACACATTACTAAAGTTGCAGGGAATTTGCAACAATTGTTACACCAATAATTTTAACAGTAAGAAAATGGCTTCCCGCATTCATTATTCATTCTCTTTTCTTATCTAACTACATATTTAATTAGGACATAATTAAGAGTCATTAACTTCTGTTAAGACTGATAACCAAAACCAAAATACAATAAAAGCTGCTATGATTTTAAGAGGTATTCCCTTAAATTTTCTTTTTGTTTTTCTATACCCTTCTCTCCTAAGTGGGCTTTCTACCCTTTCTTTGTAAGTTAGAATTGCATTTCGGGCTCCAGACCATTTATGAGGACCTTGCAAACGATATTGATACGGTAATGAAGGTCCCAGCCACAAAGCCCAAAACAACTTAGGATCCGTGAAGAATATCTTGAGAATATTAGGCTTAGCACCGAACTGAGAGGTTATGTCGTCCATATACTCAATATAATCGACTCGTGTTGTTAATCTATCGCTCTTCTTATATCGTTTAAGGTTATTTCCATAAGTCTTACGAACTTCTGTAAACATTTCATCAGTTGAAGGAAATTTCACTTTTCTATTAACCAAAAGTGCCGCCCATCTACATTGTGACTCTCCCAAGGGAAATCCAGGACCTAAGGGCAATAAAAATCCTAGAATAGCAAGTGTGGGATGTGGTAATTGGGCGGGATACATACATTTATAAATATTAAGGCAGTCGCCATCTTTAGTGAGTATATCATCGCTTAAGAAGGGAAATTTCCATTGATATCCTGTTGCCATTATGACAGTATCAATCGCGGTTACCTTTGTTTCACCTTCAAATATGACTCCATTTTCCGTAAAACATTTAATATTATTTTTAACAACAACATGTCCAGAAATAATTTTGGAAGGCAAAGTATCTGACAGAACTGGATCCTGTGACCAAGCAGAATGAGGTGGCTTAATACTGTAGAGTGAGTGATTGAATTTCAGCCGTTCAATAATTCGTTCAAAGTTATAACTACTCCATGATAATGGTACTAAACGAAACACAAAATCTGACCATCTCCGTAAGTAGCACATATCAAAAGGAAGACCATATGGGCCCAATCTCGGAAATACCCAAGCTCCATGCCGGCTGCTCAGATATACCTGTAAGAAAATTAAACAATAAATTTCGAAGTTGTAATTCAGAGGGGCTGTTAAAATATTACGTAAGCATCTAACGATAGATTAGGATTAGTGATTTGCTCATTTTTGCTGATAAGAGGAAAAGGGAATGATCAGTACATAAAACACTCCTGTAGCGCTGTCGGTTAAGGCGTCGCTCACACCACTAGTTGGAGAACTTTGGTAAGGAGTTCCATCATGACAGTATACAAAATAACTGACGCATATATCCTGCAAGGGGCACGTTAAAGCTGTCATTTTTTAAAGTTCTCTCGTTGGTTATGGTGGGGAAATTTGGAGAGTGGGGTACCAGCTCAGGCACTGCCCACGTCGTCTGACTAGGATCAAATTTATGTGGCATTCCTACCATGACCGTTAGAAGATAGAGCCTAAAAATGGGATTATTTGGTGTTAGGTGCTTGGCAATGGTAGGGTGATGATGCTGAGCAATGCTTACGTAAGACATTAAGATCTCATTTACAAAATTTTATTAGAAAGCAAAATAAAACTGCAATAAAAATAAGAAGAAATTTTTTTAATTTGGAATAAAAGTAGAATTTGAGGAAAGAAAAAAAAACTGGAAAACATTTCTTTGATGGTCTTTAGAGGTCAACAGTTTTGGGCAGAAAAATGAAGCTCAAAAGATTCCTGAAAAATTTCACAAAACAAAAAATCTACTCAAAATCTCACAAAATGAATTGAAACGTAAATTTTGCTTCATTCAAAATGAGTAATGACACATTTCATTTGAATTTAATCGTAAAATTAGATAACCATAGTAAAAGTCAAAGCAAAAACCAAAGGGAGTTGTGACTTTCTTGTATAAGCATGGTGGGGGAATTGTGATTTTCTTACTTTTTCTGACAAGGTGGGAGGGGGAGTTAAAAATTTTCAAATATATGCTTACGTAACATTTGAACGGTCCCAAAACAAAACACAATGAATCAGTGATTATAAAAATAAGACGTGGGCTATCAAAACTATACCTTATTTGAAACGTTAGAGGACTATACACTCTCAAAAACTATAATAATAGTAATTTTAAATTCAGTTTTCGTTTAAACTTGTCAAAAGCTGTAGCTACATATTTGTTTGAATTTCATTTTCGTTCAGGTTTATCATGTAATCAAGAGTAATCCATGTTGCTATGATATTGCAAAGTTCAACTATCCAACAAATTAACCTGATGCTTTGATTTAATATTTTAGGTTGGATGACCTTTCTTTTAGGGTTGCAAGACTTATCTTTTGGGTTGCAAGGCCGTTCTTTTAGGGCAGCACGACATTATTTAAAAGCATTATTATTACTATTTAATTTTGAAATATTTTAATACTTTGAAAACAATTTTAAAAACATACTTTTGCGTTTTTTCCTTTTTTTTTTAGAATTGTTGAGCTTAAACATGCGATTTTACATAACTTTAAAAAGATAAATAAATCTCTTTAAGATGGCTACAAAAAAGATGAACCATAATGAAATTAAAAAGCTGCTTTGAAATATAAATAATTTTCAATTTTTTTTTTCTTTCAATTACGACACTGGGTCACTACTAAATAACTATTTATTTACTCAGATATTCGTTAAAATAATGACTCATGGTATTTGATGTCTGATTTCAAAATGAACGTTACTCACTCGTGCAACACTCATCCGAGTTAAGAACTCATGATTGCACTTTACTAACAGTTTATGATTTTATATTGAAGATTTCCGGATGTAATTCTGTTGTTCGACGTAAGGCAACAAACATACATAATTTTGATAAAAATGGGTAGAGAAGTCATTTATTATTTTTAACTTTGAGACTGTTACTTTATTCTGCTTACATAAATAAATTAATTAAAAATTAATGGTATATGTTATTAAAATAACAGTAAAAGTAGTAAAATTAATTTCATTTTAGCAGAAAATATGCTCAATTTTGGAACAAATAAATAGTTATTTAATAATTTTTTCCCGAGAAATTTAAAACAGTGTATAGTGATCTTAGAAAACTCAAGCTTAAAAGTTAAAGAACGTGATACGATCGTCGGCAAATATAAAACTTTAACTCATTCTTAGACATTTATTTAAAAATAAAAAAGCAAGCTATTAAACACCAAACAATGAATGTATATGTACATAGCTCAAAATAAAGTAATGAAAAACTGGAATATCTTTTGATCAAGTGATCAGATTTTTACGTACTAATTTGCAGCTCAAATAAAGCGATACTAACCTGAAACACGTCATTTACTCTCATAAGCAACATTTTAAGTTACGAAATCAAGCACAAAAACGTACTTTTTTAATAAATATGTCTTTTCTTTCCCAACTTATTCGAATAATTAACACTCAAAATATGGAAAAGGCTGCAAACTGGAAAATATGATTTCAATAGTTAAGCCAGAAGAAAGATTAAAAGCTTAGAGCGTCTTAATGTTAATCTCACTTTTTGTTTACTTCATCATAGCTCTTAAACTATTTCCACGAGTTAAAAGGTTTTTGAACACAAAAAAGAAACTCGTTGTACCAGAAATAACCCATGTAAATGTTTCTTCATAATCATTTATTAACTTATTTTATTCCTTAATTTAATAACGTTTTTAATCGTTTACTGATTTTTAAATTATGTGATTTTAAATGAAATTTAAAATTTGAAAAAAAAAACTGACTGAATAGTTCCCAAGTAATGCATTTTTGCTTTTTAATAAAAGTCGATATTTTAAATATTTATTTCTTAAAAACTATTCCACCGATCCCATTCAAATTTTGGATTTTGTCACTTAAAAGTTTATACTTCCAAGCAATATTAATTATTAACTAAGTAATTTTAAATGAAATTTAAAACTTGAAAATTCGACCAAGTAGCAAGAAGTAATACATTTTTTAAAAAAAATAGAATTTTTAAACATTTATTTCTTGAGAATTACTCCACAGATTCCATTCAAATTTTGGATTCTGTCACTTAAAAGTTTATACGTTCGCACAATATCAATTATAATTAAGTAACTTTGAAGGAAATGTAAAATTTAAAAAATCGACTGAATAGTTCCTAAGTAATATTTTATTCTTTTTAAAAATTGATTTTTTTAAATATTCATTTCTCAAGGACTACTCAACCGATACCCTTAAAATTTTGGATTTTGTCACTTAAAAATTTATACTTTCAAATAATACTTTAATACCTTACAGTTCAAAAATCCTTCGACAATCATTAAATTAAATAATAAGAAGCGATTATAATTTAAATTTTCTCAGCAGGAGATTATTTCATTTCAAATTATGATTTTTACAATTGTCTGCAAAAGGTTTTTATTTCTCTTAAAAAATGCTAGAGATATGACAGAATTAAAAAAATAAATAAATAAACAAAGGAGATCCAAAATTCAAAATGTTTTTCGGAACATATTTTTCAGGTTGCAGTTTTCATTCCTCATCCCAAATTTTGAGAGTCAAGAATCCGAATCCATTGAAAAACTGTATGTTTATTCAGAGGAAATAAGTTTATTTTGTCTTATTTAGTTACTTAAAAATTACCTGCATTAATCATTTTGCATATTTTAATGGCAATCTCTCAAACTATTGTAATAGCATCTTAGTACATGAAAATTCGATCATTAACTGTTAAGTCATTTAGGTGAGCCGCTTTTATTTTGTGCACTCTATGAATTTCATAAATTTAGTAAAATGTTTTACCATTAAGCTGCCCCAATACTATTTGTTAAAGGAAAATTACTTACTAAGAGCGAAAACGAGTATGTAAAAAAATAATTTCTAAAACATCAGCCATTAAAAAATTAATTTTAGCTCTCAAATAACAAATGTTAAAGTTCAGTTAGTTATTTTACCTCTTCGGCAATGTTACTAGTTTCTGTAGCTGCGTCTACTGCAGAACACCCAAAACCAACTACAACTACTCTTTCATTTTTGAAGCTTTCAAATGTTCTTAATTGCTTGGAATGAATTATTCTTCCTTTGAATTTTTCTTGTCCTGGGAACTTAGGCATATTGGGGTATCCAAATTGTCCAGTGCAGACAAACACTCCATCATAAACATCGGTCATGATCTTGTTGGTCATGAGGTTTTTGACCGTAACTGCCCACCTCCCCGTCTCTTCGTAATCTTCAGATTTACGAACCCGTATGACTTCGTAGTTAAAGTTCATATGTCTGAGAACGTCGAAATTGTTCACGTATTTGTTTATCATCTCGTAAACTTTTTTGTGTGATAAATAGTTGGGAAGATCTTTTGGTGGTGGAAAATCACTAATAGCAGACATTTCTTTACTGTTATTTGCCACCGTTGCAGAGGTTATAGCAGCTAATCCTATTTTATTTAAAAAAAAAAAAAAAAAAGAATTATTAGCATTATATATGATCATATGCAGATATTGTTCATTTTAAGATTGGTTATAAGCAGGGCTAGACTTTTGATGATAAGTTCATTTTTTTACGCCTTTTTGGTCCTTTGAGTATTTTTTCGAGTGCTCTTTGTTTAGTCATTTTTAATTTTAAGATTTTTAATTTTAATTTTTTTAAGAGCATTTTGCTTGTAAAAAACTGTTTCTCCTAATAAATTATGGTATGTTTTGCATTGAATCTTCTATTTTAAATATGCTCCGATAACAAATATTGATATTGATTCAAGTTTTTTAAAATATAAACATTTGATTTTGAACTAGTGACTTGCTTTTGGTTTTAAGAATATCAGAAAAAACACTCTCTAATGCAATAAAATTCTGATGTACTTGATTGTAACTAAAAATTAATAATCTTTATTAGGTTTTCATTTACAATTTATTTTATTATTAATTACATATATAATTTAATTACTGCTTTAAGTTCTATTATAAGTATAGATAAAGGTTAGGATTTATATATATTTTAAAAAATACTCATAAAAAAAACATGGAGTCGAAAATGTATAGGACATTCTTTTTCAATATAAAGTTATTTTTTTATAGTTTTTAGAGAGATTTTTTTGTCTCATTTTCAAGGGCTCTTTTTGAAAAATTTTAGGTCATCAACATTTTAGCCCTAGGGTTTCGTTTTCCAGGAATATGAAAAAATTGAAATTTAAAACAGTACGTAAGTGAGTAAAAGAATTCTGTCGCCACATAACATCCCTCTAAAAAATGGTTCGACTATAACTATGAAACTACTGTTTTTAAACCATGTCGTTTTTAGGGGAACGTTGATTTTTTGGTTGATTTGTTTTTATTCATGATTGATGGTCATATCTTTTAGAAACTGGGAAAGAAATTTTAGAATGATGTCATTTATATGAATGGGGTCTTATATTACCCCAATTTTAAAAGATTTGCATAGATTACACCTATATGTCCTTGTAATCAGATAGATAAATTACAATAATGAGGATATTATTTAGAAAGTGGCTAAGAAAATTTTGACTGATATCTTCCATGTAGGAAGTTTCAAATTATCTCTCATTTCTTTAAGAATTAGGTCAATTGCACATGCATTTAATTGTAATCATATAAATAAATTACAAATGTAATGAAAACTGATTTTTTGTGGATTTTTTTAATGATCAGTGGTGAATAAATGATTGACTAAACAATTGCTTAAACAATTAACTAAAACCTTAAACTACTTAAATAAATGAATCCTTTCATAACTAAACCACTAACAAATCAAGAAAATTATAATTAATCCAAATACTAACTAATTAAATCACTAAAGTTCCAAGTTAAAGTTTAAGTCTAGTTAAGGTTGAGTTAAAAGTTCCAAGTGCTCTTACACTCCTGAAGTTAAAAGTTCTGATTCGTCCAGTAAAGTAAGTTATAGTTAAAATTTCTAATTAGTCTAGTAAAGTAAGTTAAAGTTAAAAGTTCTAAGTTAATCCAAATACTTACAAATAAAATTATTAAAGTTCTCAGTTTCTTACTAAAGTTCATCACTAAGTCACTTACTAAAGGTTTAAAGCTTATGCTTTTAGACCCATGTTACTTTTAACAGTACATATATTTTCTCGTTGATTTGATACTATTTAGGAATTAGAAAGAAAATTTTATAATGATATGTTTCTTCTTATATAAGGATAGTTTTCAGATTGAATCTACATTTTTAAAGACTTAGATCGATTGCACATATATTTAATTGTAATAATATAAATAAACTGTAAATTTAACTGAAATTGATTTTGTGGTTTCGTTAATAACTGATTTTGTGATTTTGTCAGTAATGATTTAAAATATGGTAAGTAGTTAGTCATTCAAGGAAAAAGAAATTGATCATTGTTTTTTTTTCCCATTGCATAATTAAGAGAAATATTTCTCCCCTTTCAAATCAGTCTTTTCACACAATGGAATTGCCGTTTTTCTACTTTTTAAGGGATTGGAATATGTTTCCTTTTCTTTCTGTCATTCTTTCATTTCACGCTTTTGTATCAAACATTTCCTTAAACAAACTAGTAATTTATAAAATTGCTGTCACTTACAGAGGAACTAACATTTTAAAGCTGGCGATCAATGTAATTATCTTTTGTTTAAGACGCAGTTAGTGTGCAAATGATTCATGAGTTGAAGAATCCGTATGAATTTTTAAAATAATGATTAAATTTGTTCCAAAAAAACATGTGATTTCGTGTCGTCTAAAACAGACAAGATAGTTTTTTTTCCAACTTAGTTGAAATGATTCTGATCAGGAAAATTCTTTAATATTCATACTTTTAATGAAAGTTATGAAAAATGGAGTAATTCGAACCTTTTTTGTTGCCTTTTTTATTTTTGATGCAAGAAATCGATGAAAATTTTTTTTAACTTTTTTTAACCTACTTCATATTTTCTCATATATATATAATTTATACACATACTTATATTTTCACTTATGAAAAAAAGTACATTAGCGTTAATGTTGCGGCATTTAAAAAAAAATTATTTTTTTTTTGGCTTTATACTTTAACCTTTATAAGTCAAAAAATAACTATTTAAAAAAGTTAAAATAACTCAATAGACATATCTTTTAACTGTGGAAAAATAGTAATTTTGTATTTTAAAGGAATATATTTGTTATTAATGATTGATCAGCAAGAAATAAGAAGTAGTTTTTATATCTCTTTTCCTTTTTTAACCCACTTTTGGTAATAAAAAGGTGAGAATAAGAATTATTTCACAACTGCCTTATAAACTTTATATAAAAATAATAAATAAATAGAAATAATAAGTTAAGATTAATAAAAATAAGTGTAAAAAAACTTCCATGATTTCTCAATGCTACAAAGTTTCATATGTTATATATCTTTATATCGACATTTGACTTAAAAAAATCGATCTGATTTTAAAATCAACTCAATTCGTCTTCGGAAACAAAAATGTTTTTCATTCAATCATTTGAGTTAGGCTAAATGTTTTTAGAGTAGTAGAAAACGCATGATATTTTTAACATTTCAGTTTCAATGCAGATAATTTTTAAAAAAAAAAAAGTATTTGTGATCACAATGATTCAGATGCAAATCATTCTTAACAAAATTTCATCTTAACAGTCGAATTTTTCCACCTAGGTTGGAAAATTCTTACTGCAACTGACTTATTCGGTGATTATTAAAAAATAACAATTATCCAAACAATTTAAACAAAAAGTTTTTTAATTTGGTATTTTTTAAAGAAGCAAAAATTTTCAATTCTGTATGTTTTGTCTTAAGAAGTTAAACAAACGGGATGGATTTAAATAAAATAGTAGATTAAGCTAGATCGAAATACACAGTGCACAGAGTAAAGTATTTTGGAAATTTTT
The DNA here is from genome assembly GCF_982258835.1 of Parasteatoda tepidariorum. NCBI lineage: Eukaryota > Metazoa > Arthropoda > Arachnida > Araneae > Theridiidae > Parasteatoda > Parasteatoda tepidariorum. Next base: position 86,973,740 of record NC_141765.1, read on the forward strand.
TTAATAATTAGGAAAATAAATGGCTTGTTAAATAAAAATAAATAGATCGTTAAATAAAATTATATAATTTTTTTATTAATTCATTATTATTACTTTTCTTGTGAACAATTTTTTAGTTTTTTTATGATTGATGATTCATTTAAAATATTAAAAGCAAAATTTTTTGGTTTAAAAAATTGCGTAAAAATTTTGTAAAACTCTACTTTTTCCAGTTTCTTATGTTACTGATATGAATTTATAAAAGAATTTCTTTAGAGATTTAAACTATTGTCCTAACTTTTATTTTCCCCCTCCTTAAAGAATATCTTTATCATTTGGCTGACATTTTATCAAAATATTTGAGCGTTGTACGAATTTACTAAACCTTAAAATGTTAGGTAAATTAATTATAAACATATTATACAAACAGCGTGTTTGTTTATTAAAAACTGACTAGAAAATTTTTTTCAGTATTATTTGTCCTTTTAGACAATTCACACTCTAACCTAAGAAATTAATTTTTTTCGTACCTTCGACATCATCTTCATGGTATCGCCATGTTCCACCAAAAAATCCAGTCTTCTCAAAGCATACTGGTTCGATACCTTCCTCTTTCAGAGTTTTTACACTACATATTCCACAAACTCCCCCTCCAATTACAGCTACTCTTTTTCGTTTCTCTCTATTCATTTTCTGCTGGAATGAAAACGATATATAATTTTAAATAAAAATTTTATTATTAATTAGAATGCATAGAATACGTAATATAAAAAATAAATAACAATTTTGGGTTATGATATTATGTCTGATCCGATAAAATAAACTCTTTATGGTACAGAAAAAAAATCGTTTTTGTTTATCTCTAGTTCTTATTTATGAGAAATCTAAAAGGTATGTAAACATGTTTTTTATTGTTAAAAAACAGTAAAGCAATAAATATATTTTTATCTTTGAAAAAAATATAAGTACAAATGCTTTGGAAAATGCAATAGATTTAATTTTTATCAGAAAATTTCTACATGGCTGTTGCTAATTAAAGAGTAAATTCCCAAAAATTGAAAATTGTTAGACTTATCAATTTAAGTTTCTTTGAAAATTGAAACCAAAACACCTTCATAGAGGAGTCACATTACGCAAAAAAAAAGGCAATTAAGAATGGTACAAAAATTTCGATTTTATTTGATTGCTATCATCACACTGAAGTTGCACCTATGAGCAATCGAAGACGGGTCTAGGTTTCATCCGTTTTGAGGATCCGAAGACTAGATTGGCTCATAAACACACTAAGCTACCGCAATTTCAATCGGAAAACATATGGCATCCGATTTCCTACCCCCTAACTGCCCAATAGTCAGTAATAATAGTTGATCGAAATAATTTCAAGTCAAAATGTTTTTTCTAACGAGACTTGGACTAGCCGAACTCGTCGGCCATAGGTCTTTTGCAAATTAAGTCAGAAAGGTGCGACTTTCGTTTGACAAGAGAGCACCTCAAAGGGGGAAGGAATGTTTTGGTTCAGAAACCCACAGATGGATGGCTGAAACCATTCATTCGTGAGACCACTTCCTCAAATTTTCTCTCAATTTTAACCATATCCTTGTATCCATGGTACTTATCAGCAACCGACCACAAGAATTTCGATGCAACAAGCGGAATCGAGGATCGAGCAAGAACCAAAATCCGATTCTCTGACCACTGGGCTACCACGGCACTTAAATTTATTTTTTGAAAATTAATTTATTATTATTTACCCGAAATCATACATTTAGATATAAATTTTATTCAAACTTGTTAAAGTCTAGCGCAAAAAGAGTAAAAGGACAACTATACTTTACTACTTGGACCACATATGTTATTACAACTGATGACAGTGAAATTACCCTAGATAGCGTTGTGAACGGTCCTGGTTTGGTCACATAATCTTGTGCAAAAGCTGCACAACCGGACATTTCTATACTCGCAAACCAGACCGAATGCGTAAAGAGCTCATTTAATCTGGGGAGAAAAAACAGTGCTAAAAAACGTGAGCTTTTCCTTTAGAAGAGGGAACTCTTATTCCATTTTCGAAAAGAGGGTGCATCGCTGATTGGATTAAAGTGTTCAGGTAAATTGCTGTAAATAATAATGGCCGTAAGACTGTTTATGTCCATTAGTGTCTATACATTATTCCTAATACCTTGTCAAAATTTATAACACTATAAACTGAACACTCCGTCAGTGATAAAAAAAAAGTATCTGAAAAGATGCTTATTAATAATTTAGAATCTAAGCTAAACAAGTATAACTCATACGTCATCAATAGTGTGAGAGTCGCGGTGGACGGAGAGCTCACCTCCCAATGAGGTGATCCAGAACAGAAATCTATCAATGAGAGATACAAATTCTACTCCCGGTTTGCGACGACCACAGTGCTATCTTAAAATATCTTCAGTGGTCGATGAGTTATGGGTTAGAATCCCCTTGCTGTCTGTCTAATCTTGAGAGATTTTTGTGTTTTCCCTCTCCATATAAAGCGAATACTGGCTAGTTCGATCAAAAAATCCTAAACCAAAACAGGTTTGTCTCATTGCTTTTATGAACGTCGTGGAACGGCCGAGCCAAATTTGGATTTACGATTACTAGTGTTCATAACCTAGTATTTTTGAATCCAATCCAGAAGACAAGGGAACTCCAGGATCAAGTATTGGGAGAAATTTGCCATCGTGGATGATTTTTTGATAAAACTAACCTACATTTGAGTTACAAGGAGAGGAAAAACACGAAAACCACCCAAGGTTAGCTTGTCGACAAGGGGACTCTAACCCATGATCCGACTACCTCTGAGGATATTTTACATCAGCACTGTGGTCGGTGCGATCCGGGTGCCGAATTCGTTTCGTCTAACCATTGCTGGGATTCGAATCCAGTTCAACTAATTGGAAGGGGAAAGCTCTATCTTCGGAGCTACCACGGCTCTGTCTCAATGCTTGATCCAAGGGTCCCCTTGCCTTCTGAGTTAGGTTCAAAATTACAAGACTAACGAGTTGAACATTGATAGTCGTTGGCTTTTCAACGCCGGTTACAAAATGAAATTAAATACATATAGTTAAATTTTTACTTGTATAAGGCGAGAAACTGGCTTTGTGACAACTGACCCTTGTGACTTCCCGCTTTGATTTCTTCTTTACTTTTTTTCCCTTTTCAAAATACTTGGAACAACAAAAGCTTTTTTAAAAATTAAAAATGCCCTAATTTAATAAACATATGAATAGATATTATGCACATTTTGACTCTCGTCAAATATCAGGTCCATTTGATTATTGTAATATTTGTTGAGCGTTGTAGAGTGAGCCAAAGAAAAACGGACCATCCTGAATAACTTTTGATCTAATGATCGGATCTTCGCGTTCTGGAACTCGTTCTTGATCGTTTTAGGAGGTGAACTCAAATATGCTAATTAATTTGTACTGACGATATTTTAAGTTATGAATTCAGATACAAACACGTACTTTATCGGAATCAACATACTTTTTTTCAATGAATTTGGTTTCCTGCCCCCAAAATACCGCAATCTGGGAAATATGGTCCCCAGAGATTACTCAGAATAGCGCTCCAAAGTTTGAATGCGTTAACGTTAATTTTACTTTTTGCGTATTTCACTATATCTCGAGAACTATTTAAGCGAATTGAAAAATTTCTTCCCACAATTATAAAACTCGCTTATCCAAAGATAATTCCATGCAAAAAATATTTTTAAATAATTATTTATTATTTTGTGTTTTTTTATGAAATAACAGTCGAAAAAATTGTGAATTACTTGATAAAAAAATTGAGTAAAATCCGTTGAATAGTTCTTGAGAAATCTAATGTTAACTATACGACTTCCTTACTATTATAAATAACGATTATTTTAAACATACGACTTGGCTTACTGTACTATACAAAACATACATGTTGTCCTATGATATTTTCTTTAAATAGAAGTCAGTTTTCATGAAAAATTATGATTTTATTAGATGCTAACGATTATTTTTCGTTTTCGAGACTAATCTTTTCATCATCGGACACAAAAATACTGGCTATATTTGAAAAAACAAAATTAAATAAATGAAATAATTTAAAAAAAATAATATAACAAATTTTGTTTGTCAACTTTCGAAATTAGATATTTTAAATAAATGTAGTCAATAAAGAACTACCAAATAAGATAATTTCTGTTTCATTTAAATAAATAATGCAGCTTACAAATTTTTTTTTTTGCTTAAACGCTTTATCGTTACTATTTTTATTATACTACGATATAGTCTGTATTGAAAATTACGCAATAATAATTTTAAAAATAAATTTAAGTTCTTTGTTTTTTTTAACTGACTGCCCACTACAAAGCAAATAAGAAATCAATTTACATTATACATTAACAATTTCTCTTGAAATATGCGTTTTCTTGATTTTTTACATGTATGAAACTAAATATCTAAAAGAATTACGCATCTAAAAATATATTTACAAAAATTATGCAATTAAATATGCTGTTTAGCGATAATTCTATTAAAAAAAGTCATGTTTATATTTTTTTCTTCTCGAAAAATGTATCAAAAAATTTCTTTTCATATAAAAATAACATTAATAAAACATTCAAAATTAAACAATAGAATTTACCTTTGATACTTTACCGCTCTACTTAGCAGATCAGCAATATTGGTTGAAAGAAAACAATCACAACATCTATGCGGATGGATGAAAACTGAAGAAACCAAGTTCGAAACTCCATAAGAAAGCTACTTAACTTGACCGCATTTAGTTAAGGTCGACTTGAACAGCGACATCTTGCGTATTTATTTGAAACTAACGCTAGTTAAGGGAACTGTAAATGTAATTAAAAGATCAAGTTCATGACCATTCTGACATTTAAATAAAGTGATTTTTTAAATTTATTTATTAGTAAGCTTATTTATTTTTCTTTAAATTATTATTTGTTCAAGTTATATATATTTATTGCTATTATTGGTTATACGTATTTATTATTTTTAAGTTATACATAATTAATGCATTTTATGCTTTCAATGCGCAATGCATTTAATGCGTTTAAAATTAGTATTGAGATGAAAGTAATTAATTTGAAGTTCTTTTTTCCTGTGTTAAACTACGGGAACGTTTTTTTCGGAAACATTAAATAACTTTTCGACTCTGTAAAAGTAATTATGAGGAATACGAAACTTTTAAAACCTTTAAAGAAAGTTTATTTTAGTAATGGATTGTCATACAATAAATACGGTGACCGCATACAATAATATGACTATGTAATCAGTTGGCGTTTTATTCTGAAAAAATGTACAATGGTTCATTAAATTTAATCTTTAAATTATATTTGTTTACATGAAGATTAAGATATTTTTACAGCCAACTGATTACATCAACTGATTGTATCATTTATTCAAAACACATAAAAGTTCATTTAAATTTTGCTTGGGACGAATTGTTTTGATACAGTGAAAATTAAAAGAAAAATTGACTATTAGCTTAGATAAAAAGTTTTTCATTATTTTTTAAATGAGTACAGGAAAATATACATCTCTTTTTGCTCTCCCTTATGCTATACGAAACAAGAAAAAATTCTAAGAGACGTGGTCACTAATATTTTCTTAAAAAAAAGTTGTTTTTTTGAATTTAGTTTTTACAAACTTGTCGTATTTGTTTATTATATAGATCTAACAAAAAATGCTTGTACGATTGTAAATAATTACGATTGTCAATACTTTTTAACAATTTCTCGAAAGTTTTTCGCTATTAACTTACGGTGACAGTACAAATAGTAATTAAACGCTATCTGATATCAAGAGTAATTCAGATTATCGGCAAAATAAATTAAACTATGGATGTATCTTTACAAGTAACATTACAAATGTTTACCATGGTAAAATTAAAAAATAAATAAAAACATTAATTGGAAGAAAAAAAGGTGTCATCCAAGCAATTAAATATTGCTACTGAATATCAGATTAAAATACAAATTGAAATCAATCTTTTAACTTTACCCATCTAATTCTTATTATTATTTCATAAACTGTTACATCAAATAAGGCGTATTGATCGATACTCGTAATCGAATTATAATTCATTTTTAATGATGATGATGCATAATGATCAAAAGACATAATGATATGAATATAGTTAGTTGAGACTATGAACATAATAACGACTACTAAAGGACAAACTATTTTTTTAAAATTATTTTCAATAAAGTTTCGTGAAATTGCATGAACGGGAATGAAAAGTTTTTTCTTTTCATAAAGTTCTCGTTTTAGCCCTTTTACATACAGGATTACTTCTAAACACTAGTTTATGAATTACGTTTAATTCATATTTGGCATTAATAGGATTTTTATTATCTAACAACGCTTCTCTTTTACTAGTTTTTACTCTTCTTTGCTCATAAAAAAATGTTTAGATAATATTTTTTAGTTTTTCGAAGTGGTTTATGTCCCTGTGAGCGATAAAAAGAGCTCTACCAAGGTACTAGGGGCTTTCTAGGGATCGATCATAAAATAAAGAAAAAGTGTAAATATTTGAAAATAAGTCAATTTCTTCTTTTTGTAATAAAAATATAATTTTAAATTTCAACTTTTCATTCTAATAGTTATTATGAAATACAAGGGGAATAAACTGTTTTATCCAATTTCAAAGCGAAAAAGGAACCAAACGTTTCTCACGAAAACATATATTAAGGTTCAAAGTTTTGTTTATTTTTTAAAGATTTATTTCACGTTTTGCTTTAGAAACACAAAGTAAACAGCTTTTGCAATTTTTTTCAAATTGTATTATAAAAAGTATCTGATCGTGCATCATTTTTAAGAGATAATTTTACAGAAAAGCTTTTATCCAGTGATAATTTTTCGAAGTTATGACTAATTAAAGATATATGAATCTCTAATGATATCGTACAAAGACTACCTTTCTATGGATTTCACTGAAAACATAGTTTGTTCACATCATCATCAAACGTTTCATTGAAATAGTGCTCGTGTTTCGATAGATATGGCACAGAAACTATATAATGCGATAACTTTACCTTAAATTCCATACTGATAAAATCTTTTTTATTTCTGTACATTTAATACTTGTATGTTACAAAGCACACTTGTAACGAATTCAGATAAAATATAAAGGAAACACTTTTATTTACAGCTCTAATTAGTCATATTTTCTTTAAATCAGTATAAAACAAAAATATTGTTTTAATTCCCTTCTAATGACAACAAGAATAATCCGTAATACGCATTTTTTTTTTTTCATTTGCAGGCTGCTACGACTGGCAACTTCTCTTAAACCTCAATCTCAATTAAATTTAGCTAATTTATATTCCCTTTTAATTATTTAAACACTTTTTATTTTTTATTCATACTTTATGTTGCCATAGATTTTGAGGTATATATAATTTTTCCTTCGTTAGTTAATAAATGTTTATAAAAAGAAATCTGTGACTTTTTCAATTAATTTATAAGCTTTCACTATCTAATTTAAATACGCATGCTACTGTTGGCGTATTAATTATATGGTATATTATTGAGGTAGACTAAAATATGCTTTTAATCATATTTAGTTGCGAATAATTATTTGCTTTGAACTTTTAAGACTGTTTTTGACTTACCTATGTTCTCTTACAAAATTAGTTTTAATTTATTTTGAACCATACACAGCTCAATGAGTTCCAAGAAAGCAGAGAAAATGTGTTACATTATATTCTAAATCGATATAATTTATTTCATGACAAATATTTGCAAAATATTTAGCTTAATACAACGGCAATGTAAAATTCGAAATATAATTATGAGCAGGAATTTTTAAATTTTACATATTCGATACTTTTTATAAAATTATCGGGTAAATAATTATTTGTAATATGTTATTTCATTTTGAATAATTTAAGGGCGTGACCAAACGTGTGCTATATCAAAAATATTAAACAATGTGAAAAGAATATTCTTTTCTTCAAAGGTGCCGCCCACCAAAATTATTTTAAAATTATTTTTCAAAATTTTCATTTTGAAAATAGGCGGTGATCCTACATGAAGAAAAAAATTCTGGTAAAATTGCCGTGCAGTATGGTGATGATATATAAATAAAATAATAATAATAAATAATAATAATAATAGTAATAATAATAAAGGTTGTAATAAATGTAAAATATACGGCATTTAAACCATTAATTTCATAATTTTTCGTTCATACGGTAATGGTTTTAAAGGAAATTCTGGTTTTTCAAATTATAGTTTATATTACTACAAGTTTAGTAAAAAGACAAATCTGAAAGAAATTTAACTGAATAAATGGTTTTTATGTCATGTTTTAAGGTAGCGTGATAAAATTATTAAATTTTAACACATATTATAAAGCAATATTTAATTATATAATTTATATTGCGAAGCAATAATATCACCAAAATCAATAACAAAGCGTTTCTGTAAAAATTGCCTTGCTTTTTTGGTGTTTCCATAGAATTAGAAACACAGTAAATGTTATAATGTTCTGGTAGTTTTGAACATGCTATTTTTTTTCTCAGTGTATCATCAGATGTGCCCTTTACCAAAATTCTTTTACAAAATTTGCATTTTGCAAAGTAAGAGGTGATCTTAAAAAGTAGTTTGTGATAATATAGTTAGGTATATAATACATAATATAATTAGGATAATATAATTTTTCAATATTGAAAATATAATATATATTAAAAACATAATATAGGGAGGTTTTCATATATTTCTTTTTGTGGCTCGAGAATTTTTTATAAATTGCATTTAAAATAAATAAATAAATAAGAACATGAGAAAATTGTTTCAATTAAGTTTGGAGTTTATTTATTTGTAAAAAATAGGGAAAGAAATGTATTAAGAAAATAGTTTAAACCATTCAACAATTGGCAAAGCAATAAAATGCAATAATTAATAATGGTACAAAAGTAGCCATTACAAAAATTGAAACAAATATTTTCCTTTCAATTTTCATGTTTCAATTTATTTTATACTTTTTTTTCATTCAAAAAAATAATAATAAGCATAACGTAGAAAATATTGTCAAAATTTCCGAAATTGTTTAATTTATTTATAAATTTTGAAAGTAATAAATTTTCATAAAAGCATATTTTAACATAATTTGTGATCTAGTAAAATTCAAAACGTGTAATAAAAATTAAGCTGTGGAATTGAAATGCAACTAAAACGAATTATTTTTCGTATCTGCGAAAGGCTTAAATTGCTTTTACTTTCTTAATCTACTGAAAAACGTTTTCTAATTATGTTGAAATTTAGAACATAAATGTAACAAATGTTGGAGATACTTGACTGCGTAGGGAATCTTAAAAATAAATTCGTTTTCCTCTGGTTTTTATCTGAAAACCGTTCAGCTTGAATAATATTTTCACAGATATTGCTATTATGTAATTTTAGAAGCTGTAAATAGTTCAGATTAAATCTTTATTACTTTCACCTTAACTTCCACTCTATTAGAGCTCATTCCACTCTACTAGAGCTCATTACGTAACATAATCGCAACAAGAATAAGGGCTTAAGTATTACCCCACACTTTACTGACATTACATTACCGCAATGTTTAGTTATATCATTCACAATTAATTGCTATGAATCAAAAACAGTAATTGTATTAGAATCTTCTATCACAAATCTTAATATAAATGACTTGAATAAAAAACAAATTCAAAAGTCACATTATATACTGATTTCTTTAGTAATACTAAATGTGCTTGTTGTTATTTATTTCTACTTTACACAACCAAACTATCTGAAACTTTAAAATGTTTATTAACAATAAAACCTAAGCACTTTTTTTATCTGTTATAGTCATTTTTTTAAATTTTCACTTAGACTTAGTAAGAAATATATGCTGTTTACTAAAAAATATCATAATCAGCTTATAAATTACATAATTTAATTTTTTTATATTTTTTCGCAAGTAGCAAAGGCTGGAAGTAGCTCGCTTATGTTTTTTTTCTTTCGAAAGTAGCACCCTTTCCAAAACGGTTGCTTTCTCCCAATCTACGTTATCTAGAACATTACTTATCGACGAATAATGGAGAGTTAATTTTTATTTCCCCACCTAAAATCCTCGAAAATTGTATGGGCAGCGTTCTACTTAAAATGTGATATATAAAATCCCTTTAAAAAGTACTTAGCTACTTTGGAAAGGCACTTTTTAAAGATTTCTTTTTCATGAAATTTATAATTATTGTCTTTGTATATTCTGAAGTGTTCGCAAATAAGCACTTATTTTAAAGCATAATTCTGTTGTACTAGACCGTTCAATTACACTAACTATTTTTAAAGAACTAGATGAATTTATTTTACGAATAATTGAATTTTTTTTTTATTTTCGGTGCTTTTAAAATACTCGAATAGAAACTGGCGGTGAAATCCTCTCTTTTTTATTAAAAGTCCATTTCCTTCAGTATAAATTGAGTATGGATACTGTACGGATAAACACAAAATATTAACGATGGAAGGGAATGTAAATTGAGTTTAAGATTAACTTAAACCATTTAAAACGTAATTAGTGATTAAACTAGCTAGATCAATAACGTCTAGAACCTAAACTTTGCTGATAGCATTTTCTGGAAAATGACATTATCGATGAAGAAAGAAAAAAACACTAGAAGGTTAACAAAAAAAAACTGCACTAAGAAAAAAAAAGCATGAACAAAAGTACTAGAATAAGGTAAAATTTATAGTTTCTTGCTCTATGGGAACACCAAAACATTCGGGAATTTCTATTGAAGAGCTTTGTTATAGATTTTGGTAAAACTAACTATTAAATATTGTTTTGTAATGGGTGATAAAATTTGGTAAAAGTGGTAAAATTTAGTAATTTTACCTTAGAGCATAGCATAAAAACTAGTAATTCTACAAAATTTACTTTTTTTGTATATTTTACTGAATGTGGGGTAATGATATAATTTTGATAAGCAGAATTCTCTGTTAACATATGAACGGAAAAATATTACCCAATCCATATATTTTGTTTTTATTACTGTATATTTTGGTTTTATTAACTAGAATAAAGTTTTTTTTATTAGAAATTTCATTACCATACAGTCCATTAATTTTTACATTTTTCCCCCTTTGAAAATGGAGAAAATACAGTTAAGCCCCGCTACAGTGAACCTTTAAGAGTCCGAAATTTTGTCAGTACCGAAAACAATTTTAACTAATTTTTCCGAACTGCTCCCTTTTATTACACATTATTTAAATAAATGACCAGTAAAAAGAAATATAAAAATGATTAAAAAACAATATGTAGTAACAAAAAATGCGTTAACTTTTATTTTTTATTACTCTTCGTCTTGCGTGCAGAAAATTTAGGGATGGCCTTTATTTAGGATGGGAAACTGAGATAGAAGAAGCAAACAAAAAAAATGCTTTTGGCTACATTCCACTCAATCGATGGTTTTAAAAATCGGTATATATATTTTATGTAGAAATGTCAAAATTACCAATAAATGAAGAAAAATAAATCAGTCTAAAACAGAAAAAATATCCTAATATCCAATTTCCTATCTTCTTTTGGATCACTATATCAACAAAGAATAATATGATATGTGTATAGCAAGGGACGGGAGCGAACGTTTCGTTCACTGCATCCGGGAGTTCACTATAAACCATGTTCACTATAATGGGATTTGACTGTATAATTTAAATTTAACATGAAATTTGTAAAATTTTTAAAAATAATTTAAACTGGTAATTAATATGCTAAACTATCTGGGTTGAGTCTCGTCAAAAAAAGAAAAAAGAAACACTGCAAAGATTAGCACAAAATATTTACTATTTATGTTCTAAATCTAACATCTTAACAAAATCAGGGCAAGCGTTATATAACCTCATCGTACTCTTTTACAACGGTAATCAGAAACGAATATGAATGCAAATCACCCAATCCAAACACATTGACAAACATCCCCAGGCCTTTTATTTAGAATAGATTGAAATAAAACAAAAGAAGGAAGATATCTACTGATGATATTCCTTCCTAATGGGTTCGTTATTCTCTTCACGTTCGTGTGGAGGCCAACTTAGAGATTTCAGTGGTAAACATCATCATCATCTATCCTATAATAAGTCAAACACGAACGCTGTTGGCTGAACTGTGTCAAGACTAATTCAAGTTCACGTGGACCGTTTTATCGCATCTTAGCCTTAACGGCTCAAAAGTGAATAGCTTTAAGCCTTTCGTGTCTCTTGTATCTTTTTAAAACGACACATTTTTCCTTATTTTATATAGCTCGCAACCAAATGGGGGGAAATTGCGTGCAAATAAAAAAATGCTAAAAATTTTTATTGCTAAGAATTTCATTGATTTTTGTACGCTCAATTATTGAACTATTTTGTGTGTCGAGTCTTAAACCTAGAAATGTAGACTCTGTAACAAAGTTGCGTCAGCGTTTTTTTTAAACAAGTGTCATTAGTTTTTAGTGTTTAACAACCAACTAGGTCTGTTAATTCCAATTTATTTATATATATATATATATATATATATATATATATATATATATATATATATATATATATATATATATATATATATATATATATATATATATATATATATATATATATATATATATATATATATATATATATATATATATATATATATATATATATATATATATATATATATATATATATATATATATATATATATATATATATACATATATTGGCGTAGGCTGGTGAGCACCTTGTGACCAAAGTCACGGAGAAGAGCAGCATTACCCACGACGCACTGTCACAGATACCTGTTCATAAGGTGGGCCACATTCATAAATCACACATAACAAAGCACAGAGAGAAACATCCAAGCCCTGAGAGGGATTCGAACCTGCAGTCAGACACGCTAGCCACTCGGCCACCTAGCCGGCTCAAAAAAAAATTTAACATAAGTTCAATATTTGCATATTATGTGTTCAAATACGTAAAATAAATTTTCTGTGCCATTTTTTTTCTCCATTTCTTCTGTTTTAATGGTAGATTTTAAAGTTTTTGTAAACAAAACCTATAAAACCAAGCATGATGGAGAGGATATTATTTTTAAGAGTAACCTGACATCAAGAAAAAAATCAACTTTCTCAAGTTAATGAAATGAGAATACTTCAATGATCTTGAAATAGTTAAATAGAGTGTTATCGTAAGAATTTTAGAATTCGAAAGTAATAAAAAAAAATTCCTTTTGTTTTCCGAATCTAAAAAATATGTAATCTATGTTCAATATTTATGTGTCTAAATATGTAAAATATATAAATTTTTTTGTTGCTAATTTGCATTGTCATTTTATTAGGTTAAGATGCTACAATTGTCTAGTGTATTCAATGTCTTTTAAAATACGTGAATGATTAAAAACAAAATAATAGAAAATAAGAAAAATAATGAGAAATAAAAAAAGAATAAAAGAAAAATTAGATTGTGCAGTTCACTTCCTAATACTTTGATAATTGTTTAAAATTTCTATTAACATGTTTAAAGTGCATCTATTATATTTTTAAGTAATAAATATGTTAGTGAAAACACAAAAAAATGAATAAACGAAGCCACGGTGATGGTATTTCTAAAACAAATTCAATCCGTTTTATGTTTCAAGATACTGATATTCCCTTTAAAAGCATTGTTATTACACCATCCTGATTTATATTTTAAGAAGAAATAACTCAAATGAAGCAATAGTTATTTTACATAAAGTATAAACCGGAGTTTATATTGTCTGCCCCAATAATCAACTAAATATTTAAATAAATAATGAACTTGAATGCATTAAAAATAGCCAATTATGCTATGGTCCAGCTGATTTTTGTCTACTAAGAAGAAAACGCTTGTTTTAGGTCAGTGGTTTCGAACAGTTAGTGGATCCGCGGAACACCAGTGTTCCGTGAATTTAGAGAAAGTGTCCTGCTAAATTTTGAGAAGAAGTGAAAAAATCAAGACATTGAAAAGAGAAAAAAACTGTTATTCAATACAACAACCAGTTTCCTCAAATCACCATATCAAGTTATGAATTATCTTTTTGAAGGTAAGGTGAAACTAATTGCGGTGTGAATCAAAAATAATTTCTAAATAATTTTGTATTTCTATATAAACTAAGTTTGTAATAATTTCTGAATAAGCCGTTTTATTTTATGTTTTATAACCGGTGTTGTACAATCGATCCAATTCTGAGTTTGTGACTATCAATATTCAACCACATAACCTTATAATTTTGAACTTACCCGGAGGACAAGGGAATTCTAGAATCAAGCATTGGGACAAACTAGTCTTTGTGGAGGACTTTTTCGATGGAACTATCTCGTATTTGTGTTACACGGAAAGGAAAACCGCGAAAACCTCTCACGGTTAGCCTGGCGCAAAAAAAGAATCCAACCCATGATCCATCGACCACTGTGGATATTTTACGCCATTACTGTGGACGGTGTGAGCCGGCAGTAGGATTCGTATCCACATGCCACCTCTAGGATTTGAACTTTGTTCATCTCATTAGGAGGCAAGCACTCTATCCCCTGAACCACCATGGCTCTTAAATAGGCGATTAAAATTTTATAATGTCTTTGAACATCGTTTTTATGCAAACCTTGTTTCTAATGTTAACCAATCTGAAGGAACAACTCCGTCACGCTTGAAGTACTATTTGCAAGTTCAACTATAATTCTTGTACTTATTTAACAGCGATAAAAAAGGTATTCTGTTTATGCGACATGTTCAATATTTACAAATTAACAAACAAGCAAGCGCTTAGTTCAGAAAACAACTGACCTTACAGTCCAGATGTTTCCGTAATAAACCAACTTTATGTCTTGCTAAGATTTGATCACAGACAAACACAACCATCCCAACATCGGCGAAATATAACTCAAAGTTGTTAATAAATACAATATAGAATGCACAAAGGAAAATTAATCTTTATGTGTGATAAATGTATGTTATGTGATCACATTCCATACTCTATGAAATATGGTGTTATTGAAAGATTTTAATAATGGCGTAATTTTAAGTCAATGTTTTTGAAGGAATGCGATATACAAGTAATCAACTAACTGTGTTTCTCTCTAAAATGTACCACATTCGCAGAAGATTACCAATTATACAACTTATATAGGAGCGAAGAATATAACTTAGACCCTCACCTTGTCTAAATATAAGATTAGCAGTACAAAGGTATTTTAACCTGCATGATCGTACGAAGGAAAATTAGATGATAAATTTATGCTATGTTACATGATGGTTTTGATACTATATGAAAGGTGCATATTGGCATTGAAAGATATATTAACAAACGTGAAATTTGAAGTTAGTGCTCTTATATGAATGCGATCTTCAAGTAATAAACTAACTTGTTGTTTATCTAAGACATAGCACACTGCCAGAATAATACTAGTACAACACAAATCCACGCGTCGTACAACTCAAATCCACGCCACGTGTCAAGTAGAAGATTAGCAGCACAAACGTGTGATAGTCCGCTAGATGCCTCGAAGGAGAATTAACTGCAAGATGATAAATTTATATTATGTAATCCGATTACATTTTACATTTTATGAAAGATGCATAGTGTTATTAAAAGATTTTAACAAAGATGAAATTTGTTCTTATATGACTGTGATAGTGTTTAGTGTTCTTATATGAATGCAATACAAATTAAAATATTTTGAATCAAACTACAATATAAAGGACTTTTGGGTGCATCATCCGAAAAAATCATTTTACCGTAAAATCCATTTTTACCATTATATATAATACCACAATTTTTTCAATAATATTTATTAAATTAAAGTGATTCAGTGATATTTAATAATGTCTGAACAACTATTTATTTGATAAACAGTAGAGTAGTAAGATGATACTCTAATTATAAAATTATTAATAATTATTTATAGATCGAGAATGTTGTAGTTTAAGTTAGTATTTTTTTAATCTTGCATTATGTAACATGCAAAATGCGCATAGTTCTGTTTACAACTGCATTTTGGAAAATTCTTATGAAGTTTAAAGTATTCCTTTTCTCCGAAAAGGTTGAAAAACACTGTTTTATGTAATGAAAAAGTAATTTAAATTCTTTTATAAATATCAGAACAAGGTAAATTATTTCAGAATAACCTGGTATAATTTTTATTTTAATTTAAGGTATGTAAATTAGCGATTTATTTCTATAACTAGTTTGAAAGACACATATCTAGATTAAGTAATATAAAGATGGTACTCTGAATATAAAGTTATTAATACTTGTTTGTTGATCACAAATGCTGTAGTTAAAGTTAGCAAGATTTTTTTTTTATACATTGAATTATGCAACGTGCAAAATATGCATAGTTCTGTTTCACAACTGAGTTCTGGAAGAATTTAATCGAATGTGAAGTATTACTTTTCTTCCAAAAGATTAAAAACCACTGGTATATTTAGTAAAAGAGTAATTTAAATTAATTCATATCTGAGCAAAGTAAATTACTTTTGAATAACCTGGTATCATTTTCATTGCTATGTAAACTAATAATTTGTATCTATATCTAGTATATCTAGTTTATGCGACACAAATCTGGGTAAGGTAATGTAACAAATAGTAACAAAACAATGAAAGAATTTTATAATTTCCGGAAACAAAGTTTTCTGAAACAGTGTATTATAACAATAAGAATGATTTCTTGGCGATAGAGGAACCAAAAGAACTTACGAGACATACTAAGAAGCTTAAATCATGTTCTATTTTACAAGAAGTATCACTTACGACTTAAGGGATGGTCAAAAAAAAAAGAAAAGAAAAAAAAAGGATAATTTTGAAGAGTTGAATGAACTAAAAGAAACTGGTTTCGGTCAGTAATCACGAATATATACGCGGGTCTCGTTTAATATTAGACACGTGATTTAGGCCATTTTTGTTATTTTTTATATAGAAAATATCATTAATTTAAAAAGGAAGAATGTCGAAGAGTATTTTATTTTCTTTAAGCGAAACTAAGTGGAGGAAAATTTTAAACAAATTTAAAAAAATGTCATTGAGATTATTCCTCATTTTCTGACTTCAATGCCATGTGCTATTTATTTTAAAACACATCATCATGCTTGACAACATATCTATTTTAACTGGCAATCGCTGAAATTATTGTAGAAGTAACCATTTTTTCCAAGCATTTTTTTTTCAAGAATAAACGAAAGTGTCTTACTAAAACACATTTTTTTCTCTTTCATATAACATTCTGTACTTAGAAGCCTTCTCTGAAAGTTAAATTTACGTTTAACAGTGTTATCAAATATTTAAATCACAATAGCGCAATATAATGGTTTATCCTGATTCTAGAGTTATTAATACTGGTTTTTAGTTCACAAATCTTATGATTTATAAGCCAACAACAAACCATGACCTTACTGTCATGTGGCTGTTAAATTTCAGGGAAATGCCACGTTCAGAAAAGCTACGTATCTAATATTTCTGAATTAGTTTTTAAATGATTTAGAGCTATAAATTTTCTTCAATATTTAAACGTATTTTCTTAATATTTGTTCCCTACATTAAAAATAGTTATCAGATATACACTGCGAAAACTGGCTGTAATACCTATCCGAATTGTATCTTAAAAATAACTTCACTGACTCTTTGTGTATCATATCTTACTGTAATTAGAAATTTAGTCATACTGAATATGAAAAATAGTGGGAACTACTTTACACCAAATAAACTGTGAAAACTGTGGTATAATACCTATCCGAATTATATCGTAAAAATAACTTTACTGACTCTTTATGTATCATATCTTACTGTAATGATAAATTTTAGTGTTACTGAAAATGAAAAACGGTGGCAGCTACTTAGCACCAAATAGAGGCTTGGTGTTTCACGGCACTAATAATGTATGGTGTTTCACAACACGATTTTGGTGTAAAGTAGTTGCCACCATTTTTGGAGTAGAGATACACTCAAGTTTTTTTGCAGTGTATGTTTCAATTATACGGCGTTTTAATATTATCTCCTCTTAAAAATATATTTATACTCCGTTGCAAGTTAAGAAAATACCATTGCGGTAAAGGATTTAAGTAAACATTCGTTCCGTTTTATTTTGCTAATTATACAAATAATGTAAATCAAAGCAATATAAAAGCTTTTAAAAGTTAAACATGTCTGACAAAATTCAATTTGTGCTATCTTTTATGATAGTATATATTATAGAAATATTAAAAATTGGAAAATATTTTCGTAGTCTTACTGGATTCCTAGACTTGGCAACACATTTCGACAAATGAGGGGAACATTCATTCTTGAAAAAGAAACAACAATATGACGCTGCAAGAGTATAATTATAAGATCATAAAGCGCATCGTATGTTAACACGAACTTAACAAATCAAATGCAAGATTTTTATTTCTATTTTATGAGAAATTTTTACTTTTTGTTTCGTCGTTGAAGAAAGTCATCTGCTAAAAACAATATTTATTATTTTTTCCATCCTTTAAATATGCTACTATTAATTTTATCACATTAACCAAATTTTATCACAGGTTATAAAATCATATTTTATTGTTATTTAACTATAATCATTGCCAAAGCCTTTCGAAAAAAGATACCGAGCCTTTTGGTGTTCTCATAGAGCCAGAAACACAGTAAATTTGACTATTTTCTGATACACAATGAAACATTCCGGACCAAATTCGGTACAAAATACCGGCACTTTGGGTGTATCATCCTTAAAATCTATTTTACCGTCAAATCCATTTTTACCTGATGATATTATACCGTAATTTTTAGAGTAATAGTAATTTAATTTCATTGATTCAGTGATTTTACTGTAATTATTACTTTAAAATTACAGTGCATCAGATTTTTTGTTCCGTAGCATGTTCCGGTAAAAATGGATCCTTCTGTAAAAAGTACCGCCACTCTGAGTGCCGATACTTTTTATTGTAATTTCATCCGGAATTTTGTACATTTGCTATACTTTTTTTTTCAGTGAAGTATATTGGATCTTCAGAAAAAATAAGATAATAGACGGCCATTTTTGAATGGGCTGACAATGAGCATCCATTATCAGATTTTTGTTTCATCTTATACTATGGACTTCAAAGCACAACTCTTAAGAATAGTATTACTTAACGCCATTTGGTAGCATTGAAAGACATAACATACTCTTATACTTCGTTTTTTTTTATTGAAAATACAAATTATTTCATTGTAACTATCATAATAACTCATATAAATAAGTTTATGTATGCATTTATAATAGTCATGTGAGATTTCATTTCAAGTTACAATATACACTGATCAAAACATTAAATGATATTGTAAGTCTTGTATAAAATAACTTTATAAGCAATTTTTGTTGTTGCATGGAATGGAAGAAGAGAGTCACAGCTGCAAATTTTTCTTATTTTCAAACTTTGCAGTATGCAAATTTTGAGTTTGACGTCGAAGACGACGCTTTAGTGGCAGCTAATTTGATTTGGCTTTCAACTTAATGCTGAACAAAGCGGAAAAGAGTAATCGGCATTCAGTAAGCGCGTTGCTTTTCAACACGCTTCTCAAGTCTCAACGAAGTCATGTAACTAAATCAGAAGCTTGGAGAGTTGTTGGCCGGTTAGAGGGGTGCTAAATACAATCAGAAGTAGCAGAAGTCATTGGAGTTTCCCAAAGTGTGATTTCCAGGATCTGGAACCGTTTTTTGGAGACTGAAAATGCAGGCTGAAGATCAGGACAAAGGCGTAGACGTGCAACAGCGCCCAATGAAGACCATTATTTTACGCTAACGGCTCGGAAACTCTGAAATATGAACGCCACTCTTCTTCAACTACACCTTCACTCGGCTGCTGGTACCACAGTTCCGGCCATAAACTGTCCGAAACCACCTTCACGCTCTAGGTCTGCCTCCTCGCCGACCAATGGTGTGGCAAGGCACAATCGCATTCGCAGGGAGTGGGCAACAGGGAATGTAAACTGGAGGAGAAATGAATTTCGCAATCTTTTCTCTGGCAAGTCCCATTTTTCTGTTCATTCTGATAATAGGCGTATTTTCATTAGGAGGGAACGTGGCACTAGAAACAATCCTGCTTTCGTGCACGAAAGTGTAAGATTTAGCGGTGGGGAAGTGATGGTCTATGCATGCTGGCATCTCCATTGATGGGCGCACCGATCTCCATATCATTCGAAATGGAGCTCTGACCGGTCACCGATATAGGGATGAGATCCTGAGACCTATTGTAGTCCTTTACGCTGCAGCAATTGGAGATAATTTCGTGTTAATGAACTGCAATTGCAAGCCACATCGTGCTAACTTGGTGAATGATTTCCTTTTGGATGAAGGAATCATACGAATGTATTGGCTAGCGTGTGTTTTTCGGACGAATTGCTGGACGCCTATAGTGGGACAGAATACCCCAGCCCCTCATTAATAAGCTCGTTGACTCGATGCCTCAAAGGTGTTCAAGGCTGCTGGGAGTCCGGGGAAACCATACCCCCTACTAAAAACGATTTTCTTTTAAGGAAGCACCTTTTTTTAAAAAATTTGTTTTTCTCACATGAACAAATTGTGTTTTTTTCCTTTTGTACCTAAACACTCAATAAAACTGATTTTTCTTTCTTCCAAACAAATGTAATTTTTATCTCATATAGCCTACTACGTCTGTCGATAATGTATCAATCATTTAACTTCCAGGTGCAAAATCAATCCACAACCTCAACATCCTTTAATTGTTTTGAGCAGCATATTAAAGGAGTTATAACAGTCAAGTCATTTTTATTTATAAACATAACCAAGTTATTTGTTTAAAAATTTATTATTCATAATCATTATTTGATTTATTTCAATCTACTGTACGCTCAGCGAAATTAAGGTTTAAAAAATTAAGTAAGATCTTCATCTGAAGACCTTTTAAAATAGATTTTTACCATAAATTCTTGAGTGCATAAGCCAACACATTTAAAATAAATTTATGTACCACTTAAGTAAAAGCTTCAAAATTTCGAGGCTACAGATTTTAGAAATTATTTCAGAAACAATTGAATTTAGATTGTAACTACATAAAACTGAAAAGAAGAATTAAAACGCAGTGTACCACATAAATGGAACTGCAAAAACCGCATTTTGCAAAGCATACAGAAAATTTAAACTTATCATGTTAATAACAGCTGGCCAAGCGTGATCTATAAATCCTTTTTCCAATACATCTAAGTATTTGTTCAAAGGAGAACCTAAGCCAGTAAATTTTGGCTGAATCTGACCAATTTTTAAAAATGATACTGATCTTAAATTATTAACATTTATCGGATAGTTGGCAATTATAACTGACATGAGAGTGGACGTTAAATTTGCTCTGGCAGTAATTGAAACTGTTGGAAGCTTGCCGTACTTAAGCTTACCTTTAAAATAGATTTTTAAATCATCTAAACCTAGAGAACAATTAATAAAAGGCATGTTCCAATCTAAAAATGGTCCTGAACAGTCTCCTTTTCTTCGAGCATTTCCTAATCCTCCTAGTTGACCATCGTAGAAATTTGCAATACCATGTACTCTTCCAATTAGTTTTATTCTGTCGTCAAAATCAGTATCAAAATCGGGTAGGAAAACCGGATCGAGACCTAAAGATCCCAGTTCCATTTGCAAGGCTGTATTTAACACAGTATCAAAGTATTCATTAACAAAGTTGTTGCCATTAGAATTAGCTAAAATAAAAATAAGATCATTAAGATGAAGAAATATTAGCTTTTCTAAATGATGTCTGATTTTAAATATTTTCACACTAATTTGTCTTTAACCCGATGCTCCGTAAAGAGTTCCCTTCCCATCTCTAAATTCTTAATGGTGCCATCAAAAGATTCTGATGGTTTACATTAGTTTCAGTGCGATTCATAATAGTCCAACAGCATTTGATGGTCACCATCATCCAACATTTTCCATTATGCGTTCATGGTTTTTTATATGCCAACAAACATCCATCATTCCATGATGGAAAATGCTACTTTAATACTATGATGGTTAACCGTCATTAAGAGAAGTTTGATTCCAACGGACCAACAATCCATGATGATCCGTGATGGTCCATGATGGTTCCAACTAAATGTATTTCTATTATGATTTAATGAGAATTATTGTTGGTTCAGCTGTATACCATCAAAAGAATTTGCTTTTTTATGTTGGCCCATCAAAAATCAGTTCAAATTCCTACATTGGGTTGATTATTACTTATGTTGGTTACCATCAAGATTATGCTGGTCCATCAATGGATAACCATCAAAAATTTTGGCTTTGGTTACTATATATTTTTCGAAATTTTTTCAAAAATAAAGATATTAAATTAGTTACTTAGGGGGTCGCAAATTCCTATTTAATCAAGGAAAAGCTAAAAATGCTATCAAAATCTGTCGAACCACAATTAAAGAAGGTGGCTACACGAAGGACTAAAACTTGTTAAGTTGCCAAAAATCAGAGGGGAAAGGGAAGAAAAAAATACTGGTAACAACTAGAAGTTTCAATTGATAATGAAACATATTTTGATGTTCTGTAGACTCGCCTTCCAAAACTGTGATTTTCCAGGTTTTGATAGCACTTTTGCTTTTTCCTCGCGTTAGTGATAGTTTGTAACTTCCAATGAATATACCTCTGTGTCTTCCTTTTTGCAAGAAATCTAAAAATGTATGATTAGGGTGGTTTTTACGGGGTACCCTGCGTAAATACTTTAATTTTTCAAGTTTTTCGTCTGAAAAGGGTGACCTCAAATATGCTAATTACCAAGTGTAGATGATATTTTAAGTTATGAAATCAAACACAAAAATGTACTTTCTCTGAATAAACATACCTCTTTTTGACGGATTCGGATATCTGGGTTCCAAAATATAAGGGGTAGTCGCAATCTGGGAAATATGTATATTGAAATTTGTAAAATTTGTAATTGAATTTCAAAACTTTCAGATGCTTAAAATTCAATTTCTCAGGAACAATTCGACCGATTTTGCTCAAATTTTGTATTTTGCTACATAAAACTATATTCTTTAAAATTAAAAATTCTAAAAATTGTATACCTTACAATTCAAAATTTTTCGACCAGAAAATTCGATTTTTTTAATTTTAAATAAAATAATAAATATTTACTAAGTTATTTTCTGCATGGAATTATGTTTGAAAAAACGAATTTTATAACTGAGTATAAAAATTTTTCAATTTGCTTAAAAAGTGAAATTAACATTAAGGAATTCAAACTTTTAAGCGCTCTCCTGACCAAACAATTGGGACCATATTTAACGGATTGCGGCTAGCTCTTATATTTTGGAGATCAGAAATCTACATCCGTCAAATGAAAGGTATGTTTGTTCAGAAAAAGTACGTTTTTGTGTCTAACTTCGTAACTTAAAATATCGTCTGCACTTATTATTTAGCAAATTTGAGGTCACCCTCTCGATCCATTAAGAATTGAGTCCAAGAACGTGAAAATCCAAACATTAGATCCATTTTTATTTTGGCGTACTGTACCTTATACATTTATGCATAATTTTTATTTTAGATATAACCAGAAATGTTTTTTTTTTTTTCAAATTTTCTCTAACTTAATATTTTTTTTTAAAACAAAAAAGAAAGGAAATTCTTATTAAGATGTTAAATATTATTGTTTATCAAGTGAATCCATGTTTTTCAGGTTTCTTCTAAAAATAATTTAACAGGTTTATCATTCTGGAAAAACATGCAATTTTTTGAACATACAATAAGAATTTAAGAATTAGTAAGTCTTGAATAAATATCAATATAATAGTTTAATTTGCTGTTTTCTTAAATGAACGACCGCTCAAGTTAATAAAATATGTGGTGACTTAAATGTTTCTAACATCCTAATTTGTACTGCGTTCAATACAAAGTGGTTCCACGGTTTTGACCGACATGTGATACTGACATTCTTAACACATTTGACCGGCATTCTTAATACTGAATTTCTATAGATAAAAATAATTTTATTCATATTCAGAAAACACTTGCATAAAATTATAATTTCTAAGTGTACTTTTTCTGTGGAATCACTCTACTTAATTAGCGCTACGAAATTTGCATTTTTATAATCCTAATCCAACAAAAACAAAATACTGACTCAATAATATATACTTACCAAAACCGTAGACTGACATTAAAAGAATAAATAAAGTATTTGTTCTTCCTAGAAATAAAAATATAAAATTTTTTAATATAGGTTTGAATACAAAATAGGGAATTATAATATTGTGTATACATTGCGATGCAAATGTAAAAGCTTGATTAGTGATTAAAAAAAGTGATTTGAGAAAATTAATTATGTTTCTGAAATCACCTTACAATTAGATTTACTTCATTTCTCTGTTTGTTCCTTAATATATACTTTTCAGTAGTGTGTGTATTTAAGAATAAATAAGCAGTAACTATGCTTAAAACAATCTGCTAAAATTTTTAAGGAATATTTTTTGCTTATATAATTAATTTTATTTCAAAACTTACCTTTCATACTATATATAAAAATATAAAATTTTTTAATGTAAGTTTGAATACATAATAGGGAATTATAATATTGTGTATACATTCCGATGCAAATGTAAAAGCTTGATCAGTGATTAAAAAAAGTGATTTGAAAATATTAATTATGTTTCTGAAATCACCTTACAATTAGATTTACTTCATTTCTCTGTTTGTTCCTTAATATATATTTTTCAGTAGTGTGTGTATTTAAGAATAAATAAACAGTAACTATGCTTAAAACAATCTGCTAAAATTTTCAAGGAATATTTTTTGCTTATATAATTAATTTTATTTCAAAACTTACCTTTCATACTATATATAAAAATATAAAATTTTTTAATGTAAGTTTGAATACATAATAGGGAATTATAATATTGTATATACATTCCGATGCAAATGTAAAAGCTTGATCAGTGATTAAAAAAAGTGATTTGAAAATATTAATTATGTTTCTGAAATCATCTTACAATTAAATTTACTTCATTTCTCTGTTCGTTCCTTAATATATATTTTTCAGTAGTGTGTGTATTTAAGAATAAATAAACAGTAACTATGTTTAACGCAATCTGTTAAAATTTTTAAGGAATACCTTTTGCTTATATAATTAATTTTATTTCAAAACTTACCTTTCATACTTCCGAAGAGAAAAATAGAAGAATGGATCTTCAGAAAATTAACAATCTATCTGTTAAATGAAAAGTTTGGACCTCTTTGTTTTATACTAAAATAAGATATTCATAATTCAAGTACAGTTAAGTCGTGAACCACTAAAATTTATGTTTCGTCTTTTATGCAAAGATAATAATAAAATCTCAAAGCGCACCAAAAATGTTTTTCCAAGGTTGGATTTCAAGAATCGTTGCATCGAACTAAGATGTAAAAAAATAAAAACACACAGTAAAAAACTTTTCTTTTGTTTATATTCCAAGAAATGAATTAAAATATAATACAGTACGTCATAATTAATGGGATAACTGTTTCTCATTTTTTCAATAAACTGAAAATATTGTATTTTCATTTCATTGATATTTGATTTTGCGTTATATTTTGTAGTCGAAGAACATGTGTTTGAATTATTTTATTGCGACGCTGTTGATCAATCTGAAGTCTAAAGGATGGAAAACTAATGTAATAATTATAACAATTAGCTTTCTTGCATCTAAATTCGTTTAATAATAAGTTGTACTGAAACTAAAATTTTTGCAGAGTAGTCACCTATTTTTTTTATTTTTTAATTCATTTTTGTTTGTTTACTGACAAGACATATTTTCATATTTTATGCAACACATATTTTAAAATTTTATTCCATTAAAGTAAATATTTGTCTTAACAATATTTATTCTGCAACTAGTTAATATTTAATAGATAAATACACCTTAAATAATAATTAATGAAATAATTCTCATTTTTTCAAAAAACTGGATATATTGTATTTTTCTTTCATTGATATTTGATGTTACGTTATTTTTTGTAGTCAAAGAACATGCGTTTCAATTATTTGATTGTGACGTTGTTGATCAATCTAAAGTCTAAATGAAATAAAACAATTCTAATAATTATGACAATTAGCATTCTTGCATCTAAATTCGCTTAATAATTTAGTACTGAAACTAAACTCTTTACAGTGTAGTCACATTTTTTAATTATTTAATTCATTTTTGTTTGCTTACTGGCAACACATATTTTCATATTTTATGGCAACAAATATTTTCATATTTCATGGCTACACATGTTTTCATATTTTATGGCAACACTTATTTTATAATTTAATCTCATTAAAGTAAGTATTTGTCTCTAAGTAACAATATTTATTCTGCAACTAATTAATATTTAATAGTCAAAAACACTTTAAATATAAAAACACATTTATTTCATTGCTTTATTTTATTTCATTTCATTGCTTTATTTTATTTAATTGAACAAAAAGTCCTTGAATAATTTCAAAATTAATTTAAGCTTGTAAGATAACGAGAAACAATATTTCAATTTTTTGATAAGAAATAACACACTTCATTTGCAACACAAAGAGAATGCACATTATTTTTTATTTCCGTAGAAAATGAAATGCTCCCGTTCTTTAGCACAAGTTTCACAAGCACTGTAAGGAGAACTAAAACTTCATATCTGAGGTACTAAGTATATATGAGGTCAACCTTTTTAATGTGGTTTTATTATTTACTTTAAATTTCTTTTCTGATGTACATTAACTATACTTTTTCCATTATGTTTGCTGTCAATCAATATTTTTCTCTTCTAAATTTGCTTGACGGGTTAAAAAGCATTTGCACATATTTTTTAAAGTTTCACATACGTCCCTAAAAGAAAGAAATCTAATAAATACCAAAGGCATGTGCACAACTTTTTTTTTCGAGATTTTTCAAAAGTATTTTAATCCCTATAGCCTCATAATCCCTCAAAAATCATTATAAATAGCAACTTAAGTTGGTACCTATATTTCCATGTATTTTGTTCAATTAAAGTAATTAAATTTTAAGATTCGACATATTCTCTTCAGGAATTTATTTACTACATTTTTACCTTATTTTTATCACAATTTACAAAATTATATGTATTGGAACTGGATTTCATATTTTATATTAGATTGTTTTAAGAAATTAATATTTTTAAGTTACTAATAATAATTCGATAATTGTTTAATCTGCAATAAAAGTTGAAATTTATTGTCTTTTTTTAATAAATAAAACCTCCAGTCACTTGCTCAAATCGAGCATATTTTTATTATTTATATTGTTTAAAATAGAAAAAAAAACAGTTAATTGGAACTAAATTAATTTTTTTAATGAAAAGTTAAATGATATTTTATATAATTATTGATCAGTGAACAATAGTTTTCATTTAAGAAAAATGTTGTTAAAAATAAGATACTTACGCTGCGTGAAAATGTTGGTATTTAAATAAGTAATATGTTAAATAAAAGTGCAAATTTGACGTGTTATAATTGATTTAATATTATATTAAAATTGCATAAACACTATAAAAAGAAGAAAATAACACGAGGAGGAAAACAAATAAGATATTTTATAAATATGTTTCAAAATTCGTTCCAAAATGGACTATTTTTAAACGCTTAAAAATTGGCTCGTAAAAATGATAAACTAAAAAATGTGCTCATTTAAACTCGTAAAAATATGGAAATTAAAATTTAATGGTTGAAGGCATTATTTTTGTCAAATTAGGTAAATGCTACTAAAACAAAATGCAATGGTTCAATATTAGAGTTTAAATTTAAAAAGAGAATGATTTAAAATTAAAGAATGAGACAATGATATTTTTACAGCAAAAAAGCAATTTTTAATTTCATCTTAAAAAAATTACAGTTAAAGTAATAAACTATACAAACAATGTACAAGAGCAATAAAGCAAAACAGTTTTTCACAATGTTAAATCTTTATTCGTAAAGGTATACCTGAGAATCCAACAAATAATCATGCTCGTATAACATTAATTTGGCATTGGTACTGAGGCCACAGCTCTACTCATTGCGTATTGAAATCTTTGACTAACGGAATTAAAAACCTGAGCTTCAACGTGAGATTTATAGCCATCTTCTAAAAACTTTGTAAACTTGTTCAGTGGACCTAATCCAGTAAATGTGACTTTCATGAATCCAATTTGTTGGAAAAGAAAATTTTTCAGGGTTGGATATCCACCTTGGCTGGTCACTTCAATAAAAATAACTGTGTTTGTAACGTCACCCTTTCCTTTGATGTTAACTTTTGGTACTTTACCATACTTAAGTTTCCCTTCATAATTTATATGCAAAGTATTAAATGTAATTGTGCAATTGATACTTTTAGCACCAAAGCTATAATAAGGTCCTTGGCATTCTGAAAAACGGCGAGCTTGAGAAAGACCACTAAGTGTACCTTTGGAATATTCTGCCTTGCCTTTTACTTTTCCAATTATTGCAACTTTGTCCTGGAATTCAGTTTGAAAGTCATTTAGTACTGCAGGATCAAGACTTGCAGATCTAATTTCATTTCTCAGAGCTACATTCAAAACGCTATCGATGTACTGATTAGCAATGGGTGATCCATACGTCAAACCTGAAAAGAATAAGTGCTTAATTTAATATGCATATTTGACCAATAAAATTAAAGCTTAAATATCTTTTTAATCAAAAACAGTTCATAATTAAGATTTTTTTTATGCATTTCTGCTACTTTTTTGAAGTAAAGAATATTTTAAAGGTTGGTTTTGGATGATAAAAAAAACTTCTTAATCGAGACTTTAATAATTGCAAAAGTTAGTTAAATCGATTGTAATTTTACTCTCTTTAATGTTACGAAAATACTCATTATTTTACAAAGATTTTCATTATGATTATTTGCAAGATTTCTTTAGTTTTAATCATTAGTTCTAAGTTCATGTTCTGTTCCAGGAAATATCAACTTTTAAGATCAAATTCTGGTCAAGATTTCAAAAACTAAGTCAACTTAAAAATTCTTTTTAGAGATATAAAGGAAGAACTTTATTAAACAATTTTTTTTCATTTTACTAGCCAGATTATATTATAATTTTCATTTCAATACTACTAATAATTCAAACAGACATGAGTACTTCACTTCTCGAACTTCTCGATCTCTTAAACGTAAGTGAAACAGAAAAAAAAGAAAAATGATATACAAAATAATTCTGTTTAAAGAACCCTAAATTTAAATTTGGTTTTAAAGAGAAATACGGATAACTTGACAACTCTGCACTTGACAACTCTGAATCTTATTTCTTTTAAACACCATGTAATATTCGTATTTATTTTTCCAATCATTTTATAAGTTTATCCCCCCCCCCCAAAAAAAGCAACTAACATTATTTGGGAAAAGAAATTATAATTATTTTTATTGATTTGTAAGAAGTGAAACTATGAAGGTTCTGAGGAATCAACCAAATAATCGATTGATATCTAATAAAAAAATCGATACCCTCTAATTTATAAGTAATATAGCAATTCTAGAGAAGCAAAAATTGCAAAACCCCTGAACATTAATTTTTGCATCTTGCTCACCAAAACTCCAAGCCTTAAATAGCGATAGAAGAAAGTCATTCTTGTTTTCTGAAAGAAATGCTCAATTTTCTTCTTGCCCAATTTTTCTTGGCCATTAGAAAATATGCGAGCTTTGCCTGTTTCGGATTCAAACTAGAAAACTTACCAAAATATTGGTGACCAAGTACTATCCTTAGTGATATTCAAAAGCAAGTATTCCGATAATTGAATAGTGCAATTTAGTTTAATTCATATAAAAATTAGTAAAATTAATGAGTTTTAAAAGTATTAACTCCAACTTAGGCCGTAGATCCACAAGGGAAAATTATTAAAATTCATTGTCACGACAAAGCGAATACAAGCATTAGTAAAGGAGCCAAAATGTTTTGAGAAATAGTTTAAAGGTTATAGAGTTTAAACGAAAGATAGACTTCTATTATTTGTAACTCAAACATTGTTTTTTTCTTTCTTTCAAAAGAATAATATTATGTTATAATCAAATAATTACTAAAGACATTATTTGAGGAATCTTCGCTGCTGATGAATTAACATCACTATAATTTCATAAATTTTAATTAGTACTATAGCTAGAATTATAAAATTATTTTACCATCATTTTAACAACTTTATTATATTATAGCTTACTAAATTACCGATAAGTAATATTATTAATTTTTTAATGCTGTGTCAAACCAGCTTTAACATTTATCATACAGTAAAAGTTTGTGAAAAAATTCAAGCCTTTTCTGAGAAAAAATATAATATAATATTATATAATATAATATAATATAATATAATATAATATAATATAATATAATATAATATAATATAATATAATATAATATAATATAATATAATATAATATAATATAATATAATATAATATAATATAATATAATATAATATAATATAATATAATATAATATAATATAATATAATATTATATTACATAATGTAATGATTTAAATTGAGAAAATAAAAAAACACTTACCTACGGTGAAGAGAAGTGCAAAAACTGCAGAAAACATCATTAACTCTTGTATTCTTCTTAAACTAGTTAATAAATAAATTAATTAATTAAAATTTGCTTCAAATTTGTTAAAAGGATAGAAAACTTGAAATTTTTACATGAGATTATGTTCAAGTATTTCTCCTGTCTCTAAGGATTGCACAAGTGATTTTCGCTTTTAACTCTTTCAAGTTTAAGTAGGAAACATCAAATAAATATGAAAAAACCCAAGTCAATTTTTATATTCAGGTAAAAAAAAATAGGATAACAGGTGGTCAGATAATGCTGTATTGAACTTCAATTGTAAAGCTTAAGAATCCAGATGTTATCCAAAAAAAAAAAATCGCAATTTGCAGTCACATAAACACGCTATCTTTCCGATTGCGAAATGATTCAAACAATTGTGAAGAAAATAACACAGACTTAACAGATTTTTGTTTCTTTTAGGTTTTAGAAAAAATGCTTTTAGTCACTGGATCAACTTAAACTGTAAGCGTTAGTGAAATTAAATATATATATACATTTCATCGTCGAAGAAACATTTTTCTTACTTACTCAACTTACTATCTTAATTAATAAATTCTTATATATACAAGATTTTTATAATATATTTTTATTGCAAATTTTACCTAATATATACTATATATTAATTTAATAAACACATGACTGTCATAAATGCATATATAAACATATTTATATGAATCATTATAAGTTGCAATTGAGAGAAATTGTTTTATTCTATAGCATAAAAATATTTTAAACATGATTTAACTCATATATATTTTATGTCTAAGAAGATATAAAAACTTAAATGTTCAGTACTCCTTTCCCTAAGAAAAATGGAACCCCTTATTAAATT
This sequence comes from Parasteatoda tepidariorum, assembly GCF_982258835.1. Classification (NCBI taxonomy): domain Eukaryota; kingdom Metazoa; phylum Arthropoda; class Arachnida; order Araneae; family Theridiidae; genus Parasteatoda; species Parasteatoda tepidariorum. Next base: position 87,005,069 of record NC_141765.1, read on the forward strand.
TTGAGCTTATAATCGAACAACCATATAACAGGAAATATTAATGTTTTAAAGGATAGACTTAAAATGACATAAATAATTAGTGCAGACTAAATTTATTTAAGAAATCGGTCACAAAAACGTACTTCCCCTGAATAATTAATAATATGACTTTTTTTAATCTGTTCGGATAATGATGTTAAAAAACATACCGTCAATAAAGGGGGAGCGGTTGTTGCAACCTAGAAAATAATAGTTTAATCAAACGGTCGAGAGTTTTGCCCAAGTAATGTTAATTCTATATTTATACTTTTTTCTTGTTTCACTATATTTATGGCATTTATTAGGACAATTTCAAAAAAAAAATAGCGCAATTGTAAAAAAATTTTAAGCAGAAATAAATTTAAGCAAAATATAATTTTTTTGGATTATTTTTTTATTAATCAATTATTATAATAATTATTAAATTTTTTTATAATTTAAGTTATTGTGACAACAAAGCAATTTTGAAAGGTAAATTATACAAATTTTTGCACCATTTTAAATTATGTAATTTTAAACGACAAAATGGTCTCCAATGTTCAGTATTGGAATTTATCAATAACATTGAGTGATTTGTAAACTCATGTAAGAATTCCTTGTATTTTAAAGCATAATTTTGAAACTGAATCCAAAATATATTAGTTTATATTTCAAGGTCATGACTTCAGTTTAAATATTTTCTGATTTGCACATTTTATCAAAAAAAAATTTGCTTTTATAAGCAAATATTAAAACGCAAAAATTGACAAAATAATCGAAAAAGTCTTAAAACTGTATAAATTTCAGCAATTTTACAATAAATTATTCATTTCAAAAATTGAGCAAGACTCAATTTCTTTTTCATAAAATTCAATAAATTTAGTTATTAGTATGTCACATTTTATAGAATTGTTTTGTTATTTGTTTATTTTAATGATTAAAATACATCATCAAATGAAAGAGAGAAATCGTATAAGTCAGTGAAATTGTTTAATATGTTGCATAGAATTCTTTCAAGTTTTAAATTTTTTCGAATTTTTACATTTTAACGAGTTGCAAAATTGTAAAAATATGTATGATTTTAAGCTCTAATATTGTTCAAAAATTTTTTTGTGAAATTTAACTCTTTGATCTTGTTATTTTTTTCTCTTGATTCTCTTAATTTAACTCTTTGATCTTGTTATCTCAGAAAATGCCTAAACCATCAATATAAACCAATTTTTCATTAACTTAAAAAATAAGTTAGGGAGAGGAAATATATAAATATATTCTGCATAGCGAAAATTAACTCAATAACCAATAACTTAATTTTGAATCACGCTTATGCTGGCTGATATTTGCTTAAGTACTATTTAAATATATATTTAAGATACTAATATCTATTCATATAATTATAATATTATCCGTATTATTATGTCACTCTTTTGTAATAAATTTGAAAAATATTTTAATGTTTTACAATATGAGACAGGTACTAAGCTAAATTGAACTTACTTGACTTGTATGATTGTTCCAGCTCTGGAATAAAGTATGCATTTGTGTAAGCTTTTATTTCAAACATTTTTTTACTTATCAAATATTTGACGTATTTTCCGAGATAATAATGTAAACTGATTACACCTTATTTCAAGAAGCTCTTACCTCTTAAAATATCATTTTGAGTTCCTAGATAAGTTGAATAATAAAAAACGTAAATACATAAAAGCTTTTTCAACTGAAATGGTGCAATAGTTGCTATCATTTTTAGTGTTTCGATATTCAATTTATTGACATTCTGTGAATTTTAAATGAGTCATAATTATTTTTATCTTACTTTTAAAATTAAAGGATCATTTCTTCTAGAAACTTTATAATGTCGTATAGATAAAGTAATTTTTATCCAAACAACCAAGGAGTTAAAATATTTTGTATGATTGATTAGCAACACCTAAGCAAAAATTATTGAAGTACTTCATTTTCTCATTAGTTTTATGCCAAATTTTCCTCCACCACATAAATAATATTTTAAATAGATAACATATTAGGCTAACTGAAATTCCCAATTAGCGAGTCCCCAATTTTCTAATTTGCGACAAATGCCCTCATAATCGGGAAATACTCCAACTGAATTGTGCATAATACTAACTATTGATTAATATGATTAAATGAAATTACTTAGTTTCAGTAACTAGTATAAAGAACCAATAATAAATATAATGACTTATTAGAAAGCGTAATTCAAGAAGAAAACATATATTAAAACGTAAGCCAGACTTATTATATTTTAAAATCGTCGTTGAACAGTCGATCCAATTTTTGGTTTTACGACTACTAATGTTCAACTATGACGCCTTGTAATTTTGAACCCAATACAGAAGACAAGGGAACTCCTGGATCAAGTTTTGGGAGAAATTTGCCTTCGCGGAGGACTTTTTGATGGAACTAGCTTGCATTTGCCTTACATGGAGAGGAAGACCGCGAGAAACACCCAAGGCTAGTCTGACTGCAAGGGGACTCTATCCCCATGATCCGTCTACCACTGAGGATATTTCACGTCAGCACTGTGGTCGGTGCAAGCCAGTTGCAGAATTCATATCGACCAGCCATGTCGGGATTCTAACCCGGTTCACCTCATTGGAAGGCGAAAGCTCTATCCCAGGGGTTTCCAACTTACATGAGGCCGGAGGCAACAATTAAAAACATGAGTCAAATGGCGGACCGCAACTTTAATAAGATTTTATATAGAAGTATCTTATGTTTGAAGGAACATTAAATATTACTGTCAGATTTTTATCAAGTTGTACGAAACAAAAGTATTAAATTACAAATTAAAATAAGAAGTAGATTTTTAAAAATATTTAATTGCATATTAAAAAATTCTGACTACAATAACTTTAAAGTGCATCTATGTATTAAACAATTAATGTGCAGATGTCAAAATAGTAAGATATGAAACTTTAAAAAGGTTGGTATTAAAACTTACATAGTAGCACACAAAATGTTCAATGAGAGAATTGAGATTTATCTGCTGCAACCATCAGAGAATAGATATTTACATTTTAAAATTTAAATTTACAGATACAAATAATTTCGTCCAAAATGAGTGGTTTCAAAAAGTGAAATCGGAGAATTTCTTCAAGAAAATTTCTGATACGCACATGCTAAATTATATTCACAAAATACAAAAAAAAAGAAGAAAAAAAAGAACGAAATAAAAAGAGCAACAATACCCGATTATTTTTTTATTTGAATAAATATTTTCTTGGATGCAAAAACCTGAGAAGTAAATGTTTTGCACCGTTGGTATGTTAAATTTACAGAAACGAAGAAATTAGGTTTTCTTTTTAAAGTGAAAAGTATTTTAAACCCATATAGATTTTTTACGAAAATTGTCCCCCAAAAAATGACAACTAATATATTTTAGTTCGTGGGCCACAAAAAAAAAAGGATTCGCAGGCCACCAATTGGTAACCACTGTTCTATCCCATGAGCCATCGCGGTTCAGTCAGACTTATTAGTCATTGGGAATCAAAACCAGTCGTTATAGTAAATTTTATAAAGTTGCGAACATTTTATCTCATAACCCACTGTTTTGTTAATTCGCTTAACAACCTATTACCATTTATTGTAATCAAATTTATAATATGAACCATTCAGGACTTTGATCAAATATACGTATTCACGTGATTTTTCCATTCACGTCTATGGTATCAAATATGAAACGAGCATTTTTGATTCTAACAGCCCAAAACCACACGAACCTGATGTTATTTGGTAATCTCGTATTACATTTCATATTAGTACGTATCATAGTACATATACGTATTCTTTATTACGTATACTTTCAGAGCTTGCAGACCTGAGAAAGCGCTTCTTTTTCCTTTCATCAGCCCGGAAGGGGTAAATCAAAAACAGTATATATATTTCATTTAAATATTTAGTTGTATCAGCTCATTTTTTAAATTTTCGTTATGTTTTATATTATTTGATGCAAAATTATTCTAAATCTATCTAATTTTTTCACTATTAAATTGGTTTAAACATTTCACAAACACTGAGAAAAATCAGTATGGTCAACACTACTAGAATATGGTAAAATTTATCGTGTTTTCTGTCGCTAAGGAAACATAAAACAGTACGATGATTTTTTTCAATACTTTGATCATGACTTATGGTAAAATTACAAATAAAATATGGTTTTATTACCATGCTGTTTGGTTGTAAATTTGATAGATAAAGTCAGATAATTTTTCAAAACAAAAATCAATAATTTTAACAGTTTTAGTATAATTTTAAGTAGCGCGAAATGTTCAGTTTAATAACCTCTATTTTATTTAATAAACGCTTAAATTAGTTCTCTGTCAGTAATTATTTTTTTGTTTCTATGTAAACTATAAGCTAGCATTTGCCAACGACCTTTAAAACTATAGAAAAAAAAGTGCATTTGTAAATATTCAAATGACTGAACAAGACTGAACTGAATCAGTAATTTAACTGTTACGTATCAGGCTGTCCTACCATACCAAAGCTATAGCTTAAAGGTAGCGGGTTTGAATCACGCTGCAAACTTATATTTATTTATTTATTTATATTTATATATATTTATATGTATTCATTAATACTTATTTATTTAAATTTTATTATTTATTGTTACACATACCAATGCAGATTTGTGTACTCATTGCAAAGTTCAGCTGATAAGCCCTTGTAAAATTTAACAACAATAACACAAAGATATCCTTGTCAAAAAGATACATCAAGACTCATTAAAGGATTCAAAATCGTAAATTCCACGCTACAATGAATGCATTTTGTAATGTCCTTCTTTAAATTGTTCTACCAGTTCTTCAACTTGACTCATAAATGTGTGTGTAATGAGCTCACTGTGTAATGAGCAGAAAAACCAGGATATATATTCACCATATCTCTGAAATCTGGAAGAACTTAAGCAAATTAAAACTTTTTGCACATAATTATAAAAAGTTTTTGTTCAAAGATAATTCCAAACAAAAAGTAATTTGTAATAATAATGAATTATTTTAATTGCTTAATTTAAAGATAAGTAAAGATATACTTGAATTAGAAGGTATATATATTTTTAATTTATTTTAAAGGACAAACTGCAAAATATAAACAATCTGAACCATCATAAAAATTTTGTATTTAATCATTTGAAACTCAAAGACGAAAATAATTTAAGCTTTGTTAACCTTACAATTCAATTTTTCGAATATTTTATTTTTCGAATTAAATAACAAAAGATAATTATTAGTATTTTTTTATTGAATGATCTATGGTCAAACGAATTTTATAATTAGGAGTAAAAAGGTTGAATGCTTTTAGAGATATGGCAAAATATGCCAATAGTAGTATTTAAGGGGTCCAAACTCTTGACGCTCCTGATTAACCTATATTGAACATATTTTCCAGAGTGCGGCTACCCCCACCCTATATTTTGAAGGTCAAGAATCCAAATCTCATATCTGATTTTGTGCCTAAAATTATTGCCTGTATAAGCAACTTAACGTATTTAAGATTTATAATTTTATAATCGTCATTGAACAGCCGACCCAATTTCTTGGGTTTACGACTACTAATGTTCAACTCCGTAGCCTTGTAATTTTGAACCCGGTACAGAAGACAAGGGAACTCCTGTATCAAATATTCGGAAAAACTTGCCTTCATGGAGGACTTTTTGATGGAACTAACTCGCATTTGCGTTACACGGAGAGGAAGACCCCGAGATCCGCCCACGGTTAGCCTGACAGCAAAGGAACTTTAACCCATGATCCGTCTACCACTCAGAATATTTCACATCAGCACTGTAGTTGGTGCAAGGTGGATGCGAATTCGTGACAACCAGCCATCTCCAGGATTCGAACCTCATTGGAAGGTGAACACTCTATCCCCTGAGCTATTGCGGCTCACGTATTTAAGATTAGATCTTTGAACCATTAAGATTGCATCTTACCATATGAATATTCAAACATTACAACAAAAATCATTCAGTTGCACTATTTTTTTCGCACTGTACGTGTACATTTTATTTAGCAAGGAAAAAAACTGGATAAATGGTTATATTGGCTTAACTTTGTGATGGGAAAAATAGTGGCCTCAGACATTCTGGAGGAATTTATTAAACAAATGTTACTGCACTGTAAAACTTTTTTATACACTTTTCAAGCTTTTGCAACTTAAACCATATTAGTGTTGTGTAATTATTTCCTATTTGACATAACTTTATTAGTAAGATCTTGATTTCCTATTTTTATTTTAGAACACATGCTAAAAAAAACAACAACAACATGCAATTTACCAAATCACATATTATTTTCACAAGGTCTTTGTTTTTTTATTCACTTTACGATTAACTTATGAAATCTAAAAATTATTTTACAAAAAACAAAATATATAATACCGTCCTGAATTTTTTTAAGGTTTATTTGATACTCAAAAACATGTTTACTTGCCATCAATAATGAAATTCATCTTTCTAGAAAGATAACAGACATTACATTCTTTGCTCTCAATAACATCTGTTTCATATCATGTTTGGAAGATTTTAAAAAACATTTTATCTTTAAAAAGTAATATCGATTTACTATCTATATTTAAAGATTTGGAATAAGAAAAAAATCATTTTGAGGACCCTTATAGTACTTTTTAGATAAGAAGGAAATAGATTTAAGGTGTTACAATAAATTGCAATAATCGAAGACTTATATTTCGCCCAAAATGAGCAAAACTAACCTTGGTTAACCAGATTTCTTTCTGTCATTTTCATTCAACTTTAAACATATTTAATTGGTAATCAATAAGACTCAGTGCTCCATTCAATTTTTAATTATTAGCAAATATAATGATATAATTCTTGGAACTTTATAATAAAAAAATCAATCCTCAGCATTATAAGATCTCAAAATTCTTGTAAAATGTAAGCATGTTTTTTTTTACTTAAATATTACTTATTGCTAATATTTCTCAAGTCGGTTGAAGTTACACTTTTCCAATTTTTTTCTCAGAAAGTCTCAATTTTTGTTCATTTATCATTAAGATATTTATTTCGCAATGCAAATCTTTAAGATTAAAATATTTCTTTTTTTAAATTATTCATCAAATTAGAATAAAATCACGTAAAAAATCATTAAAACTTAAAATTAAAAACTTAATTTTATAAATAAAGTTGTTAGTATAAAAAATATTTTTAAAATAGCTAAAAATATTATAATCATATTTAAAAAATATTTTTTAAAAATACATTATTTTTATGATATTTAAAGAATATTTTTAAGAAATACATTATTTTTATGATATTTAAAGAATATGTATTCAGTTTTTTTTTAATTTTTAAAAATCACTTAAAGAAATTAAATCTATGGAAAATTATGGTTTCTATAAAAGTTTAAAGTTGATCCCTCTCTGTAATCTTCTAACCCAATATTATGCATTGCAGATCTCTGCCAGCCATGGACCACAACTTTATTAAAAGAAATAAGATAAAGTATTAAAAATCACATTTAATTGAAAACATTAAAAAGACGGAGATAGCATAACATAGGTTATTCATTAGATTATTTGACTTTTCTACTCATTTCTCCTTATTAATTTATTTTTCTTACAACGATTAAACTATTAAAGCCGTGCAATTAGATATTTTGAAAGCAATAAATTTATAAATTATATATATATATATATATATATATATATATATATATATATATATATATATATATATATATATATATATATATATATATATATATATATATATATATATATATATATATATATATATATATATATATATATATATATATATATATATATATATATATATATATATATATATATATATATATATATATATATATCATTGTATATTAAGCTGCATACATATATGTAGCTATATATTAAGGTTACACGAAATATTTAATAGATTTTTCCATAGAACTTTCTTTTCAGAAAAAACTTTGCCCTTTAGTTTTCTCTGCCACTATAAATTATTTTAGATTGAATAGGAAAAGGACCACCAGTTGAACCAAATAGGAATTATCATTTATATGACCTCTTATTAGTACAAACAGGTGAAAAATAATTAATTTTCAGATTACAGGTTAATGATTTTTTTTGCAACCAAATCAGTTTAAAAGTTTGCTATTATTTGTCGTCACAACTGCTCTCCTTCTATAATTTTATTTTACTTTTTTAATTAAATTTTTATTTCATAGCTCATGGCCTTTCAAAAGATTTAATTTGAAAAACAAATAATGATGTTATTATCAACTAATCTTAGGCAAAATACCATATTTGTTAAAATTTTGTCACTTCTTTACTTATTGTCTCACTTAGAAGCATTTTACGGTATGGGCAAAAGTAACTATTAAAGATGCTTTAACATTGATATTTTTATTGATTTCTAAAAAAAAAAATTTTTTTTTTAAATATAAATATTTAGAGAGAAAGGTGGGGTAATTCCGGGTGAGATAAGTTTTGAAGGCCTGTTTGACCAAAAATCTGTCTGATTTAACATTGTTTAGTTGCATACCATATATATCTTTCTCGAAATTTAGGTGTACTACTATACTACACTAGGTGTACTACTTTCTTTATAAATGATATTTTCTTCTAGAAAAATTCAAATTACCCGGTTTTACTCTATTAGTGAGGTAAAACCAGGTTCACATGCTAACTCTATGGGAAATTTTGAAGTACTAGAAATTCAGTAAATAAACAACGAATATTTCTATTTCATCTTACAATTTAAGAAGGAATGCATGTAATGTACATGTGATGCAGTTAAAGCTATTGTCAAGGGAGAAGAAAGAAAAGAGAGGGACAGTTGACCTAGAGTGGCTGAGGGCCCGGCCAAAGGTCTTTACAAAAAATATAGTGTTTATCAATGTGTTTTCAAAAGAAAATGGCAGAGAATTTTTTTATATCTATATAAAATTATTAATTTTATATAAGAGATCTTTAAACATTCTACTAAATAAAAAAATAAGGCCTTTTGCGTTATGAGGACAGGACCCCGGAATAAATTTTGTACTGAGGCCTGTAAAACCTTTGTCCAGTCTTGGATGTAATTGTCTTCTTCCTCCGCTGCACTGCAGCTTTCGTGGGCTGAGCTTGGTTGGGAGACATTAGGGGGAGAGGAGATATCCGGTCTTACCTCGAAAGCAGAGAATCTCGAAACGAACCGAACAGCAGTGCTGCTTATTGGGCAAAATTCTTATTCCTTATAAGGGTTTGAATCTTTAGTAAACGTATAATAATCAGGATAAGAAATAATTTTTACAGTTGTAATGATCAATTAATAAAAATAGTTTAAAACAAAAGAACATTATAGAATTGACAAAGTAAAACTACACAAGAGCAACAATAGCATGCCAATATGGTAGATCCTTCTTCTTGACTAGTTAGGTCAAATTCAGAGTTAATCCGCTAGAAAAAAAAAACTAATTTCGAAAAAATCGAAGTACCTGGTTTCACCTTACTCTCACCTATAGGAAATAATTAAAAGTGAAACTAATAAGCTATCAATTTATTCAGGAGAAATATTACGTGCTTTAATATATGATTTCTGAGATAAAATATTTGTAAAAAAAAATTAGGAAATGAGTAAAATTGTAACCAATGAGCAAGTAAATTATTCAGGATAAATATTATTATGAAGAGAAATTATCAGAGAAATCTTATACACATTGTTATTTGTTATATATGTATTGTTATATATGCTTGCGCTGAGGTATCTCAGATGTTTTACTTTTGTTGGCAATAGAACAGTGCAATGACATAACAATTTAAAATGTAAAGAGAATGTTAAAAAATCATGTAATTTTTTGAAAAGCCTCTTTACATTTTAAACTATTACGTCTCTTCGGAAAACTATCTTTAACTTTCTTTTATGATCATATCTTGCTTAATCTTGGTTTTCTAAATCAGTTGTCTTTGTTGTTTTTCTAAATGCTATTATTGTGTTGTTTTTTTCTCAGATATAGTTGAATTAAAATAGACGTCCATTCAAAAAATTATTGAAAAAAATTTATTTTGCAAACAATTTGAAGTGATACAAAATATAAGTCTATTATAAAATGCTTTTTGGCATAAAACTATTTTTAACGAAGAGGCATTGGCACTTGTCCAACAGCTAAGTTAAGGGCATACTGGAATCTGTTCTGAACAACATTGATCACTTCTTGTGTCACCCGGCCCTTGTAGTTTTCTTCAAGAACTTTCATCTGTTTGTTAAGAGGACCTAATCCAGTAAAATGTGTATCTAATCTTCGAACTTGACGGACTTTGTATGACCTCAAAGTAGCTTTACTATCGTGCAAAGCTTTGGAAACTGAAACATCTACAATTGCATTGGAGGTGTTGCCATTAGCGTCAATGGTTACTTTAGGAAGAACTCCATACTTTACTCGTCCTTTGTAACTGGTTTGTAACATATTGAAGGATAGAGTGCAATTGATTACTGTGACAGAAGATATGTTGGTTGGTCCCTGGCATTCTGAAATCCTTATAACTTGAGACAATCCACTCAGAGAACCTTCGCTGTATTCAGCTTTCCCGTGAACTTTTGTAAAGAAGATTTTATCTGTATACTCAAAAGTGTAGTCAGGAAGATGCGTAGGATCCAACTTTTCACTTTTTATAACATTCTGAAGAGTTGTGTGAAGTACATTATCCATGTACTGGTTTCCAGATGGTGCAGCCAAGGCGCCACCTAAAATAGGAATTTTTAATATTTAAGCACAAAATAAATGTTTGTTGAGTAAGATAACATAAAAAACATACGCACAACAAGAATAAAAATAAGCTCAGAAATATTTATATTACGCACTTGCGAGTTTCCAAAAGAAAATATATTTAAAATTTAAAAAATCTTTGCGAATTAAACTTTCGGAAATGAGTATTTGCTGGTTAATTTTTTTTATTCAAATAATATTTTTTGGGACATTACAACCATCTTAAGTTGTAGTGGTAAAATAGCTGCACACACATCAGTATCGTATTCGAATCATCACTATGGATGGATTGTTATTTGTCTTCAACTGCCAAATAGTGTGACTCTAACACGACATTAATAATCAAATCAAATTAAATAATTGGCAAAAACTAATAAATAATATCCTAACACACAAACCAAATAACACGAAAAAACCGATTCGGTTTGGTAGTCACTAACCAAAGCAAAATCCATATTTAGATAAAAATAACAATTTGCAAATTGAAGTTATAAGTTAACACTGATCTTGATAAATCAACAATCTTTGCGCAACTTTCTTTTCAGTCTATTTAACATAGATTAGCAGTGCCTCTTTTCGACTTAATCAAACAAGTAAATTGCATTAGACGATTTGAATATGATTTCGTAATATTACGATAATTCGTTAGATTTAGAAAAATTTAATCTTTTTTTTCCCACTTAAGTATTGTTTTGTGACTGATAGTGTGCATGCTTTACAGAAGAAAATTTGGAGTTTGTCGTGCCATATTATCGTTCATATTTTCTGCAAAATGAACCATATTGTTATGCTTTTTGAACTTGATTACATAACATGGATACATAATATGAAGCATAATACAAAACTTAGGCAAAAACAAGGTTTATTTTAACAGTTTATTAAGGTTGCAGCAAACTTGTCCGATAATATGGTTTAATATCGAAATGATATTCCTGAGTGTTTAGTAAGTTTGTCTTTTTATTTCTACATTTTTGGACAAGACTTTTAAAAATTTATTATACAAAACATCCAATGTAAATAACACAATCCCCTAAATAACAGAAACATTGAATCAAGTAATATATAAATTTTCTTTTGTTTACATGAATAGCAACATAAATTCATAGAAAGAAAGATTTTTATCTCATAATTGCCAGCATAGTGAGTTACTCAAATTGTTTAAGGCAAAATAGAAAATACTTCGAGTTGTATAAATTTAAGACGATATGAAAAACTAATCACATTTTTAAATATCTTTTTACCGAAATCAAAAAATGAACTGAATGCATCACCTAAAATGTAGTGTACAAGGATATGACCCATACAACTGCGAAACCCAAAATTATTTTTCTTTTGCGTATTTTTTAATTCCTTTCTTTGGATACGTAATTCTAGTGCTTTTTCAACATAAAGAACACATTCTTCAAACTAAAATTATTCTTTCTGCACGGTAAATTTTACCAAAATATTGTAAAATTTACCATTTTCTGGCTCTATAAGAAAGCCAAAAAGTAAGGTAATTTTTTGATATTAACTTAAGGTAAAAATGACTATAAAATATCGTTTTATCACCATGCTGTTTGGAAGCATGCGTTAATTTTATCATGATAACTCAGAACATGGCATAAAAATCATTTATTTGGTTAAATTTACTTTACAATTTTGCGTTTTTACTAAATGTGTAATAAGACAAATAAGATCCAAAATATAGAAGACCAAAATTTCCGGTAAACCGTTTTAATACGAACGGAAAAATTACCAAATAAATAGTTTAAATATTATTTGGTCTTTTCTATATTTTGGCTTTATTACTACGGATATTTCAGTTTTATTATCAGAATTATGTTTTTGTTTTGTTTTTTACCAGAAATGTCATTGCTATACAAATATGGTAATTTTACCAGAATTGGTTTTCTACGTGTAATTTAACGTAAGAATTCGAAAACTTACTCATTTGTCCGAACCCCTATATTGTTAAAACTAGAAATATATTTTACTTAAGTTTCATTACTTATTTAACAAATTGCCCATTGTAAAATCTTTCACTTCGTAAATTTTCATATTTTTCGCTTAAACAAAAAGATTGCTACAATATTATTAATGTGTTATAAAATAAAATTCAAATTAAGCTCTATATACTTAAGAAGATAAAATTTAATTTTTTATTACAGTCACAGTTATAACAATCATTTTTCACTAAACAATAATAAGTTATACACTTCAGTAAAACTTGTAAAAATTAGTAGATATAGTTTGAAAAAATGTGAGTTTATAAAAAAGTATAATGCGCTTATTTTTATGAAAAAATGTATTAAATTCATATTTAATCAAAACATATTAAATTGACTAACAAATGTATAAAGTTACATAAATTTTGCTTGAAAATTTATGAAAATACTTTTCAGGCACTATCTTTTCATATTTTGTTTTAAAAGAAAATTAAATTTCTTGACAAAAGAGCTGCAACCAATTAATAACCAGATTAAAAAAAAACAAATACTTGAACTCCAAGGTAGTGTTACACTGGTGCCTAAAAGTTAAATGTGGAAGAATGCGAATGAATAAAAGTCAAAATGTTCAAATTTACTTGTAGAGAATCACTGTTTGAAATATGCATTTACAAAACATTTCAGTCCATATCGGTATGTTCAAAAGATGGGCGCATGACAAAAAGAGTATAAAATCAAGAAACCGATTCACGTGCCTTACGGATATCAGATGCTAGGCGAAGGAGCTTGCTAAATAATCAAAATGACCGAAGGATGACACAAAAATGTTGAATGGACATGTTTTTGAAAAGGAGAAATATTAAAATGCTGGAATGTTGTCGATCCCAAACCAATTTTTTTTAATTTTATTTTATTTATTTATTTTTATTTATTATTATTATTATTTTTTTGAAATTCTGAATGATCCTCAGTATGTGATCTCAAGACAGTGACAGAGGCTTTAATCCAAGGGAGATATTACTCAACACTTAGTACAAGGTCAACCAAGAGTTCATGGAAGATAACGCGCCTAGTCACTATGCGATGGTGTGGACAACGACTTCCTCGAAAGAGAAAACATCCTGCGCCTTCAGTGGCCTGCTTACTCCCCTGATCTTAATTCTTTTGAAAATGTGTAGTATATACTTGGGAGACAAACTGCATTCCTTCCTCACCCATCAATTATGTTCCAGAATAGAAAGGAGCTTTCCGTAGTGCTTGGCACTCTTTAAGACTACAACTCTTCCACATTCTCACAACACATATGGGCAATCAGTGCGTGGCTACCAGATGTAACTATAGAATTTATTAAGCTACGAAATGATGCCTTAATGGAAATTGATTCACTAAAGTATAAACAATGAGTTAGCGTTGTTTTCTTTCAAATTGCTTATTTGGATAATAAAAGTTATTGATACCCTTATTTTGCAATATTTTCTCATATATATAACTTATAGATATAACAATATTACCCTCGCTTGTATAACGTTTCCCGCTATTCTTGCTCAGTGGAATATCAGTTATGCTCATCTTTTGGACACCAAAAATGTTTAGTATGTTTTAGTACAATAAATAAGAAATTGCTTTATAGGACTATTTAGATTGAATAATGAAGTTTGAATTGAATTGTTAGTCACCTATATGGATTAGATATACAAGAGACCTAATGTACCAAGTTTCATTAAAAAGATTGCCAAGTAATGGATGAAAGATTGACCTATTAATTAAAACACATTTTTAATTACACCTAATTAAAAATAATTTGCTTGCGGTAAACTTTTAAGAAAAAAAATCAATTTAGAAAAAATATGATCTCAAATAAGGTTTAGAAAAATGTAACAGTAAATGCTTTCAAAAAGATGCGTTCACAGAACAAAATAAATAAATAAAAAATTAATTTTCATAAGATTTTATTAAAACACAAAGAGTTATTTTTTCAATATTTTTTTATTTTAAACTAAAGCGTTGAAAATCATTTATGCCACATTTGTTTTAAACGTTATTTATGACCAAACATTTCAAAAATTAATATTATCTTTTTATCTGGTTTAATTACTCGTGTATTGATTAATAACACACTAAATTGTCAATATCTTTTTAGTAAAACTTAGTAGTGCGGTAATTTGTGGGAGTATACCCGACATCTATATAAAAATAAAATATTTAAAATATAAAAAATTTTCATTTTTTGCATTCTAAAGGTTCGTTGTTCCCTTTACTTACCATTTGGTAATTAATTTAGTTCATTTATTTGAAAATATATCAGCACTATTACCGTGCGTTCCATTCTTCCGTATGGTGCCGAATGCTGGCTTGAAACTTGAACTTGAAACTTTTCAAAATAGATGCTTAAGAATAATACTAAAAATCTTCTGGCCCAATAGTATAACAAATAAAGACTTTGTAACAAAAGTTATTATCCCATCTGTTAGTGAAGAAATCTTAAAACGAAGATGGAAATGGCACGGCCATATACTAAGAACAGATACAAACAATCTTGTAAATGTTGCAAGCTCATGGGAGCCTAACAGAAAGAGAAAAAGAGGGAGTCAGAGACTAACATGGCAAAGATGCACTAAAGAAGATTTTAGTACAGCAGGATTAACTGGATGCGAAGAAGCACGTTGCCTAACCAAGGACAATTGTGTGTGTGGAGCAAAAAACTGTGCCAGTTCGGCACGAAGAGGATAAGTAAGTATATTTACATTTTTCATTGGAACTGTATGTACTATAGTAACAAAATGACGACAATGAGTTAAATTCAGTAATCTCTAATTTTTGAATATTTAGTCTAGTTATTGTTATTCGTGTCAATTTGTTCATATTTGTAAAACACTTAAATAGGTTTGGAGTTCAGTTTTCTATTGATAAGGAATTATATTAATAATATAAAATTTTCTTTCATTTTTAATGTCGGGCATATTCACACTTAGTTTGAAAAATTCTCTCTGAACTTCTAACTCAGATTTTTGTTCAGGATAGAAGCGATATCCTTTACGGGTACTCAACCCCAATTCTCTCTATATCACCCAATGCACAAGGGAGAAATTTCCATGCACTTTCTTAAACTCAGAATTTAAATAGAAATTTTAGTTTCAAAAATATATAAATTATTAATTTCTTCTCACTTAACTTTTTTTTTTCAAATTAAAACGCAAAAATACGATTTTCTGTTAATGTTTTCACAAACTAATGTGTAAAAAAGAAAATTAATTAAGATAGAGAAAGGCAGATGAAAAACATATAACCAACTTACCACAAACTAAAACGAGGCAAAATAATGACAACATATTTCTTCCCTTAGAAGTATCTAAAAAATAATGTTAGATTATATTTATATAAACCAAACTTCTTATTAAAATGAACTTCTTAAGATAAAAAAAAAAAAAAAAAAAAACTACTCTCTCAATTAAGTTATATTCTTATTAAATAAGACATAAGACATAAGTGAATAAGACATAAGAACATTTTCGCTAATATTATCACAATATTAAAAGGATAAGACAAATCGTTCCATAAAAATAAAAGCAATTAACGAATCATTAAATTGAATATATTTTTGGGTTTTATACTTTATTATTATTGTATGTTGATCAAATTTAATTAAATTAATTAATTCTAATCATTAATTATAAAAATCAATTAATTGATCTCTTACCCTTTTTAACTCTGGAAGACTAGATTTGTCTGAGTGGTACAGAATCAATTTATATTATTTTTTTGCTTATTAAAACAAATAGTTCAAAGGTTTTTTTGATATCAAATGATAGTTCTTAGAAAAGTGATTAAGGTAAAATTATGAGAACTACCATCTGCTGATAGAAAAGAACATTTATAAAACAAGAGAGATAAAGAAATTGCAAGTAACGCGAATGCAATTTACTAACAGTAATTACCTTTAAGAAATATTTTTTATGAAATATATTTATAATAATATTAAAAAATAATTTAATTTTTTTAAATTAGGTTATTTATATTCATCAAAATGTTATTTTTTAAAAAAAATTGAATATTTTATAACTAAATAATAATTTATAATTCCTATTTTTAACAAATGATAAATTATAATATATATTTTTATTTTAATGATAAACAAAATGTACGTAAATAATGTTAATTTCCTTCCGTTAGAGCAGAGGTCGCCAAAGTGGTCTATATAGACCCCCAGGTATCTATTTAACAGAAGCGGGGGTCGATCTGAGCCAGGGGGTCGATCCGAATCGGAAGGGTCGATTGGATGTCGAAGAAAAAACAGTTCTTAATATGCAAATCACACATACCTAATTGAGTAGGTAAAATGTGTGAATTTTTTTACAATTGACTTAATATCAGACATCATTTATAACAAACAAATGAAACGATTCCTATGTGTCTTCTATGCGAAAAAAGGAAATGACTACATGAAACCGTCAAGATTGAAAGATCATCGTGATAGGGTTCACTCAGATAAAAAAAATAAAGAGCTTGAATTTTTCAAAAAACTTAAAGAAAAATTCACATGTCAACCAATTATAAGAAGTCTTATAAAGCGGTCTACTGAAGTTGAAACTGAAGGAAGATCAATAGCTTCGTACAAGATTTCGCTTAATATTGCAAAGAGGGGGAAAACCACACGCTATCGCTGAAGAAATTGCTATGCCTGCAATTAACGACGTCATTCAGGATGTAATGAAAAAAAGACTGTTAATGTTTTAAAATCATTGCCATTAAGTGCAAATTCTGTAAAACGGCGTATTGACGAAATGGCTGAAGAAATAGAAAATACGGTAGTTTCAGAGCTAAAAAATTGCAAGTTCTCTATTCAACTTGATGAATCTGTTTTTGCTATTCTTATGGTGAACGTAAGATATTTCAGTAAAATGAAATGACAAAGTCATTGATAAATTTTTATTTGCTAAATATCTTGAAACTGATGGAAAAGAGAGACAATTTTTAGTTTTCAAGAATATTTAAATATATTATGATATTCCACTTGAAAATATAATAGCGGTAGTCACAGATGGGGCACCTGCTATGGTAGGACGTTACCGAGGTTTTACTACATTTCTCAAAGAAAAAGTGCCCGGTATACGCACTATTCATTGTGTGTTGCATAGAAACAAC